>NC_064262.1:14712500-15026666 GCF_003254725.2 Canis lupus dingo
AACATACACCATTCTCTTGAATAAAATCCTCTAAAGGCTTCTCATTGTACTTGAGATAAAATCCAATCTCTTCCCCATGGTCTACATGATCTGGCTGCTGATTCCTTTTTAACCTCAACTCAAAACATCCTTTACCCTGCTCACTGTGCTCCAACCAAGTTCACATTCTCTTTTCTTCCTGAACATGCTGTTTTTTTTCAGGCCCTGGGGCCTTTGCATGTGATGTTAATGCAGCTGCACTGCTCCTCCCTCTGATTATCATAGGGCTGACTTCTTATCATTCAGGTCTCAGCTCATACTGTCACCTCCTCAGAAAGGCTTTCCAAGACAATCTTGCCTAAAGTGGATATTCCACTCCACAGAGCTTCTATTTCATCATATGGCTTATTTATTACTATCTAAAATAACTGTTTTTTTTGTTTGTTTGTTTATGTTTATCTTTATCAGTGTTCTCCTAGAGAATACAGTACAATGAGACAGGGCCCTATTGTTCTTGCTCACTGGCACTCAGAGTAGCATCTGTCACACAGTAAGTGCTAAATAGATACATGTTAAATGTATAAATAAATAAATGACTGAAATATATGGTATTTGCTAAAAAATTCCATAGCATGGTTTATGTTATAAAGATGCCCAGACCCTCTTTGCAGAGATGATTTGTCTGCAAATATCCTGTTCTGGGAGGTTCAGATTCACATCCCCACTTGGGTACTAAGTCCCTTCAGTACAGAGGGGAAGAAGAACATATATGGAGAGAAATATGAGTTCTAGGCTTGAATTTGCCATGTTTTTCTTGTATAAATTAAGGTAAAAGGTGGTATAGTGTAATGAAATGAAACATAGTGAGTGAGAAGTTAAGATATTAGGCTCTAGAATCAATAGGACATGGGAGCCAAGTGTGAATCTTGGAGTCATGAGTTTTTAGCTAGCTATGTGGCTTTGGGATTTGTTATTTGACATGTGTGAGCTCCAGTTCATTCATGTATAAACAATAAAAGAGGATATTCCTCATACAGTCGCTTGAGGTTTGAATGAAATAATCCTGGTAAAATTCTGAGCACCTAGGAAATAGTAAGCTTCTAATGAATGTTTGTTATTAGCATTCTTGTTTGACAGTTTCCTCACGTGTACAAAAAGTGTAGTAATTCCTGTTCACAATGGAAGGTTGTAATATGTACTTGATGGGAAAGGGATTTAGAAGGAATAGACACTTAAAGACTTAATTATGCCTTTGTTTTCTTTTACTCAATAAATATTTATTAAGAATCATCTATGTTCTAGTTATTGCACTAAGTGCTGGAGGTATACTGGTGACCAAGGCACTGCATGTGCTTCTAAACAGTAGGTTTATAGTTAGATAGACAGGAAAATATACTGGTAACTGTGATACGGAATGAAGAGTTCTTGGGAGTAGAGTAATAGGCTTTATTGGACTTTGTAGAGAAGGTACCTGACGCAGTAGGGTGGAGAGGGGTTCAGACAGAGATGACTTCCTAAAGAAAATGATATACTTGAAGAAAAGGAAAGGGCCAATAACCAATAATAATAAGTTAACCAAATGAAAGGCTGAGACTCAGAGATGGAAAAACATTTCAAGAAGAGGGAACAGAATACATATACTGTGGGTAAAAGGCATAGTGGTACTAGAGTTTGGTATACAATTCAGTAGGATTGTCTTTGAATAGCACATAGTGAATTACCATACACTGTTATGTCATCCATCTAGATAATTAAGGTGAAATTCATAATTTTCTTGAAATATTTTTATAAAATTGTTGGAAATTAAAATGTATTTCTCAAATAAGCCTTGATGTTCCTCTATTTCCCTGCAGTGTGAGCTGTGTCATTAGTATCATCAATCCAGAAATTATTTGGATAATTTAAAACTTCTTTCTGGACACTGAATACTAAATTACATAGAACTGATTAATGAGTTAGTTGTTCAACCTTCTACTTCATTCTGCCTATGTACACATTTCAAGTGAAAAAGAATAAGAAATAGATTCCTTTGTTATTTATACTTACCTAAATCCACATTCCATTCCTGTTGAGATTAGCAATTAAACTTCTAATTAGTTTTCCAAAATGGATTCATGGGTTTATTTCTTGCACAAATGGAGAAAATATAGGTACCAAATGTAAAAAGCATTAAACTTTTCTTAAATTTAATTTAGACAGAGTTTGTGTGCCAATAATATAATTTTCCATATACAATATGGGATCACAAAAACAGAATTAACAAAATCCCTTAGGAAACTCACCATCATTTCTCAGTATTAGTGGTGTGGGTGGCCCCAGGACCTTATGGTTTGTCACTGTATTTGTAACCACGCAGGTGTAATTTCCAACATCAGACTTTTCTACTTTGGCAATATATAGATTCCCAGTCTCTTGAGAAACGAACCGGCGATTATCCTGGTAAGAAGGGTATTCATTGAAGATCCAGGCATAGCTCAGCTCTGCAAGGAAAGGAATCATCATTAGAAATAGTCTTCGTCATTGGAACATACTATATACATGAAAGAAACGGTCAAGTTAGAAACTCATACTGTTGACCAATGATTTTTTTAGCCTGCCAAATATAAATAAGAAGTAATCACAATTCCTTAAGCATTTTACCTGTACTTGTACTGTCAGTCAATAAGGGTTTATTTTCTAGAGAACTAAAAGTTACTCTGATAGTTGATTAAAAGAAGTCCAACCTCTTTAAGTCAAGGGAATGAGCATTTATAGTTTACTAAGCATGTGCCAAGCACCATACAGTACTTACTGAGCTAATGCTCAAATTACAGACCCAGGGAGTCTATAATTTTGATATAGTAAGGCTGGAAGCCACCCTGAAAACTACTTAGATCACTTCTTTCATTTTATAGATAATAATCATTATAGTGCATCACAGTGCCACATACTTGCATTGCACTTTGTGGTTTTCAATGCATTTTATAGTTTTCCATTAACTGAGAAACTTTGGCACAGAGCAACAAAGTAACTATCCAAACTCGTAGCCCTACTTTAAGGACAGAATAATTCCTGAGTCTCAATTTAGTCTTCTCCCAATGCCTCACATTATCAATGCTAATTCTTACTCTTTTTTTACCTGGTGAGATTGAACTATTTTTCCATTATTTGAGTGAGATGGTGGTTTAATATTGCAGCAAATACTTGCTAAGCACACACTGACTGGTTGGCTGGTCTCAAATGTAAATGTGTATTTAAAAATGTTGGCTGAAAAATTTATCATATTCATAAGAGAGGATGAAATAGCAGTCCAAGAGCAACTTTTTTGCAGATACTTATTCATTGCAGAGTGCCAGTGGGATAAGTACAACAGGTAGCCATATCTGAAAATGTATGTTTCCAACTTCTAAGTTTTCTTAAGAATTAGGTAAATGTTTTGTGAATTAACATGTGATCCCATGCTTTTAATTTCAAAGAAGAATCCTTAATGACAGTGAGTTTAAATGATTTGCTGCAGTAAACTATTGTGCTCCAAGGAAATCAAACTTTATCTCCAGGCATTCCATGATTCCTCTCTTTAAAGTGTGATCTTTAGATTTGTCCAAAGCTGGAAAAGTGATATACTAGTCACTGGCACTGAATAGATAATGTGCCCATTTCATCTTCAGAAATTACTTTGGTGGGGGAGGGGGGAACAATTAGATGCAAAAGAAGACTCTGGTTTTAGAACTAGTTAGCTGAATTCTTATATGTCTCTCTTTTAATAGACTCCTTGGCAAAAGTTCAAATGTATGTGATGTCCTTGGAAATGGCAGAAATATGTCAGCTTTTTATAGAGAACACTAATTGTTGTAAAAGGCACTTCTGTTGTTTAATACTTAGATGAGTCCTAAGCGTAATTGACCACAATAACCAAATGTACAACTGGAAACCTATTCTGGTTTAATAATCCACTATTTACATACAAAGGAATGCTTTGCTTTCCCTAAATCACTGGATTATAACATTTCCACATGTAGTATTTTAGAGAGATATAATTATGTTTATATGAGAACAGTTAATCATTTTATTTACACATGTGCCTGTAATTGTAAGTAACCCCATGCTGATGTCAAGAGGATACTCAGTATAAATAAGCAAGTGCTTCCCAGCAAGCTAGTCACTTCCTCAAGAAACTAAAATCTGGGGGAGGAAAGTCCCTATAATAGGTCATGAGGAAGCTCAATTGGTATGGTAGTTTTTCCATAAAAAAAAAAAAAGGAACAGGATATTTTAACAAACAACATAGCAAACAGCACAGTACAGTGTACTATTTAGTCAGTATGGTATGTGAGTTTTGGGCGAACCAAGTAATCTCTGAGCATCTCTATTTTCTCATATGAACAATGAGGAGAACTCTGTCTATCCCCTAACTAGCTATAGGAGAGTTTTAAGTATAAATTAGCATCTCCAAAATCACAATGTAGAAGTTAGAAAGTAATTTACCAGCACAATATTAATCAACCCACATCTCTCCAAGCAGAGTTGTAACCAAATACATGACCTATTTTCTTTTTCTAAGACATTTTTCAAGATTGTTACTAGTGGCCAGTGATAGCAACCTCTGAATCCTGTGGGACAAGGCAACTAGAAAGTTGTATGGACCATGGATATCAGAAAAAAAAAAAAAAAAAAAAAAAAGACACTTACTTTGTTATTTTTTTAATTGAAGTTAAAAAAAAAAAGACTAAAATTCAAACCTGTATTACATAAGGGAATTCATTTAAACATTCTCAGTTTCAACCTTTAACCCATCAAGCAAGAATAATATTAAATGTGATGCAGGTGGGTTGTGAGGATTCTTTTTATAAATTTAATTTAATTTAAATTAAATTAATTAACATATAGTACATTATTAGTTTTAGAGGTAGAGTTCAGTGATTCATCAGTTGTATATAACACCAGGTGCTCATTACATCATGTGCCCTCTTCAATGCCCATCACCTGTTTACCCCATCCTCCCACCACCCTCCCTCCCCTCCAGTAACATTCAGTTTGTTTCCTGTAGTTGAGTCTCAGTAGTGAGGATTCTTATGTGAAAGCACTCTGATTCATAAGCACATCTGAATCATTAAAAGTTAATCATTTTAAAAGTAAAAATAACAAAAAAGTAAAAATAACAAAACATACCCAATTAACATGTTGTTTGGCTCTTTAAAAATTAGTTTTTTTTTTAAGGATTTATTTATTTATTTATTTATTTATTTATTTATTTATTTATTTATTTATTTATTTATGATAGACAGAGAGAGAGAGGCAGAGACACAGGAGGAGGGAGAAGCAGGCTCCATGCCGGGAGCCCGATGTGGGACTCGATCCGGGGACTTCAGGATCGCGCCCTGGGCCAAAGGCAGACACTAAACCGCTGAGCCACCCAGGGATCAAACATTATATGGTCTCATTCATTTGGGGAATATAAAAAATAGTGAAAGGGAATAAAGGGGAAAGGAGGAAAAAATAAGTGGGAAATATCAGAAAGGGAGACACAACATGGAAGACTCCGAACCCTGGGAAACGAACTAGGGGTGGTGGAAGGGGAGGAGGGTGGGGGGGTGGGGGTGAATGGGTGGCGGGCACTGAGGTGGGCACTCGACAGGATGAGCACTGGGTGTTATCCTGTACGTTGGTAAATTGAACACCAATAAAAAATAAATTTATTAAAAAAATTAGTTAATTATTTTGGTTTCACTGCTTGTGACAGTAAGTGACTTAGTGCTTTAGCAGAAGACACAAGCAACTGTGAGCATATACCACAGCATTTCCTAAACTCTGGTCCTTGGAATATTAATTTTTTTGTTAATAGAAGTTGTCTCCCTCTCACCTATCCCAAATTTAAAAGAGTTACATGATCGAATTACTTTGAGAAGCCCTAGATTAAAAAAGTTTAACAGATTTTTAAATTTATCCTTTTGGACTTGCAAGAGATTTTTAACCTCCCAAGATTCCTCAAATTCTTCACAGCATGTTTAAGCACACAAACTTACTTGATCATAAAGTCTTCTCCCACCCCAATAATCCCCACTACACATATACGATTTTTCTAAAACATCTATTAATAGGTCACAAAACCTAGTTTGGGAAACCCTGGACAAACGGCAATGACTTCCACTCAAGAAACATTAATTACTATATAAATATTATCAACTCTTTTACTTCAGTGTGGGGAGGATTGTTAAGTGACTCTAAACAAAAGAAAGCAACAAAATGGTGAATCAAAATTTTAATAAGCTTCCAAAATGTAATAATAACATTATATCCATTTCTCATGGTGTAGAAAAAGGAACAAACCACAGTTGCCAGAAACTGTCTAAAATGGATTATGCTAAAGATCATACCTAATACCAGTTGAACATGTGATCTTTGTAAATACTGTTGAGTCCCAAAATGCAAAGGTCATTCAAAAAGTCTTGACTGGTACACTGCTGAGATCATATTGAGCTAAATGCTGAGTCCCTTGAAATGAGGACATCTCTATAAAATGTATCAACTTATTTTTCTTTATAGCAAATGTTACTACCTGTAAGTAACGTATTTTTATTTGTCCAGGACAATGAGGAGGTAGCATAAGAAATATGATGTAATGATACTGGAGACATCAATGCAGGTAAAATGGGTAATAAAGCTAAAAATTATCCAACAGATCACTTGTCTTTTTCTTTATTTTAAAGATATGAAAAAGCTGAAGCCTAGAAAGGGTAAGGTTGGAGAGTTAAAAACTGGCAAAGTATGGGATCCCTGGGTGGCGCAGCGGTTTGGCGCCTGCCTTTGGCCCAGGGCGCAATCCTGGAGACCTGGGATCAAATCCCACATTGGGCTCCCGGTGCATGGAGCCTGCTTCTCCCTCTGCCTGTGTCTCTGCCTCTCTCTCTCTCTGTGACTATCATAAATAAATAAAAAAATAAAAACTGGCAAAGTAAATAATAGGTGGTCCCAACTTTTGATGTTTTGACTTTACAATGGTACAAAAGTATGAATTCAGGAGAAACTATGCTTCAAAATGTGAATTTGGATCTTTTACTGGGCTGGCGATACACCGTCCTACACTTCCTTGTGATGTTGGGCAGAGGCATCAGCCATAGATCCCCATAGACGGTCAGCCACACCGTCAGGAGCATCCACAATACACTTACAACCATTCTATATCCCTACATCCATTCTACTTTTTCTTTAAGTACAGTATTTAATAAATTACATGAGATATTGAACACTTTATTATAAGATAGACTTTATGTCAGATGACTTTGCCCAAATGTCGGCTAATGTAAGTATTCTGCGAATGTTTAAGGTAGGTGAGGCTAAGTGATGATGGCTGGTAGGTTAGGTGTATGAAATGCACTGTCTACTTATGACGGGTTTATTGGGATGTGATCCTATCCTCAGGTGAGGAAGATCTGTATATAATAGTGCTCTAGCTATAGTCCCATTCCAGTGCTCCCTCCAGGAAGCAAATATGAGCTCTTAAAATTTGAAAGAAAGGAGCCAGTACTGTTGTATCACTCAATAGACACTCTAGTTTTCCCCTAAGAAACAAAGTCAATTTTTATCAGAGCAAAATATCAATCCATTGGGCTACATGAAATGCTATCAACGTTCTGAAAAATAGAGCCAAGTAAATAAAACAAAATAAATTCTCATGAGCTACAATGAGCAAAAATGTATCCCACTCAGTTTGATTTCCTTAGGGACTTCCATGCAATATTTATACTTATTCAAACTTGACAGATTTCTTTTGATAAGTTTTCACACACTAATTGCTCTGGAAGTGACAGACAGTTCTTGTCCCATTGGCAATTTGTAACAACTCAGTAAACATACTTGGAATAGAATACTTTTAATAGATTGTGAAGCTTCTGATGCTCAATTGAAAAATACTGAGACTAGTTCTAATGCGATACTTGTTGAAGAAAGATCTAATGATGGTTTTCTGACTTGTAGGATCCAAATCTATAGGAAATTAGCTATAAATCTTCACTCTTACTTGGTTCTTTTTTCTACATCTTTGAGCCAATAGCAAAGAATTTTGGGTTATTAGTTTTCATATAAGACATCAAATTTTTTTCAAATTTAAGTATTCATTGAGCAAATTTATCCTGTGATCAGAGTCCTTTGGTGGATGCTCTTAACAAGTTTCTATTGCTAATTTCTTTCTAGAGTTATGCTATACTTCATAACATGCAAAGCCCTGTCCCAAGGGCAGCACAAATGTCAGTTTTCAAAGATGCCCTTCTTAATCCTCAAAGTTTCAAATGTGAAAGGAACCTTAGTATGACCCCTTCAATTTTACAGAGAAGGAAACTTAAATCTGGAGAAAGTACATGTGTGGATCACATTCACACATTTGGTAAGTGGGTAGTCACAGTATTCAGAAGAGATGATTCTGTTAGGAACCCATATGTTCCTCTCCAAATTTATTTTGGAGCTAGAAAAGATCAGTTTTCCTTATCCGTAAATTTCCTTATCTCTAAGTGAGGGAGTACAACTAGATGATCTTTAGGTATCTCTTGGGATTAAAGTTCCACAATTCTATGTGTATAACATCAAATCCAACATCCTAATTTGACAAAAGATGAAAGTGGGATCCAGAGATACCCAGGAACTTGCTAAAAATCACATAGATACTTATTGACAAAATCAGAACTGGAATTTTTTTAAATTAAAAAAAAATTTAGAGTAATCTTTACACCCAATGTGGGGCTCAAACTCATAACCCTGAGACCAAGAATCATACGCTCCACAAATTGAGCCAGCCAGGCACCCCTAGAACTAGAACTACACACACACACACGCGCGCGCGCACGCACACACGCATGAACATAAACACTATACTACAGTTATTTGAATTAAGCTGTATTGTGTTGTGTAGAAAAGAGATATTAGAATTAACAGGGCATCAATTCTAGTTCTTATGTTGTAATTTTCACTTTGAAAAAAATATTTAAATAGCATGAGTCTCCTTACTTTTAGATAGTTTTATCAATACCAATTTTACTTTTTTGTATGGTGTTGTAAAGTTGAATTTTAAACTAAGACATGATTCTAAGCAGGTTAATGTGAAAAATGTATGTTAGGTGATTCTATAGATAAAATGGGTTATACGAGTACATTCACTGGTTTACTTTTTGGCCAAAAATTTACTAAACACCAGCCTTGCACAAAAGTACTGAGCTCAGCTCAGCAATGGAAGTGAACACAGGGAATGGAACCTCTTGGTGGTTTGTCTGGGCAAAGGGGAAAGAAAGCATAACCCAGTTCAAAGATCCCTGGATTTGTTGCCAAAATACATGGATTGAGTCTTGGCTTTAGCACTAATTGGTGAGAGAGTAATTTCCAGTCCTTAGTTTTCTCATCTGAAAAATAGGAATAAGAAGAATACTTGCCCTGCCAAGTCACACTGAACATCAAACATGTTGATGTCAACTTTTAAGACTGTGTTTCTGTTTTTTGTTTTTTGCTTGTAAATGGATTGATAAATATTTTGTCTTTCCGTGAACTTAGGAAAAGGAAGACGTTATAAATTGTGAGTAATCTAAAGTAATTTCTGAAAAAGTAAGAATTGTACCAGAAACCTTAAGGGCTAAATAGGTACTAGTGATTTTGCATCATTAAACAGGTGGCAGGAGAGCCTAAGAGTGTGTTGTCATGTAAAAGATTTGTGAGTTATCCCAAGAGGGAGTGGCTCATAGACTGGCTTCTGAGTGACAATGCCTCTGGATAAAACCACTAATCATATTAAGACCCTAAATGATCAATATAAAGTCATATTTGAATTGTCATGTCATATAGTCATCAACGTTTTGTGAAACAGAAGGAGAGGGAAGGTGTCTGAGAGAAGGTGAAATCTGAAGGGCTGGAATAGGAAAGATACTGTACCTCAATTAATTATGACATAGACTAATGGGCATTGAATACTTACAATGATGACCATGGCCCTTTATAATGTAGATTGCTGAAATCATGCCTGTGGCTGAAAGAACCCCTAAAATGGATACTTTGAAGCTCAGAGAACTTGGTTTAGACAAGTCTTCAGCATCAAGCAGGACTTCCCAGGGTTCAGTAATTGTTTCTCATGAGTAATTGGTGCTGGGTAGAGCAGGGATGGCATGGATCTGTCATTTGGCCGACCAGTTACCACTCCTATACCTGTGGCTGACACAGATAATTGACTATGCCCCACATAGATTCAAGATCATTCTCCAATACAATGCTTCAGCCAGTTACTTCCAAGCAATTGGTGTTGGCACATAAGGTCAAACCTCTTTACCATATTTGTAGAAATGATTTAGGAGGAATGAAATGGTGATCATGTGAGGCAAGGATTAGAAAAGACCTAGTGCTAAATACCATGCAAACCTGTGGCAAACACTTCTAAAAATAAGCCTCCTGACTATTCACTCATTGCATTAAATGATTGTTTAGTGCATGCTCTTTGGTCACTCAGATGTGGCAGTGGAGATATGGGAAATAACATGGAAAAAGGGACATTTTCTAGTCAAATATACTAACTGTGAATATTGCTCTTGTGTATAGTTTACAATCTCTTCCCCCTAATGAGTTACTTCTTGTTTTCTTGACTCTATTTTGTTAGTTAAATTAGGCATTTTTCTGGGGTGTAGATTTTCTTTAAAATTTTGTAGGTAAAAGTTAACTTTAACTTGAGTGGAATTTAACACACTGTCTTGAACATAAGCCAAATATGAATATATGATGAAATATATATAAAACTCATACAAATCTTAAATGTATAAGGAAAGGCTTCAACAAAATCATGTACTTGCAGCTGATTGCTCCAGGATATGCTCCCAGATTCCCAGGAGTACATGCTGACTCTCTTTTGCTCTCAGAAATATATCAGAAAAAAGTTAAGGAAATATTGTCTAGGTTTGGTGTCAGCAAACTTTCATACGCTAAAGGAAGAATCCATATATTTTTTTCAACAGAACAGCATCCTTTTTGTTAGCACTTTCAGATTCTTGAGTAGAGGCTGGGAAGTGATGGCACACAGAATGGATTTAGCTTGCGTAAGCGTGTGTGTCTTTTATAGTTTTACATGCCTTAACAACAGTAAAAATCAAATAAACATCTACATATTGAGATTTTCTTGAAACTCAAACAAAACTCTCAGTTACCAGTCCCTAAGAGAAATTAAAGAGGTATATAGCACAGCACCCACTACACTAATGGTTCTCTAACTTGAGTGAGGTCAGAATCACCAGAATGCCTTTTACTACACACAATGCTGCATCCCACACCAGGTATCTGATTCAGAAGGTCAGTGCAGGAACCAAGAATCTGAATTTGAAACCAAGTTCTCAGGTGCTGCTGCTGCTGCTTGTCTGAGATCACACTCGAAGAAACACTGCTTTAAAAGGTTGACACACATTTATCTCATTCCATCAGGGAAACTAGTGGCAGAACTGAGTAGCAGGTCTCCATTTTGCCACAGCCTTGACCGATTCCTACTTCTTAAAAAGGCCCATATTGCTCAGTAGGCAATTTAGCTTATGACCTGTTTTGGAATACAGAAGTAAGGGCAAAAGAAATGGAATCGACAGTTAGTTGTGTGCGTGCTCTTGTTAGCCTGAAAATGGTATTGGAGAATATAAACATAAGGTAACGTGAGTATTTCTATGGAATGGTGGGGGTGATTCTGAAACTACACAAAATCCACATCAGAGCTTTGTATGATTGTGAAGAAGTGAGTGGTCCAGCTGACTCAGCGCAGTCAAACCAGTAAGGCTACCGTGAAGAGATGTACCTTGAATGGACTATGATGGGCAGATAAAAATTCTGCTTATTGGGATTAAACGGTATTTCTTTCAGTTATTTGTTAAAAATCTGTCATTTAAAGAAATCAAAGGTATCACCTATTTTATGAAGACCTCCAATCCAACATCCATAGCTCCTTTGGTAAGTATTAATTCCTTGAAGCATAGATACCTTTGACAGTTAAGTATAAAATACTTCAGATACTGTGAAAACTTTGTAAAAGTTAAAGAGATAGGGATCATAGTTCAATGCCCCATTCTAGAGAGAACGCCACTTTCTCATGGGTAGGAAGTGAACAGAAGAAAATGAGATATAACTTTTTCAGCTTAATACTTATGTCCTTTTCATACAATGCCTCTGCCTGAGGCCTCAGATTCTCTCTAGGAATGTTGGGGGAAGGTACTGCTAAGGGAAGGCATATCCAATCAGTTATACAAATACTGTGGATCAGAACTTCACAAGATTTTTTGCTTCTGTGCCCATCTCATCATTACCTGTCACTGGCCTAAGAACATCCTGCCATATTGCCAACCTTCCAGGACAACCTACCTACCACTGCCAGATTAATTTGTCTAAAGAGCAGTTTTGGATCATGTTCCTCCTTCCCACACAAGTCCTATGTGATCTCCACTGCAACTTGGATCAAATAAAATACATCAAGCTAGTAGTCAAGTCCTTCTAAAGCAGGACTTCAAATTATCCAGTTTTAGCTTTCTACTCCTCTCTCCAAGTAAGTCCTATTCTGGGGGAGTATTCTTCAAGCTAGGCTTTGCAAAACATCAGAGAGGATGATTACTTTGATTAGTCTGTCATACAATACATATCTATTCCCTCTGAAATCACCTTTAAATGCAAAGATAAGGCATTGTGGGAAAGCTCTGCTCACCTGTCTTGGCTGTAAGCAGAGAGCTCTGTTTTTAGTTTTTTGTGTGATTTGTCCTTTCCAACAAAACCATATTTTAAGAAATGTTTGTACTGCTAAGTAGGGTTGCTTAAAGTAAAGTGGGGAAAGAGTCACTGATCCTCTGATGTGCTCTATGCTTTTCAATCTCCCTACATTGGCTTAGCACTCTCTCTCAGGATGCCCTTCCAACTTCTGTTTGTCTCAACCACTACCTTTTGCAAAGAGTCCTCTTCCCTCCTGGAAACAAATATGGTCTCTCCTCAACAACCAAATAAACATGTGTTTCTTTTCTGCCTCATGGCAACTACACATTATTTCACATATTAGAATTTTGTTTTTCCTATATTAGAATGGTTCAATTACGTGTCTCTTTTCCAGATAACAGATTTGAGTATTACTTGTGGACAAGAATATATATGGCAGGGGAACATATGCTTTGTCCCTCACATTCTGTAATCAACTTAGTGGATATTGGTTGAACTGAATTCGAATTCCAAATGTTACAAGTTTCCTAGAGCAACAATTTATTACCAAACTCCAGGCCAAAAGTGTTAGTGAGAAGAAAGTTACCTGTAAAGAAGAGAATACACTACTTCCATCAGATCACTGACTGCAAATCAAAATCACTTAAATTAGAGGAGGACAGAAAATCTAGAACATCAGAACCCATATTTTTCAAATAAGAATGCCTAAGCCTTTTCTCTTTCCTTGTTTTTCCCCCTGACTCTCTGATGGAATTTTACCAAGTTTACAGAATCAGAGTAAAAAAAGATGACTAATTCATAGTCTTCCAAATATCTAAGAGAAGGAAAGACTCAATAAAAGCACCAAGATAGGCATGCAGAAATGGTTAGGCCATACAACACAACAGGCTAAACAATATTTGTCAATGAAACTGAGTTACCAGATGACAGCTGTGTGACCTGGCCAGACTGTGGTTACTCAAAGGTAGCAGTAACCCCCGGACTATGATATTTACTTGTAGGAGGAAGTAAACCTGTGATTTGCTAGCTAGATTTTCATATCTACCTTTAAGTGAGGTTTTGTCTTATAAATACATGAGCAGAACCACAACTTGTTTAAGACTTTACGTTTTAAAACACTCCAGTATTCATTATCTCATTTGTTGGCTCCATCAGATTTTGGAAATAAGTAGAATAAAGATTAGTGCTATTGGAGGAACAGGGAAAGTGAGACATAGGAAAATATATGATCTATTTTAGGACCATAGACAAGATCAGTGGAATTAGATTTAGGATCCAAACAGACACTTTGTGTGTTTGTTTGATTGATTGATTGATTGATTATTTTTTGAAATAGACACTTTGGCAAAGATTCCTCTTTCTATGCTAGAAGCCATTGCAACATGGCTTAACTGAGCCACTAACAAGGTGGGTACAGGGGTTCTCATGACCGACATTGCCAGGGCCTTCACTGAAATAACTATAGTGGGAAATGTGGCCAGGATAACTATCTTCTTGTTTGCTTTGGTATGCCACAGCACCTAATCCTATGGCACTCAGAGATGTTCAGAGTTTCAGTGAACTAGGTGACCAGTTAAATCTTGAAATATCAGGATATGCAGGTCACTAGTACATCAACATTTAAAGATTTTTTTCTAAGAGAAGGCTGCACAAATCATCATTAATAGAATTTGTGCTTTTTGTCACAACATAATCAAAATCTGTCTTATTACTTGAAGCTTAGCAATTTCTGGAGAGAAAGGAAAAAAATACTCAATGTGGGAACTGAAATGCATTCTCAGGAATGATTAAAAATTTTGAGTAAATGGTAGAAAATGTCAGTTAAACTATAATTATTTACATTTTTAAAAGGATTCAAGCAGTAATATGACTAACAGAACAAGTTTTCAAGCAATGTCACCAACTCCCACACAAGTCACTGATATACAGCCTTTTCATCAGATAATTAAACAATTCTACACCCTCCTCAATTAAAGATGTGATCGAAATTCAAACAACTGACATTTAAATTTTAAGCCTAAATTAACCCTTAATTAAATTTGCCAAGCAAATACTAGTCTTCATTGTAATCCAAGATGCTTTTTCCATCTCTTCTCTGCAATTTACCAGTGCTGACTTAAAACCAGTAGCAAAAGCATTTGGCCTGGTGGTCTATTAAAAACGGATCTGTACTTCCCTAAAGAGAAGTACTTATTTTTATTTGGATCTTTAAAAATAAAAGATATTCATTGACTGTAATGGTCAAGTTCTGCCTTGTGATGTGGTGGACAGACCCTGATGAAAAATTAATCATTTATGAGTTTTTCCTCATTATTTGGTTTGCCATAAAGGGCAGGTTTCTCTTCTTGGCAATTCTTCAATTGGTTCTCATGGTACCCACTCATCATTCCTTAAAGGCTGGCCATACAGAAAAAAAAAAAAAAAAAAAGGCTGGCCATACAAATCGGGATGAGTCTTGAGGTAGATCAAATTACCTTATTGCCTAAGGCACAATGATTGGTTGAGGAAGAGTCATATGACACAAACCAGCCAATCAAAATCTTCTAAAATTCAAATACCTGCAAAAAGGGGCCTTTTTCTTCTTCTCAGGTTTGGAGAGTCACAGGGTGTACATGGAAGTGCCTCACGCTCATGTCTAATGTGCTACTGACAAGCTAGTGTGAAAAGATAAATCTAAGACCCAGAGCTGACAGGCAGAGAAAGTGAGTGCAGGTGATATCTTAGTAATTTGAGAGAATCAATTTTGAGGGGACATTCTTGTCTTTCATGTAATCTGCTTTTGAAGAAGTCAATAAATCTATGCACCAAAAAAAGATTCCCTAGTGGATACTGAGTTTCTGTCCTCTATGATTAAATGTCTTGACTACTATAAACCCTTATCATTTCTTTTTCTACTTAGAGGCTTATCCTACCTCCCTTCTCCCATTTAGTAATGTCCTCTTCTTACTGATGTTCATAATTCTCCTCTGAATGTTCTTTGAAAAGTAATTGTACACTAATCTCCCACCCACTCACTACCACTTAGAATTGTTCTTTAAATCGTTGGCTCTTAGAAATAGTGGATTCTTACCATTGACTCTTGTATCTCTTTTATGGCAATACAGCAAAGACTTGTTGGGGGCAGGGGAATGTAGCTTTGAGAAAAAGTTTTAGAAGAAAATAACATGTGGTAATCACAGTTTTTACCTGATGTCTAAGTCTCTCTCTCTGTGTGTGTGTGTGTGTTTAAATTAAATATCCTCACCTAAGGTATTTTAGGAATATTTTCTATAACTGGTCAGGTATGTACCCTGGTATTTGGAGTTAGACATATCTCTTTGTCCTGAAGTCTTGCTTTGCCACTTCTGTAAGACCCAGAAAGTTACTTAAATGATCTAAGAATCAATTTTCTCATCTGAAAATTGGGGATAAAAATACATACACTTTATAGGTGGTTGAGAGGATCAAGGGCAATGCTGTAAACAAAGTGCATAATTATAACTAGCACAGTGTCCAGCACATACAAGCACTCAATGAATGTTAATATTTGTGTTATTATTGATAAAGCAAAGATTGTAAAAAGAACTGTTTGATGATCTATATATTCATTCAACTTCACTATAAAGATTCATTCCAAATCATCCACTTATATTAACAGATCAGATCAGGTTTTATGATTAATAAAGCTACAATGACATCTTATCTTAGTATAAACTCATTTTCCTGAAATTATTTTCATTTATGTTATTCATTTGATTCATCTCTAGGAGGTAATATCTATTTTCTAGGAAAGGGAAGTGAGGAACACAAGGAATAATGACTTACTAAAACTTAAACAAAACTAACCCAGAAAATTAAATATTCTGATCATTTGTATAGTGCTGGTATACTTAATGCTAATAAGTTGAAGTAGCAAAATCATAACTTAAAATTAATTTGTTTTCTCACTTTCTAGAAATTGAGGAAGGGACCAATGATAAACAGATGGATGATAGGTAATAAGCAAACAGCTGTATTCGGGAAACCTAGCAGAGAAGTTGTATTTAAAACTCAATTATTACAGATTATAGCTGGAAAATATCCTAGAGATAATCTATCTATCACTCTCTTTTTAGGAGGAGGCAGAGGTATCTAGGGAGGCGTTTAACCTCTCCTGTTTTTATTTGGTTTGGTTTAGTTTGTAGTTACCAAGTGATTAGGGCTGCACTTAGAATCCATGACCTATTTTTATACCTACTGCTCTTTTCTCATACGGTATAGTTGAAAGGCAATAGGGGAGGAGGTGTCCTCCATTTCCTTTTGTGATCTTGGCCAAATCACTTAATCTCTCTAAGCCTCAATTTTCTCACATGTAAAGAAGGGATAACCCTCACCTCAGAAGCTTGATGACCAAATAAGACCATATATATGAAAACGATTTGTAAATGAGAAAACACCAGGCAAAGGTGAGAAATCATTATCAGACAGGGATTGCAAATAGATTTCAACTTGACTGGGGAGCTCTACCTAATTGGTATTGGCTCTTCAGAATGCTATGTTAGGGTTTTGAGGATTCAGGGAGACTCAAGGAAAAAGGAGAAATAATTGATCTGGGATGACTGCACTGGGTACAAGGGTGGATACTGGAAACACGTGTGACAAATACGTAAGGAACTGCTTCTGCATAAATGAGTAGTGGCTAGAATGGGGAGAGGAGAGCCCTCAATGAAGAGGCATATGTCCTAAAACATACTTTTTCACTGCTCTATTCCCAGAAAATGTGAAATTCTATAAAATGGATATACTTTACCAAGTATGTGCATTGTCATGAGACTAAATTAAATAATGTATGCAAAAGAGCTCAAGATGCTGTAAAGCAACATCCAGTAGAGATGGGTAATATTATGGCATTAAAAATTACACATACAAGCATATCATACTCATAGAAAACACCTCCTTTACATGAATGAAAATAAAAGTTAATTACTCCTCTAAAATAGTGGCAAAACAATACAAAACCGATATTCTTAAGTGAATGTTAGTAAAAATATATTTTATCCACCTTCAATTTTGAGCATTTTGTCTGTCACTTTAAATTGGCTAAATGTTTGACAGATGTTCAATAATTGACACAGCTTATCTTCCTCTCTCAGGCTCTTTTCCTACTCAATTGCCAGCATTTCTGGTTGCTATAGCAACTATACATTAATGATCATTCTGACATGCCAAGGGGATTTAAACACATTCTTAAGTTAAAAGTTCCCTCAGGAAAAAAAAAGTCTATCCATCTCTGGAAAGATAGAAAATATTATATGATTTAAATTCCCTGGTTACTGCATTTATTAGAGCTAAATACACAAATCTGCTTCTATCGTTTCTCGTAAGTAATTATTTTTTTCCTCTCACTTGACCAACAAAAGGAGGTATGGGGAATTGAGAAACTCAACTCTCTCTGATGAAAGGAAAAAAATAATTTATCTAGATAAACGATAAACAACCTGAAACTGGTGGGGAGTTTTGAAAGAAGGAAACTACCTGAATTGTCTGATCAAGCACATTGTTTCACAAGGATCTGGGTACAAGTATGAGTACCTCCACTTAAAGCTTCAGTGGCTTCAAGAGTAAAATTGGAATGAAGATATCTGTCTTAACCACACAAGTCACCCTAAACTGTAAAATGCACAAAATACATAGGGTCATTACTGTGTTTTGTGAGAAAGTAAACAATAGTCTGTCCTTTGGAAGAAACTGAAAATAGACAGAAAGATAGGAACATTTACAACATTTATTTCAAGCCAGGGGCCCATGAGCCAGATGTTCTGTTTCCCATACTTACTATATAAAATGTTTTTCAATGATTGCCAACATTCAAAAACTGAAAGATTTCACAAAGAATTCGACATTTAAGTCTTCTCAGGAAAAACCACAAGATAAAGCAATTCACTATATTTCTTCAAGACAATAACTGGCCTAAGATGAGCAGTGGCTGACCTGTGTGGAAGAAGTTATGTGGAGCTCCACCTTACCTACATTATCTTAATCATCTACATTCTTACCTGCCTGGTCCAGGAGGAAAATATAGTTTTCAAAGTGAATGAATCCCTTTCATACATGCATTTGTTAAGAAAATCTTCCAGATTTTCATCAATCCCAAAGATTCTGTATCCCTTGCTCTTTTTACGAAGCAGAGGGTAGCTAGCATCTGTGCCTTCACTTTGTGGATGAGATGGGATAACTACTTTTGTCTCCTCTGATCACTGTATAACTCCTGGGGTCCAGAGACTGACTAGGGCAAGCTTAAACGGAAAACAAGAGGCCAAGAGATGCCATCAAAGTCCTATCTTTCTTAATGTGTAGGCTCTTCCTTCCTTTAAAAAAATTTTATTGTGGTGAGATATGCATACAATTTACCATTTTAATGTGTACAGCTCAGTGGCATTAAGTACATTCAAACTGTTGTGCAATTGTCGCCTGGAACTTTTCATCTCCCCAAACTGAGACTCTGTATCCACCATGTTTAGATTTTAATCATTCACTCAACAAATATTTTTACGTGCCTATTACGTGCCAGGTATTCTCTTAGATACTACACAGCAGGATATATCAGGGATATAGTTCTAGGGGAGTCAGGTTTCCTGAATCCTACTCATGTTTCCAGGGCAGTATATCTTACAATTCATGGTATATACCTGTTCTCTCCTGAAATAACTCTTTGGGGGTGGGATCCAGGACTGCAAGCATACCTTAGTATGTATAAAATGACAACTGGACATTGCTTAGCTTCTCCATACCTGGTAAACTCATCCCCATTTTTTTTTTTTCTTTTTCTTTTTTTTTTTTTTTTTTAAGATTTTATTTTTTTAATTTTTTTTTATTTGTTTATGATAGTCACAGAGAGAGAGAGAGAGAGAGAGGCAGAGACACAGGCAGAGGGAGAAGCAGGCTCCATGCACCGGGAGCCCGATGTGGGATTCGATCCCGGGTCTCCAGGACCGCGCCCTGGGCCAAAGGCAGACGCCAAACCGCTGCGCCACCCAGGGATCCCTCATCCCCATTTTTTAACAGGAATCATTTCTCCCCCACTCTTAGTAGATGATATTATATGAGTCGGGCTTATCCTTATTTTGCTCCAGGAATGAGCACATGTTCTATGTCTACCCAATCAAAATGTTCTATCCAGCACTACCCCATAACCTCCAGTCACCATAATTAGTTTAGGGGTGGGCATATGACTCAAGCTGGCACATAAAGCAATTTTGAACTTGTGCTAAAATTATTGGGAATGAGCCATTCTCTTTTTGCTGCGGTTACATACAGCAAGGGCTAGCTTAAGGAATTCCTAAAACTATCATTTGAGAACTAAAATCTAGCTGTATCTAATGGGAGTTTTATGCCAATAAATTCTCATTTTTTGTTTAAGCTCATTTGAATTGGATTTTGACACTTGCAACCAAAAGGATCTTGATTAAGAGAACAATTAGACAATAGACATAATATTGAAGAGTGTTACATAACTTTAACAAGTAGCCAATGGCCAATTGTATGATGACTACTGGAAATCTGTCCTCAAACTCTACCTTCTTAAATCTGTTTGAAACAAAAATTTTCCCCTTTGCCCCTGACTAATTCTAATACAGGACTGCTCTAGCACATCCTTGGCTTCTCTGCTTTCATTCTTCTTACTCTAATGTCTATTCAATCTCATTCAAACTGAAAAACATGTCATCTAAAAGCTTATGCTAAAGTTTTAGGTAATAAATACTCCATCTGTCAACTGTTAACAGGGTTATCTTGGGCAAGCCACTTCAACTCTGAGTTGTTCTAGTAGTTAAGTCAGCCCTATTAGAGTATAGAGATGGGGAAGTCAGGCAGATTGGTATTTTCTAGGGGTATCTCTGTAGCTTATCTCTTCTGATGGATGATGGTGAAGACTCAGGACAAAGGGACAAAGGATAAAGATGGAAGGAAGGAAAGTCCTCCTCAATGAAGGCTCTGAGCACAAGTATTCAATTTTCATTTGTTATTTACTAGGTGGCTAGGTGCTAGCATAAGTCTGCACAGGACAGACACTGATGACAGTAAACCACGAATGGCTTGGTTATCCTGCAAAGGAGGGCATGTGGCACAAAATTTATTTTCAGCCAGCTTCACAAACATGCCAACATTAGCTATAAGGGACAAAAAACATAATTTTAGCATTCCTGCCACTCTTAAGATCACAAATTGCTAGGTCAACATTGATTAGCTGACCCTCTTTTATGATGCCTGACCCTAGGTGTACTTGTTCTGCTTGTGGCAGGAGTTTGAATTTTTTTTGGCTCTCCATAAGCTTCTTAACTAAGACCTGTTGAATAAGGGGTGATCTCCATCTTCAGTGGATCTCTGCTTGTGGATAATTGCATGTAGCCCTTAGCGACCTCTAAGGTGAGAGGTGCCAAGGTCACAGTTCAGCTCTCAGAATAAACTGTCAAGTCTAGCTCTTGAAACATTTGCCTTTCCCCTCTTGAATATGATAAAAACATGAGAATAAAAGGTATAATAAAAAGATTCAGGCCAGAGAACTATGGTCAATGAGCTGAGAGTATATAAAAATAGGACTGATTATAAGACAAAAACATGAGTACCCATTCTATAAAGCAATACTTTAAACACATATGCATGAAATATTGGTTTAACTGAACTTAAGGAATCATTACATGATAAAACCATGTGGACAGACACATTGGGAAAATAGCAATGATTGAAAAAAATTGGGTACATTTTTTCACTAAAAGACTTATCTAAATCCATGAGCTATAAAATCTCCAAGAGGAGAATTTTATATACAGCATTTCCCAAATCAAGGAACTGTCCCACACACCCTTAAAGTATGAGAGTTGGTTACTGGAAATGTAAAAATGGCATTTCAATTATCATAATGTCACAATGATTAAGAAGCCATTAATTAAAATACATGATTAGCTCAGCAGTCTTAAGTTGTTTACTTTGAAAAATCTATGTTATAAAAGATCTAAATGAGACGTGTAGGAGGAGAGGTTTGAAGTGGCATTCAAATCTAAGAACTCAGCAGGAGCTGTGAGTATGGTAGATACTAGTTCTTAACAGGTCACCTCTAAGTCATTTACCCTCCTTGAGCCTCATGAATAAAATGGGACTAATAATTTACTTTTCTCAAAGGATTGTTCTGAATACTTCACCTCTGGTATTCTCAACATGTCTGTAATGGGAATGTAATCCCTAATTTTGAAAGGTGTACTCAAATAATATAAAACTCTCTTATCCTACACTGCTGGAACCTAGAGTTAGTTGATTAGTTTAAAAAGTTAATAGAAATGGGAAACCACAAAAAATGCCATATTCACATCGTAAATATTTTATGCAATGAGATTTATTATTAGATACTATGTATGTATTTATATAATTTAAATATTTCTACATATTTATTATTCATTAATAAATACTTAGAAAATTAAATTTATTATTTGTCAATCTTTTGATATAGGAATAATGTACCCCTTTGCCTTCTCATTTTTTTTAAAGATTTACTTATTTATGATAGACATAGGGAGAGAGAGAGAGAGAGAGAGAGAGAGAGAGAGGCAGAGACACAGGAAGAGGGAGAAGCAGGCTCCATGCCGGGAGCCCGACGTGGGACTCGATACTGGGACTCGATCCTGGGACTCCAGGACCGTGCCCTGGGCCAAAGGCAGGCGCTAAACTGCTGAGCCATCCAGGGATCCCTCATTTTTTTTTTTTTTAAGTTGACTATTGACTGGGGTTGAAGTTATCATTTTTACCTAACCTACCCTCATCATGCCTGGGACTTGGTTTTGGTAAAATAAGACATGTGAAACTACAGGAGTACAGAATCCTACTAGAGTTTAATGACCCTCTCCACAGACTTTTATTTTGTATCTTCCCCACATTATCTATTTTTCACTGACTTGCCTTTATTGAGTCTTTCCCAAAGGATTCCAGGTTATTTTTGTAGAAATGACAATTCTTTCCTTTTTATTACATTTTGTTAGCTTACATAATATTTAAACTATGTAAGTACAACTGGCCTAAACAGGTTTCGAACAAAAACAACTGCTTCTTGGCAAGTATACAACTTCATAGGGATGAACAGAAGGGTATAAGTTCACTTGAGTGTAGGCTATCAAGACATGAACCTACAGCTTGCCACAGGTAATAGGTATTGTGCATTACAGAAGGAATGGAGGGAATCTCTTTATCCAGAAAGTTAGGTAAGGGGAGGTGGGTTGACAGAGCCTCCATAATGCTTTAAAGAAGGTATATTTTGTTTTATTTCCCTGCAAACAAAATCTGGATTATCAGGCCATGTAATTATATCTAAAATCTCTGCACAGGCTTCTTATAGTAGCACTATAGGCTGACTTCTAACTGGCTGGTTCTAGTAGGGAAGACTGGTGGTGGGACTTGACACGTGGATGGCAGAACCAATGATGAATAAATACAGAAAAGATATTTTCTAGGTATCTCTCAGTTGTATAATATAGATGATTGTCAAGTCCAAAAACAACAACCGTGCAATTCAACCTTTCCACTGATGTATCCCTACCTGAATAGCAGTATGTAACACACACTCTTAAGAGCCAGGAGGTAGATCCTGAAGCAATCTACTGTAAGCCAGGGATTTATATTACATATTTGTTCTACTTCCAAATTCCACTGGATAATATATCTATGTTAGTTTTAATATGAAATGTTTTGAAATACAACCATAGAATTCCTCAAATCTATTAATAAATACATTTCTTGAAAAGGACAGTATACTATATGGTGCCAAGCACGATTAGGAAAAAAAAGCAATGAAAGAGATGGCACTATTTTAGAAATATCAAGGAAGGAGTGAAAATGACCAAAGCTTTAACATGAAAGAGCATAAGCCATGCAAGTAACTGGGAAATGGGAATTTAAAGGCAAGGGAATAGAAAACACAAAGGCCCCACTGCAGGCAGGGACATGTTTAGTGTCTTTGAGGAACAGTATACGGGTGCAATAGAATGAGAGGGGGGATGATGATGGAGATACACCAGGGATAAGTTAATGGAGGCTATTAGCCAAGAGAGGGTTTTAGGTTTTTTTTCTGAATTGGACATAAAAGCCCGTGGAGAGTTTTAAGCAAGGAAGAAACATGAGCTCACTTACATCTCAAAAGTATCACTATTTTTCTATGATATGGAGAGGGGTAGGAATAGAACCAGGGAGACTGGTTAAGAGGCTGTTATGAAATCCAAGGTAGGCATGATGGGAGCTTGAATGAGGGTGGCAGTGGTAGAAGTAGGGAGAAGTGGTTAGAATCAGGGTATATTTTGAAAGTTTGGTGGAAAGGAGTTGTTGACCAATTGGATAGTGGCATTAAAAAAAAGAAGAAATTGAGGGTTATGTCCTAAATTTCAGTCTTGAGCCATTGGATAAATGGAACTGCTTTTTCCTAATTGGGAAAATTCCAGCAGGATCAGATTTAGAAAGAAGATCAAAGCTCGGTTTGCTCATATTATCTTTGAGATAACTGTTAAACTACCAAGCAAGATGATGATCAGACAATGGATACATAAGTCTAGGATTTAGGAGGGAGGGGTCATGAAGATAGACATTTGGGAAACATCAGTATAAAGGTGGTATTTGAAGCCACAGGCTAGATGACATCATTAGGGAGTGTGTGTATACAAAGACAAAAGGTCTGGGGCCTGACCTGAGATACTTATAATTCATTTTAAGGAGATAGCAAGATGACAGGAAAATGAGACTAAGCCAGCCAAGGAGACCGAAATGAGAAGCCAGTATCCCAGAGTCAAGGGAAGAAAGTATTTCAAGAAGTTTAGAGTGGGTCAACTATATCCAAATGCTGTTGACTCATTAAATAAAATAAAAACTGAGAATTTGCCACTGGCAGTAGTACCATTGGAGATCACTGATGAGGCTCTTTAAGTGCAATTCTGGGGAAGAGTCCTAATGCACTAAGTGCATTCTGTTCAACTAAACAGAAGATGTAGAGGTAACTCTTTGGTGCAGTTTTTCTGTAAAGGAGAGCATAGAAATTGGGTAGTGGGGGTCAAGGGACTTTCTAATTTATTTAACACAGAAGATGTTGCTGCATGTTTGAATGCAGATGGGAGTGATGTAGCAGGGAAGGAGAATTTATCTAATGAAGGGAAAAGGAGAAAAACAATGGCCAGAGCCAAGTCTTTGAGTGGGTGAGAGGGGATAGAATCCACTACACCAGTGGGTGAGATTGACCATACAGGCCCAGAGAGATTTTGTATTTGTGTTAGGGGAGGGAGCAGAAAGTATCCATTGCTACATCCACTACCCAAGACTCAAAACACCAACATCTCTTGGTCAGATTATTTTCAACCACCACATCCTTGATTTCTCTTCATACACTCCTGCCCTGCTGCAAGCCATTTCCCACACTATTCAAAAGAGTTATGTTTTCAAACTATAAACATAATTACCTAAAACCTAATGGCTTTTCGTTTCCCTTGTCTCAAAAAACATAATTCTTTGAGATGGCTTCAACAATGCTCGGTGAGAATATTTTAAATGTTGAATGAAGGCTCAAAATTTTCTCTTAACCAACATGTTCTTGAGAACAATGAGGGGGGTTGTTTTCTGTATTCTTTATAAGTTTAAACTGGATAGAAAAAGGTTCTTCTGTTTTTACATCATATATTTCAATGTGACCTAGTTAATCCTTTAATAGCTAGCTTTTAACACCTTTGATCAGCTTCTTACTGTGATATAAAAGATTAGATCCTATTCCTAAGAGTAAATCTCCTGTGGAACATTTCCTTGGTGAAATGTTTAATTTTGTGGTCAGTGGAGGAAAATGAAATTCCAACAAATGCCTGCGTTATCATGAACGAGAACATTTCTAATAAGTGTGCTTTAAACCTATTCCCTTCTGTTCCTCATGGATATACATTTCCTATATAACAAAGAACCTCTGACCCACAAAAATATGAAAAGGTTTCTTCAAAAAAGATTGAGCAACTAACCAAATCCTTAGGCTATTGGCTGAATGTAGATTTGATGTTGGAGTCAGGCTGGGAATTAATAATTCCCTTATTCATTGCAGGTTACAAAATGGAATCCCTGACTTGGTCCCCATAAGACTGATGAAATGGTAGCAGAAAAATAAAAATAATTCTAATTCTCCTTCATTTGTAAGTGAATTCTCCACCATGGTACATTTTCTTGGTGATGATGGCAAAATTGACAGAATAAAGATATTTGAATGAATGAGGATAGAACATCGTCGTAATATGAAGCAATTTTACTAGAATTGTAGCAGCTGTGATGACACTGGTAATCTCTGTACTGTATTAACATATCCGGCATCTGCAAAACCAGTCTAAAAGCCAAAATACACCCAGATATTACTTTTTTGACCCAATTTCTCTGGACAATGCAAACAAAAGCAGGTATGTTGGTCTAAACCCCATGAGAGTTAGCATCACTTTTCTTAGCATCTTTGTTGGGAAGTCTTGTCCAACAATGGGCATTTAAGGCTTGAAAGACCTCTGAGTGTTTTGTTCTCACTCTTGGGATTTTCACATGATAAAGCAGAGTATAAAGGTAAGGGAAGAAGAACAGCATCCCTGGCATTGAGCACACGAGCTTTGGTTTTTATCAATTAGAAAATAGTAACAGCTTCATTAAAACAGCTTTTCACCAACCTTAGCAAACCTTTTAGTCTTTTACTTTAGCTCTGATGTAGATCACACAGCTAATCGCTAGAATCCCAGGACCCAGGTCTTCTGTTTTCTGGTCTAGTACCTTACTCTAGTGTTCTCACTTAAAAGTTGGGAGACTTAACATTGAAAAAATCTGGACTTCTTCTAGCTTTCCTAAAACAAGAAAAAGGATGAGACAAAGGTGGGGGAGAGAAGGAGGAAGGAAAAGGATGAGAAGGAGGAAGAAAAAATGAGAAGAAAAAGAAAGATCTGAGCTCACACTCCGACATGGCAACAGTGCATAAAATGTTAAACAAACTTATCTTAGGTTAACTTTGCTACCAAAAGCAAAGTTAACTGACTTTGCTACCAAAGCTGACAAAGGTAAAATGTCAGCCAGGTGGCCAGGCAACAGAGTTATAGTAAAAATAACCTAGGAGAAGCACCCTGTATCTGGCTGGGAGGAATGCAAATGAACTACACACATCTGGTGGACAGTCATTGTTTTGGGTTTCCCTGAATGTGGTGACACTTATCACTGGGCCCCCTCATGGGCACATTAGAAGCTATGCCTATAGAAATGTTCCAAGAGATATTTGCTCCTATTTAAGACATCAACTTTCAGGTCTCCTGGGTGGCTCAGTTGGTTAAGTGTCCAACTCTTGATTTCAGCTCAGGTCATGATCTCAGGGTCCTGGGATAAAGCCATGAGTCAGGCTCTGTGCTCAGTGGGGAATCTGCTTGAGATTCTCTCTTCCTCTGCCTCACCCATTCCCCACCCTCCCCACATACTCTCTCTCAAATAAATCAATAAATCTAAAATAAAATAAAATAAAAAACCATTAATATTCTAAGTCAGAAGGCTCCAGGCTTGGCTACATGAGTCTCAATTCTTTGCTGTTAAAACATGACTATGGGGACAAGAAAAAGTCTCTGAATTGCTGTTTGGACTACTCCCACATTCTCATTGAAAAGAAGGTCTTGGCTCTGGTCTTTTGGCCTGTGTTCTCTCCTGTCCTTAAGTGAGTCAGAGGCCGAGTGTGTTCCATGGTGATGAGGTCAGTTTGATTGCCTAGTTGATCCTAAAAACATCCATCTGGATACATTGTAGTAACCATCACCTGCCCCTTTTTGATGAGATATATGGTCTCTAGTTTATCAGAGCTTTCACCATTCTCTATTATCTCACACTTGGCTTATTCAGTGTGTCTCTGAAAGTTTTAGAGTGCTGTTCCAGATTCTGGATAAGGTAATTTATTGTTATAGTAACTTGACAAGTAACCTGTCAAAGGGAAATGCTGAATGTCTCAATATTTATGAGTTGTAGAAAAATAAATATCATTCACCTACAGGGTCTAACACATTTCTGTTTTGGTCACCTCTTTGTTCTTTCTTTTGTATTTTGGACAAAAGCAAAAACCTGCCACCCTGGCCCAGTGGGCTTCCAATTTTCTCTTTTCTGCCCCCAGTTTTTATCTGCATCTGAGGTAAATTAACGAACAATTCAGCCAAAATCTTCAAGGCCATTTTGATTTACTTCAGAGAATTCTTTTTAACAATTAATTGGAAAATAGATCTGAACATACTCAGTTGTCACATCTTAGGACAATTTCTTTGCAGATATGGAAAGAAATAATGTTTTCAAGATAATTGGGCTCCATCTCTAAGGATTCCGCATAACAATTAGCAATGTATCTCATAAATAAAGACCTAGGATGTGTGCATCAGTGTGGATGTGATTAAAAACAAAAAACAAAACAAAAAAACAACTGGTTGCAGGCTGTTACCAAGCTAGAGGAAGGAGGCCATTAGCACGATATTCATCATGTAGTAGTTCCAGGAACTTCATTTGAGAGAACAATCTACCTCTTTAGTTTTTATGAACCCCCTATGAGTTACAGATGCCAGATGTCTTTTCTCTGGCTATCTCTCTGATGGCAGGCATAGTGGCACATAAAAGGAAAAGCAGTCAGTGTTGGGGAGGAAGCTCACAGCTTACGGTGGGACAGTCCATTATTAATGGAGAAAGTCACAGGGTAGTTAATGTATGGATGTCAGACTTTCCAACTTTCATAGAGTCCCCTTGGGAAGTGGTGCTGACAGATGTGTTGAAGGCAGAACTGCAAGCAGAGCTGATAGTCAGCAGGGGATCATTAGTCTGCTTGAAGAGCTGGGGCTCCTGAGTGATTAAGAGGTAACAGCTTACAAGAGTCATGCATAAATTACATATCCCAGGGTCAACACCCCAAATTCTTTGCAATTTTTTTTTTACAAGGCATAGGATATGAATGGCAAATATATTCTATCAGTCTGTCAACAGAAACTCCAAAAACTTTGCTATTTCTTAAAGTCAGTATATATAAAAGCAAACTGATTCTTCAAGTCATTAACCCTGGATTGTTTCCCAGCTTCTATTGGAAAAGGGATATGGTAGGGCTGAACGTAAAAGGGTGTCTAGGGGAGCCTGTTCGCATACTTGTAATTCATTTTAAAGATACCTGTATACAACAGAGATGAGAGTTTTTAAAGCTAGGATTATGGAGGATTAATTTCAATTTTACCCAGTTCTATCTTTTAATGAGCCCATTCATTCTGATTCTGAAAACTTCAGTGTAGCCACATGAAAGCTTCTGTACTTTAAGCTTTA
Organism: Canis lupus dingo; assembly: GCF_003254725.2. Taxonomy (NCBI): domain Eukaryota; kingdom Metazoa; phylum Chordata; class Mammalia; order Carnivora; family Canidae; genus Canis; species Canis lupus. The sequence goes on from NC_064262.1 coordinate 14,741,460, forward strand.
TGGATCTATCCTGCCATTAAAACAGAGGTTACATGTGGCTTAAGAGGGAAGCCCCTTATATGTGGTTTGTTGAATGAAGTTGCTCATTGTCAGGAAATTGACACACACAGCGTTACTCTTACTCAGCCCTGAACTTCTGAGTTTAATTCAGACTTGATTCTTAATTGTTGACGAGCTGTCTGGAATGCTAGTATATCACGAGATAACTTATATTAATTGCATTTCTGCCATTAGGGATTGCTGCTGGGTACATGGGATTTTGTGAAAAGTAACAGGAGAAGGTCTACCAGCGGAAAGCAAATTTGGTACAGTATTTGCTCCAAAATAAAACATGACTTGTTTCAGATCACAGCCCCTTTCAGGCTTTGGACTACTGACTTTCCCCATCCCTTCCCTGTATTTCACTGGTTGAGTTTTAGTGACAAATGTCATATTTCCCCAGCTGAGATAAGTTTGGAAATAAAAATAGAAGCTATGTCAACTTGAATTTAAAGTTTTCTAACCTGAAAATGAACTACTCCTCTTAGCATAATGCACTCCCCCGCAAGCAATTCTCTTAACTAGGCTACAGTGCCATTTGAAAATGGGGTGTTTATATGTATATTTTCTTCATTCCCTGCAGAAACTCATCATCTGAGCACTGCTGAGTGCAGATTTAATGCACATCACTGCACACTTGCCCCAGTAACACAGTGAGGGCCTGCCACTGGAGATTCAGAACAGCTCTAGGCAAAAGCAAAACGGATTATTGCCAATCCAGGCATTTTTAGTGATAAGCATCTCTCAAAGCAGGGTAGTAAGGGCAGCTATTTTAACTTGAATATCTAGATCAATTTTCAAATGGAGAACAAGTAATAAAATAGCTATATGATTTGCAAGATACTCATATGTTCATGCATTGTAGAAGCTCCTGCATACAATGCAAACATCTTCCTCCCACAAAGACTGATAGAAAAATGTTTTTCTGGAGAAAGGTAATTAACAATGGAGAACCATATAAACTCTGAGCTAAAAGCAACATTGGAGTTCACTAAATCCAACATATACTTGCATTTAAATTTTTTTGTTACAGGAATTTTCAAATATACACAAATTACAAAAGTGGAGACAATGTTATAATGAATCCTCATTTATCACTCAGCTTTGATAATTATCAACACTTTCATTCTTATATGTCTCTTACCTTCTTTTGGTGTTGGTTGTCATTTTGCTGGTCATAGGAGTATTTTTGAACTTTCCATTATGTTTTTATTTTATAACTTTGTTTTTGTATTTTTAATCCAGGATATGGGAAAGATTTTTGCAAATTCTCTTGGTGGAGTTATCTGTATTTTTAAGACATTTCCTCATATTGTAGACATATGCAAAAATAGTCATTCCTAAATATTGAAGAATGTCATATTTTAACAATGTCTCAGGGTTTTTGTCATATATAAATTGGTAATTTATAGCATATGGTTGTTGTAATAATTAAATTAGTTAATATGTGTAAAGAATTTAAAATCGTGTCTGACCTGTATTACCACCATATAAGTATTACTAACATTCACAGGTGAGGATGCTTCTTTTATTGTCTTTCTCAGGTTCTGGTACCAGGATTATACTCATTTCATTAAATGAACTGGTAGCTTTTCATCCTGTCTTTGCTCTGACACAAATTGCTTGGTAAGGGAATTACCTTAAAAATTTTGAAAAACATTTCTTATAAAATTTATGACTGAGAGCATTTGGGAGAAAGTGATTCTTGACAACTTTCAATTCTTCTCATGATAAATGGTCTATTGAAATTTTCTATATTTTCCTGATTTGATTTTGTTATCTAAATGATCTCTATAGATTTTTCATTTCATTTAAGATGTTCAAATGATCACAGGATTGTGGGTAGTTTGCTCTTATGATTTTAAATCTTGTATGCAAAACTGCTACTCTTTTTAATTTCTAATTTTGCTTATTCATATTTCTCTGTTTTTTTATTAGATTTGGAAAGAACACATTTATGGTATTTTTTTTAAGATTTTAAAAATTTATTTATTCATGAGAGACATACACAGAGACGCAGAAACATAGGCAGAGGGAGAAGCAGGCTCCCTGTGAGGAGCCGGGTGCCAGAGCCCATCATGGAACCCCCGGGGTCATGACCTGAGCCAAAGGCAGCCTCTCAACTACTGGGCTACCTAGGCATCCCACACTTGTATTTTTTTTCCCTTTTCAAAACCTCCCTCGGATGTCTCATGTATACTGTTTCTATTTTCCAATTTAATAATTTTGACTTTTATCTTCTTTCCTTCTCTTTCCCTCAGGGTTTTTGTGTGTGTGTGTGTGTTCTTTTTAACCTTCATGAGGTGAATAGTTAGTTTATTGATTTTGATTTCCAGAATATCTTAATAATACATTTAAAGTTGTTAACTTCCTTCTGAGTGCACTTTTTGTAAATTTTATCAGTATGGATACATTTGTTATCATTTCTTCAAATTTTGAAACATCCATAAATGGTTCTTTGTGCTCTGACTCAGTAAGTATTAGAAAAATGACTTGAAATTTGCATGGGTTGATTTTTTTAAATGTGGTTATTGTTGCTGTATAAAGTTATCTATAGCTAATTTCTAGTTTAATTATATAATGGTAGAAAATAAGGCTTGATGTGTATAATTTTAACTTGTTGAAATTTTATTTCTTGGCTTATTATTTAACCAATTACAATAAGCATTACATGGGAACTTGAAAGGAAAGTATATAAATATACAGTAGCTCCCTCATATGGATGGTTTTGCTTTTCTATGGTTTCAGTTACCTGTGGTCAAGTATGGTCTAGAAGGAGATGATCTTCCTTCTGACACATGGTCAGAAGGTAGTAGTAGACTAATGCTATGTCGAAATGTCTATGTCATTCATATCACTTAATCTCAACATAGGCATTTTATCATTTCACATCATCACAAGAAGGGTTAGTGCAGTACCATAAGATATTTTGAAAAAGACTACATTCATTTAACAATTATTACAGTATATTGTTTTAATTGTACTATTTTTTATTAGTTATTATTCTTAATCTCTTACCATGCTTCCATGATAAATTCAACTTAATCACAGGTATCTATATATGTATATATATTATATAGGGAAAAAAATAGTATATATAGGGTCTAGGACTATCCTCGATTTCAGGCATTCACTGGGGGTCTTGAAACATATTCCCTGTGGATAACAGAGGACTAGTATATATGTTTTATTATTACACTATTCAATGTTTTGTATCCTTATTTCTATTTACTTGGTCTGTCAAATTAAGTAACAAAATATGCTTTAGTAATTCCTCCTTGTGTTTCTAAATATTTAGCATTATAGATTTTGATCCTATGTTTTATAGTGTTTAAAACAATATAATTGGAATATCTTCATTAGGGTTTGTGTATCTCAATAATAAAAAGTATCTTTTCCCAATTTAAAGTTTTTGCATATAAATAATACTTGGTCTTAAACTAGTAAATCTATCATCTTTCCTTTTTAAAGTCTATGTTGTTAAAATTGATATTTTATTTTAAAATAAATGCCATCAAATTCTGGTTAGATTAAACAATTTTTAACTGAATCTGATGTTCTTATATTTTATATGAAAGTTTTACCTCTTTATATTTTCTGTAATATACTCTTATATCTGTCATCTTTTTGTGAATTTCTTATTCATGCTATTTTGCTTATCTTTACCTTTGGTCTTTGGTTGAATATATTACAATTTATTTAATTGTCTCCAGCAACTTGGAAGATACACATTCTGTTTTTATATCTACCTTGATCTATATTTCTTCTAATTATTAAAATAAAGAATAACAAAAACTTTTGATTCCTTCTCAAAAAGGGAAAAGTACAACATGTTTTTACTATTAAAAGGATGATGTGTTGGTATGAAATGTTAAGTATGCCATGATATTAAACAGTATGTATGCACTGATAAAGTATATTTGTCAATTATATTGATTATGTATAGATTGGATCTTTATTCTTGAATTTCCATATTTATGCAGCTTTCTAATCATTATACTTTCCTTTTGCATTCTTTTAAAAAGCTTATCTAGTTAGCCATGCTTATCACTGATGCAATTTTCTACGATGTTCATTTGGCTTTTTATTACATCTGCACTGCAGGTTTTAATTCTTACATTTCTAATCTTTGTTAGCTCCTTTTAAATGCCAGTCTGTATCAGGGTCAGATCCCTTTCCACATTGGCATTGTGTTTTTCACAAATCCATGTTTTCTTTGTCTTGACTGAAAGCACAACAGAGATGCATCTTTGCTATGTTTTGTTTTGCATCCTCAGACAATGTCTGACTCTTCCCTCCTCTTGTCTCCACTCTTTATCACAGAGTATTTTCTTAGGTCACCATCATGGAGTAGATTTTTTATTTAACTCTATTTATTAACATTGGTTGTGTTTCTAACAGGTCTTAGGTTCACCAACCCAAAATGGGTGTATTCCTTTATCCACTCAAACTGACCACAGGGGCTCCCAGAATCCCCATCTCAAATTTTAAGTTTAAAGCAATTTGATAGCCATGTTTCCTTCCCATCTTACTGGTGTCTGGCGGTCATTAATTAAGATTCGGAGGAACTGAGATAGAGCTTTCTACTGCTTCAGTTATCACCTTCACAGTGAACTAGTATAACCCCTTTCCTGTGTCCACACCCAATATGCCACGTTAGCATCTTTCTCTATAAAGCATTAGTTAGAACTGTTGACTCCTAGTGATTTGGGGGAGAGGGAGATGGTATAGTGTGTGTGTGTGTGTGTGTGTGTGTGTGTGTGTGTGTGTTAGTAAGTATACTGGACCATCTCCTCTGAATACCTTAGGAAAAAAATGTGAAAAAAATGTTTTCTCATAATAAGGGGACAGACATCAGACTTTTTAATTAGATGCCTAGATTGAAATATATTTGATATAGAGAAACAACATGGCTATTGTTGGAAGCCTTTAAAGATATCCTTCCCATATTTCTTCTTGTCAATTTAGTTATTTAGTCATGAGTCTCTGCTCTAGTCTGAATGTTGTGTCTTCCCAAAATTACTATTTTGAAATCTTATCCCTAAAGGTAAAGGTATTAGTAGGCAGGGCCTTTGAGAAATGATTAGGTCATGAAGATGCAGTCTTCATGAATGGGGTAAGTCCTCTTATGAAAGAGACCCTGCAGAGTCCCTAGTCCCTTCTGCCATGTGAGGACACTACAAAATGTTACCTGTAATGAACCGAGAAGAAAACTCATCTGACCATGCTGGCACCCTGATTTCAGACCTCTAGTTTCCAGTACTATGGGAAATAAATTGCTGTTGTTAACAATCTACCCAGTCTGTGGTATTTTCTTATAGCAGCCCAAATGGATTAAGATAGTCTCCTGTGGTTATTTATCAATTTGGCCTATTTGAGCTATAATTATAGATAATTCTTCAAGTAACTTTTTGATGACTATACTCTGTTTTTAGTCTGATGAGAATTTTGCTTCTTTCTTTGTTTTTCACAAAAAAACTAGTTTTTTTTGTTTTTAGTTTGTTTTTAGTCTGATGAGAATTTTGCTTCATTCTTTGTTTTTCACAAAGAGCTAGGTTATAATAAATCAGCCTTAGCTGTCAAGAGCCCATTTATCAATGTTGCCTTCCACTCTAACTTATCCTCTCTCTCACTTAAAAAAAAATCTTTCACAATATCTAACTTACTTTCAGGAAAACACCCAACTCTTTAACGCTTTTCCAGGGCCCAGTCTGCCTATATCTTAGACTCAGACTTGCACTCTCCCCATCACTCTCGGGTATTACCATATCACTTTTCCTCAGGGCTAGACAACCTTCCCACTCCAGACATATGTACTGTTGTTGCTCTGTCTGTAGTACTATTCCTTCCTTCTACTCATTTATCCTTCCAAATCTGAGCTCCAGAATGACTTCTTCAAGGAAGTTTTCTCCAAGTCTACATCATGTCCTTCCAGCAGACATAGTTAATTTTACTGTGCTTTGCAGATACTGCTTTTTAACAAATTGAAGATTTGTGGCAACCCTGTGTTAAGCAAGTCTGTCAGTGCTATTTTTCCAACAGTGTTTGCTCACTTTGTGTCTCTGTCACATTTTGGTAATTCCTGTAATACGTCAAACTTTTCCATTATTATTACATTTTTTGGGGGTAGCTATGAGCAATGATTTTTGATGTTACTACTTTAAGTCTCTTGGGGCACCATGAACTGTGCCCATGTAAGATGGTGAACTGAAATCATAAATGTGTGTGTTTTGACTGCTCTACCAGCTGGAATATCCCCATCTCTCTCCCTCTCTTTGGGCCTCTCTGTTTCCTAAGACACAACAATATTGAAGTTAGGCCAATTAATAACCCTATAATGGCCTCTAAGTGTGTTCAAGTGAAAGAAAGAGTCAATTGATGCAGAAAATTTCACTGTCTTATTTTAAGAAATTGCCTCAGCCACCCCAGTCTTCAGCAACCATCACCCTGATTAACTGGCAGCCATCAATATCAAAGCAAGATCCTCCACCAGCTAGAAGATTATGACTGGCTGAAAGCTCAGGTAATGGTTAGCATTTTTTAGCAATAAAGTATTTTAAATTAAGGTATGTGTAGTTTTTTAGACATAATGCTACTGCATACTTAATAGACTACAGTATAGTGTACATAAAATTTTTATATGTACTGAGAAACAAAAAAATTAATTTGACTCATGTTATTGCAATATTTACTTTATCGCACTGGCCTGTAACTAAACCCACAAGATCTCTGAGGTAACCCTGTATTTTACACAATCAGATAATTGAATCCTGTTCCTCTCCCAGCCCACAAACAAAAGCACACACTCCAGTGTGACTATTTGAATACTTCCTTACTCCTCAGCAGACTCATAAATCCTACGGTAGGGGAACCATTCTGTTTTTGATCATTGTTTTATCTGCCACTTCTATGCCAATGCCTGGCAACTGAGAGGGTGCTAAAGTTAGATGTTTTTACTTATTAAAAGCAATCTATTCTCTTCAATCTTGAAATCCCAATTTACATACTCCATTAGGACCCAGTTATAAATCCCATTTATCATAACCATTTCCACTGAAATATATTAGAACTGTACATTGATAAAAAATGTTGGCTTGCAGATATAGTGAACAAATTCAAATAGTACCAAGACTCATAGACAAGAAGCTGTAGGAACCTATTTCCTATATTTAGGCGCTCAATTCAGAGTTCTGTTATACCTATCTTATTTTACAGTAAGTAGGAATCACAAATGAAAGAAATATGATACTTAAATCAGCTGCATTTTATTTTTAAAATCTTGTTTACCTTTCCAAAGGCAAAAGTTTGCAAAAAATGATGAGAACTTGGCCTCAAAAATCTACAACCAAACTATCTGGCATTTCCCAGGTGTTCTCTTCTCCACTCTATGTGTTGTTTAAGAGAATGAGGAAGCATACAAATTCCAAATTACTTCACAAAGTAGAGATTCTTTGGATATTTCTGAAATGCTACATTATCAGCTGCAACCATCTCTCCAGCTGTGCCTGCCATATGGATTTGTGAATTCCTGTAGAGTGTTGTTATAATACAACTCCTTTCCAGGGGTTAATTTTGACAGTGGAGATTATGATAATGTGTTAACCTGCGACTATCTGATGTGAAAAAAATAGGTGTGTTACACTTGGAGATTTGAACAGCTTTCCTGGCTTGGTATAGAATAGCTGTCCATTGTTTTGTTAGCAGCCAGTATACCTAAGAGGTCATGAACATTCTCCCAATCAGCTGCTGAATTAAAGATCTGACATATATTCTAATTCATTTTGTAGACAGAGTTGGTCTCCCTGTAAAACTTTTACTACTCCATTTAGCATTTTTTATTTACTTTATATGTCTCAAATGACAAAATTATTAGTGAATAGAGTTAGTGCAAATCAGTGTAATTGGTTAAAAAAAGGTTTTTCATCTATATTGTGCATCCTTGATGAATATACAGCCACTCAATTAAACTAAATAATTTTCTCTTAAATCAGTATTCTAATTCTACACAGCATCAGAAGCTATAACCCTATCTCTAGAAAAAATGCCACAATTTATTCTTCTGGGTTTTAACTTTACTTGCCCAAATGTGTAGTTTTCTCTGGTCTTTGATTTGGCCTACTTAAGTTATGGTCTTCCTAAATATCTGAAAACTAACTGAATGAGTTAAAAAATACATATACAAGAAAAATGGCTGACTTATTTGTTCTTTTTTTTTTTAAATTTTTATTTATTTATGATAGTCACACACAGAGAGAGAGAGAGAGAGAGAGAGGCAGAGACATAGGCAGAGGGAGAAGCAGGCTCCATGCACCGGGAGCCCGACGTGGGATTCGATCCCGGGTCTCCAGGATCGCGCCCTGGGCCAAAGGCAGGTGCCAAACCACTGCGCCACCCAGGGATCCCTCTTATTTGTTCTTTAACACTTATAGGATCAAGATCCCTGAGAGTACTGAATATTTCAGAGCCTTAAGTTTCTGATCTCCCAACCAGAGTCTATTTCTGAATTTCCAGGACTCAGGGAGCATTTCCTTATTCTACGTACTGCACCATTATCCTGTTTAATTCAATGTAACATCATGATGCACTGACCTGACAAAACACCAATTCGTTGCTGAAAATGTATCCAAAGAGCTTCTTGTTTCTTTCTCAGCTGAAAAGATCAGATTCATAGGGTACATTTCCAGTGGGCATTAAAACAAGAATGGTCCCCATACATCCTGCAGTGATTGTCCACTGGATTATTTATGAAGTGCTCAGCGAGGTTCATGTTGTTGAAAGATCAGTGTTGATCATTTGTTCTGTTTTGGCTGGTACATCCCCGGTAGTACTCTACTGGATATGTAATGTGCTTTTCACATCTCCAGACTCTTCACATCCCAACTAGCACCTGTGTTCCAACACAATATCATCCTTCACTGCTTTCTGGGGCAGGACAACTCCAAAAGAGAAAGCTCAACATGAAATTGAGCTTTGCTGAATGATCACAGTTTGCAGATCATTCAGCTTTATGGATCAAATCGCACTTCGCAAATACCATTTCCTTTTGGTGCTAATGTATTTTGTCCTTACTTTGACTGATCAATGGGCTTCCAGTTCTAAGGATCAAACCTGGAGATTATCTCTTTGATTTTCTTTTTTAATGTTTAAAAAGAAAAGAGAGACATTTCCAACTTGAATTTAAATCTATCCACAAATACTTGTATATAGTGCCTATCATTAAATTAAATACAGTGTAAGTGCCAGAGGAGACATTGGGTAATTAGGGCCATCATTAATTAACTAAAATGCTTTGGTTTTGTCCAAAAAAGAACAAGCATTTACACAGAAACAAAGAAAAAGATGAGATAGAAAAAGAATTTCTTGGGGATCCCTGGGTGGCTCAGTGGTTTAGCATCTGCCTTCAGCCCAGAGCGTGATCTTGGAGTCCTGGGATCAAGTCCCACATTGGGCTTCCTGCATGGAGCCTGCTTCTCCCTCTGCCTGTGTCTCTGCCTCTCTCTCTCTCTCTTTCTCTCTCTCTGTGTCTCGCATGGATAAATAAATAAAATCTTTAAAAAATAATTTCTTGAAATTTATTTCTGGAATAATGTCTTTTTTAACTAAATGATTTTCTTTAGGCTACTGAACACAAATAGATTTAATTAATTGCTATTTATTAAGTAGTTGAGTTTATTTCTAAGTGCTAAGGCTTTGATATAGCTGCAAAATAGCTTCAACATCTCTCTAACTAGAATTAAAAGGAGAAGTAGGTAGAAAGTATATGGCTATCATACCTGGGGAACTTTTCTTAGAACCCAGACCAGCAATTCTCTATACAGTTTAGTTTAAGAAATTGGTGGCTTAGCTGCATAAGGTTTAGAACTATTCTATGGCTAGGGATGTTTGCTACTTATGTACTCATTTTTTTTCTATACATAAGTATATAGTTATTGACATTGAGGAACCCCAAAATATGTCATAAGACATTCAAGTTGTTGTAAAGAGCTGATAGGAAAATCAAAGGCAAAAAAGGATGTCAGTAGCATCATAGAATAACCATAACTATTATGTCATGGAGATGACTGACATCAGAAATATTGACTCTAATTCTTGTAGTCATATCCAGTGGGGGAGAAGCAAGTCATTCTTTGAGACACAGAAGCCTAATTCCTTCCTTTTGCTTCCTTTGCAGATTCTTTCTTTGAACTAAATGATGTCATGACTGTGAGAAATGGAGCCTGTATTTGGTGTAATAAAGACAAACAATCCTAGTGGCCTATCCTCCCAAACATGAAATACTCCATCCCATGTCATTTGTGTGGGAGTTTATAACAAGTAGTCCCTGATCAATGTGGCTCTTTTTCCTGCTCAATGAGTGAAAAAAGGGAGGCTTAATGAATGAAGAAAAGCATCGCCTTCCAAACTATTTCACATTACCCTATGCCAATTAAATCACTAATGTGTTAAAAGCTCCTCTGATTGGCAGAATGAGAAGAAAAACAAAAGACAGGAGGAATTGGACCATTACATTTCAGATGAAAGAGTCCAGGTTCACAGATTTCAAAGGAATATGGTAGAATCAAATAGCACACACAAGACTGCCTTAGGAATGTTTAATGCTTGGTTAAGTAGCTCACTCTTGGTTTAGGCTCAGGTCCTGATCTCAGGGTCTTGAGATCAAGCCCCATGTTGGGCTCTGTACTCAGTGCAGAGTCTGCTTGAGACTCTCTCTCCCTCTCCTTCTGCCTTTTCCTCCTACCCTCTCTTGCTCTCTCTCAAACAAATAAATAAGTCTTAAAAAAAATAATGTTTAATGCCAAAAACAAAACAAAACAAAAATACCCCCAAACAATAACAAAATACCTAGTAGTCTGTGGTACTGATTAACCTATCATTAAAGGTTATCATTTCCTCATTGAAATGCAATCAATGTCTATAAGTAAATATATGACGTTTCTTACTTTAGACATAAAACTCAGAATGCATTTTCCATAAAAATATTATAAAAGGTGGTTTACCCAAGTTTAACTTGTAATATATATGTTTTTAATTGAAGTATAGTTGCCCTACAATGTTATATTAGTGTACAACATAGTGATTTGACATTTTATACATTATGCAGTACTCTCCATGATAATCTTAGTTACTGTCATCACAGAGAGTTATTACATTATTGATTATATTCCCTATGCTGAACTTTTCATTCCTATGACTTACTCCTCTTACTCTTTTTAGAGCTTGAGTGTGTACCTTTTTTTTTTTTTTTTTTAAGATGGGGAGTGAGGGAGGGAGATTCTTAGGCAGGTTCCATGCCCAACATGCAACCTGATGGAGGAAAATATTCCTACATATTTTAGGAAGCTTTTAACTGTGCAGATTGCTGCCACATTTATTTATTTTTTTATTCTAACAACATATTTGAGAGTTTTACAGAACAAATATAAATTTCGTTTGGGGAGCATAATACTGTATGAGAGTTTGAGAGTTATGCAGGAAATGAAGATACAGGGGAAAAGTGGGAGCCTAAAATTTGGGTGAGAGACAGTAGAGGGAATAAACTAGAAGTGGAGGACTGCTTCTTGAGGAATGTGGCTAGTTGTCCAAATCACAGGGTGATACAACTAGAATCCACTCATTCTGATGTCAATTTTCCTGGGAGTCTGATATGGTGCATGGGGCCCAGTAAGTAAACCTCTTAGATGTCAGCAATACTTAAAATCCAAAGGACAGTGTATTATGGTCCCAGATTTGGATCTGGGTGCATCTTTGGGTGAGACATGAGGGCAAGATCTAAACTTAGTGTCTATACTACAGTAAAATGAATTGGTATTTGGAGCAAATAAAGATACACCTGAAAGTCTGAAGGTACACAGAACTGGTAAGCACGGGAGCCAGTATGGGGCAAGGGTTAAGAATAAGGCAGGGAGTGGGGTTAGGCAGAGCTTGCAGCTTGACAAAATGTGTATGTCTTTAAGATTATTCTGGGCATAGAGGACAATCATTTTAGCATGGCAACATCAGCCCAGGGCCAAGACTGGTCAGCATGGTTTGAACTCATTAAGAAACTGGGTGAGCCTGATCCTGAAGGTGACATCTGGATGCTAGAAACAGTATGTGTGGGATGACGGAAACCAAATAGGGCTCAGAGAAGTTACATAATTGGCCCAATACTACATAGTAAGTTAATAGGAGATCTGAGCCTGGAATGTGGGTGTCCTAGTTTCATGCTTTTTCCTCCGTTCTACAGTAAATACAAAATGATCCAGCTGAAATAACTACACTGTGGGAAGGCATGCTTCTTTTAGAGTTGTAATATTCATGGATATGTCCAGATCAAATCAAATTTCCTGGCCCCTGGAGATGTTTGCAAACAGAGAGGTTCTGCTGAGACAAGATCTACTTGATTTTGTAATGTAGAGAAACACATTTTCCACCCTGGCTGCATATTAGAATCATATAGAGCTTTTAAAAATGAGGCCAGAGACCCCTCTAAAGAAAGGCACACTTAATTGATCTGGGATGGGGCCCAAAGAACCCTAGGCAGAGGGAATCTAGTACCTGTTTCTATTGTTGTATCCTGGACTAGAAAAAAAGGTCACGTTCTAGACAAATATAACTCTTGACCTTGCCATTGATTAGTGTGTGACCCCACATAATCTCTTTGCTTCGATTTCCTTATCTATGAAATACATGTCCTTACTTCTTATAGGATTACTGTGAGGATCAGAGATAATAAAATGGAAACTAAAACATTATAAACAGCATAAAGAACTCTACAGATGCTCTGTTATAAGGTCCCTGCATCTCATGTCATGTGAACAGATTCCAACTTTGATGGGACTGTGTTCTGTGTAAAAGCATCTAATTATGACAATTATAGCTTGTTTCTATAAAACTTGTAACAATGAAACTCATCTTGGAATCGTGATTTCTTTTAATACTCTAGAAAACCATATTTTCATTAATAACAATGTAGTAAAAGCTGGCCAAATGTAAAACGCTATTTTTGAAGATAAATACTTGAGAAAAAGCCAGTCTTCTTTTGATTGTTCATCTCTCTTATCAACAACCACAAAAATATATGAAGTAAAGGTGAAGTCAGAGGTGATTATATTTATTTTTCTTTTTTTTTTTAAGATTTTTATTTATTCATTCATTCGAGACACAGAGAGAGGCAGAGACATAGGCAGAGAGAAAAGCAGGCTCCACACAGGGAGCTGATGTGGGACTCGATCCCGGGACCCCAGGATCATGCCCTGGGCCAAAGGCAAGCACTCAACTGCTGAGCCAGCCAAGAGTCCTGAGGTTATTATATTTAATTTAAATTCTTTTAAATATGAATTTGACAAAAAATAAATAAATAAAGTGCTCAACCCTTCTGTTTGGGTGATGTGGAAATCAAAGACCTCTATCTCAGCAGTGTGAATCCAGGTTGGCTTTCTAGAAGGTGATCAAAGTGGGTGGATCTTAAATTTGGTGCTGCCTTAGAGTCTCTAAAACAATAGATTTGTAGAATCAGAATATTGTTGGGAAGTGGTTGGACAACTATGGCTTTAACATGTTGCCCTGGGTCTGCCCCACCATCCTGTCCATCACTGGCCAGAAGAGAGGTATGTGTATGAGAATCATAGCTATAGCTCAGGGCTTCTCAAACTGTAATGTGCATATGAATCACTTGGAGATCTTATTAAAATGTGAATTCGTACTCAGTAGGCCCTGGGTGGAGCCTGAAAATGTCTTTTTAACAAGCTGCCAGGTGAGGCAGATGTTGCTGGTCCATGGGCCACATTTTGAGTAGCAAGGATCTTGGTGACGTACAAAAGGAAGGTGAGAACAAAAACTTCCCTTGAACAGTTCATGAGGAATTCACTGGTGAATAATACAATTTTTAGTACAGTGGTAGAAAGAATCTCACAGTACCTCAGTTCTATTGCTATTTAATGAGAGTTTGGTTAAGCATCATGAATTCCTGGTGCCAAATGACCTTGGAGTTGATGGAAAGCAAGGAGAAAATTCTGGATATCAATAAACTCTATTTTTAATATGAAGGAACACCAGAGCCCACCACAGTAATTTCTATTGTTTGGTGTTTGTATTAAGATGTAATAGTAAAATCTATGCAGTGACATCACAACTGAATTCAGTATCTATTAAGCAAAAGATGACAAAGATGCTACATGTAGTGACTGGAAAAATACTGGAAATACCTGCTGACTGAAATGCTTTTCAAAATAGATTAATTGTTGCTCATTTCTGTGTTACCCCAAGAAGGTCTGACACTGCACAGCTTTTGAAATACGACATGCAGCATCCTTTACAATGGATCTCACGCCATTACTCAGTATCCCACTGATACAATAAAAGGCTGACTCATTTCCTTCCCTCTGCATGATCTGTTACAATTGAAACTGGGATACCATATGCTAGGTCTAAAACGCTCAGTGTGTCCAGTGGCTCTTGGTGGTTCTGCCAGCTTTCAGGTGATACACAGCCTGGAGAAGCAATGAGAGAATCACTGCCGCACAGCTGGCACTGAAGGGTTTTGAGTAATTGAGGGGATTTCATCGGATAATCATTGACTCCACTGCCCAAAACTGATGGCTGTCTGAGATGCTCTCTTATAACCTTCAAGATCCTCTTTGTTGTCTTGCAAATTTCCTTGCCTTGCCTGCCTTGCCCACAGTGTTACTGAGCATGCAATTTCTAATAAAGCCCATAATGAGAATATTTATTTCCTTGTCTTTCACCATCAAGACTGTCAGGAATGTCAGCACAGCTCAAGAAACCAGATTTCAGAGCTGCTGACTGCTGCCAGCAGAGACAAGCACATTTCAGTAGATGTCTATGAAAATTTTTAATATATTTCTCTGTGGGAAGGGAAAAGTATTCAGGTGTCTCATTGTGTAGCAGCACAGCAACACTTCAGGTGCTTTGCCTTTCCCAAAGATACCATTATACCAGGGAGTAGTGGGGTACTTTTTTTCTTAATATGCCTACAAGATTAATTTTTAGAGTTGCTGCCATGTTATGAAAGTTTAATGCTGTGAGATAGATTGCAGAAGAAATTAGCAAAATCTTCAATTCTTATTTTGATCAGATTTTATAATAAGAAGAGAAAAGTTAGTCTAAGTGAACTTTACTTTAACCTAAATATATGTCCAGTTAATTGCTTTCTTTGTATAAATGACAGAACTTCAATAATGCAAACCTCCTTGATAAATATTTAGTCTTTATGGAGTTACTACCATGTAATGATAGAACTAAAAGGAATTTGAGAGATTTCCTTTAATCTCCTCATTTTACAGATAAGAAGAGTGTGACATTGAAAATTTAGAAATATTTGCTCAACATCAAATAATGATTTGAAATACAGTCAGAAACAGAACTCATGTCCTGGACTCCAAATTTAATGCTTCTGATACTACCTTGAAGGGAAAACAGGCATCCTAAGGAGTAAACCCATCTCGCAGAATACAAAACTACCAAAATCTAATCTGGATTCTCTGCCAATCTTCAAAAAACAGAACCCTAAATAACTCCATGTCCTCTGTCTAGACCCAGGGGGCACTTGCCTCTTCCTCTGCTTTTATACTTATCATGTCAGAAGTACAAGTCTTTTAGTTATTTTGCTAATTGTTATCTCCTGCTGGAAAGGTTAGCTGGGCATCAGATGAGAAAGGAAAAGTTACAACTTCAGAATACAGGACAAAAATAAAAGGGTGTTTTCAATTTCTTAGTTTAAAATTTTTTTCCTTTCATCATGTTAAGCCAAATAGAAAATTAAGATAATAACAAAGATAGCAGATTGCAAATTCAACTTTAGCCAGAATTCCCAAGAATAGAGTTTATCAATTTTGTTACCTCAAACTTTAGAGGAATCCTAATAAATATCTTTATTTATTAAACATCCATATAACTGAGCCCTTTATGGGCAGTGTCTTTTAGTCACCGTTAGTCTTTGTATTTTATTTATTTATTTATTTTTAAGGATTTTATTTATTTATTTGAGATAGAGTGTGCACGTGAGAGAGCACAAGTGGGGGTGGGGGTAGAGGGAGTGGGAGAGGCAGATTTCCCACTGAGCAGGGAGCCTTATGCCGGGCTTGATTCCAGGACCCCAGGATCCTAACCTGAGCCAAAGGCAGACATGTAACTGACTGAGCCATCCAGGTGCCCCTTTGGTTAGTTTTTATTAGCAGACACTGCAAGTTGCCTATATTGCTTGTCTCTATAGTCTTCCTTATTACAAAATTATGATTTTTTTTCAGGGCCATCAAATTGATCTATATAGAATACTTGATTTTTCAACCCCTTTTGCCACTGAGGGTAATCAATGATGTGATTGATTGGTAAAGGTCCTCAGGCAAAGAAAACCTTTCATAATACAAAGGCAAACTGAGATGGAGACTTTTGACTTTTGTCCTTGACTATTCCTATTTCTTCCTGTCTGGACTGCACACTTGGTACCCCTAGCCATACCATGTGTTAAGGACTTCAGAAAAGGATTCTAGAAAGGGCTGTATCCTAGAAGACATTCTCAAGAAGTGGTGCCAGCTTTAGATTACATACCTTTGGAAATGTGTGTGAGAACAACACAAACTGCAGTCTGTTGGAGACTGCGTTAGCTGGGTTTTCAGTTATTTGCAGTCAAATGATTTCTCTTTTCTTTTCTTTTCTTTTCTTTTCTTTCTTTCTAATTTCATGGTTATTAAGGAGGGTACTTGTGATGAACACTGGGTGTTGTATGTAAGTGGTGGTGAATCACTAAAATTTACACCTGAAACTTATATTATTACACCATGTATTAGTTAACTGGAATTTAAATAAAAACTTGAAAAAAGAAATAAAAAATTTCAAATGAATTCCTAACTGATCTAATCATTATGGGTCTTTATAAAGTGCCTCTAGATTCTGTGGCCAGAGGACCTGGGTTCTGGATCTGATCCTTCTCCAGGCCAAACCCAAGACGAAACAAAGCAGCTTTGAAACCAATCAAGTTGAAGAAAGGTACTGGTAGTTTTACCTATGTTACCTTACCAAGCAAGGATTCTGATCTTAGTGGATTCCAGTGTCTTTTTCCTTGTGCCAGGTAGATAGCAGTGGGATAGAACATTTGTAGAATTTGGTATTTTCCTACCCTAATTATGGGTGGCATTGACAATGATTCTTCCTGGACACAAAGGGACTTTGGGAATCTCAGCAAATAACACTTTTCCTTTAGCTAGTGCCAAGGAGGATGAAACAGCAGCAAGAAAAATAGCAGCAAGTGAAGTGTGCACATTTCAGTCATATATAGTTTACCTCCTGAATGGGCCGGTGGGCCACATAGTAGTACCATCCCCTGACCCTGACGGACAGACACAGTGCTTCTTGTTCTTGTTTTGAAGTTTTCAAGATCTGTTAAGAGAAATAAAAGAAAAAGGGTCTAAATTATATAGGCCTAAGATATTATGGGAGAGTATAAACATTTTAAAACAGGACAGTCTTTTGCTGAAAAACAGCCTCTGTATCACTCATACCAAGGAAATTCAGGGTAGCCTCTTTTCAAAATGATAATGTCCTGTCATCCTTGATTCTGTATCTGTACAGTACAGGAGCTACTTGCCCATGCTTAGGTTTAAAACATATACAATTAAATAACATGTACAATTTAGTTCCTCAGCCACACTAGTTACATTTTGTGTTTAACAGCCACATGTAGCTAGTGGTTACCATATTGGACAGCAGAGAAATACAGCATTCATTCACATCACTGCAGAAAATTCTATTAGTGCATATCTAAATGAAGAAACCAAGGTTTAATGCTGTTAAGTGACTTTACCAACATTTTCTTGTAATTAAATATCATTATCAGGATGTAAATTCATGTTATCTGATGCTCAATTTTTTTTTTAAAGATTTCATTATTCATGAGAGAGAGAGAGAGAGAGAGAGAGGCAGAGGCATAGGCAGAGGGAGAAGCAGGCTCCATGCAGGGAGCCCGATGTGAGACTCGATCCCGGGACTCCAGGATCACACCCTGAGCCAAAGGCAGATGCTCAACAGCTGAGCCACCCAGGCGTCCCTCTGATGCTCAGTTCTTTTCACTTCACAAACCATTTTATTATATGCAATTATATGTGTTACTCTGTAAGTATCTAGAATATGACTCTCTGTATAAGCACACACACACTATATACAATGTATAAATAGACATATGCACATATACATAATTGTTTCAAATTTTTTGTATATTTTTAAGTATTTATAAGGTACTGTCCAAGGTTCTGTTTGGGAAGATAAAAAAAGTTCCCCTTTGTCAAGGAGGTCAACTCTGTTTAGAAAGATAAGACATAAAAAAAAGAAAGAAAGATAAGACATTACAAATAAGATCACAGTTTGAGTCAGTAAATAAGCAGTTGCCAATAAAAATGAGTTAATGTAAAAAATATGTATAATAAAGTTAAAGACATAGTACTGTTTAAAAAAAATGGTTTTTCTTCTGTCCTCCCAAATGTAAATCCTCTCAAGAAGTATTTTAAGTGCCATTTCATCTTTTTGTTGTCTAAACCATTTGATTTAATAACCTCTTATCGGATTTGAGGATTATTCCAAGCCAAGTATGTTCTGCAGGGTTGCAAGCCATCTAGATGTACATACTGGAGTATATTAGCATTTATTGACAATTTTCTCCAAGCTGGCCATTTTGGTAAGTATTTTATGATCGTTATCTGAAGTGATCCTAACAATAATTATATGAGTTAATTACCATTAGTGTCTCCATTTTACAGACTAGAAAGGAGAGGTACCATGAGGCTTGTTAATGGCTACAATGATGAGTCATGAAGCTAGAGGGAGAAAGTGGACAGACTTCCTGCAGTTACAAAATGGGATGTTTCTATAGTCAGGCCTGACTTTAAGGAGAGGTCAGGATATTAAAAAACATAGACATATACATATCTTCGTTACCAACTTCTTCTGGAATTATGCAAATTTTAAGAACATATATTATTATTTTCATCAATTGAGTACTTATAAAAATTTCATTAAACATCATTTGATTGTCAGCCTAGGATACAAACATTGAAGAACAGGGCTTCTGCCATAGGGACCCAAGAGTATAGTGGGCACAACTGACAGACAGGTAACACCTAATCACAGGAAGCCAAAGACTGTCAGAGTTGAAGTGTGAATCAGGGCACCTGGAGGACATGTACCTACTCAGCACAATACAAAAAAGCACTATAGCTTGAATTAAATTTCTGCTGTAATACAAATCTTTTAATCCAAGGAGTATCAGGTGAGACTATGACATGCTATTTCCTTTCAAGGAAATGGCTCTCCAAAAGAGATTAAATGAGAGATTTAAAAAACTTTATTACGCAAAATGGTTTAATATTGTAAACCATTATGCCTAAAAGTGACAATGAATCACTCTGAATTGTCACTTCTGCATACAGGTTCTTAGAATACATCATCTAAATTTTTGCACAAACATCCCATTCAATCTTCAGAGTTTCATGAAAAATTGAGGGCTAACATATAATAGAGATCAAGTCTTAGTGTTATCTAGGCAAATTATACCATGGTTCTGACTACAGAAGGGGCAGTTAAGAAATGGGAAAGAAAATGAGAAACACATGCAATTATTTTTAACTGTCCTTGCTGAGCTTAACAAACTGGATTCTTGTTTCCTCTTTTTTGGTTTATGAATTCATGCAGTTCTACAAGGTTTGAGCAGTCAGAATAAATCATATTAACCTGGTATTTGAGAAAATATTTAGACATATTTCTTAGTAGTTAGTTGAAATAAATTCCACATGGCAAACCCTTCTTACATAGTGAATGAAAAGACTGCATTTGGACAGATTTGACCTTGAAATCAACTCTGCCATATATTAATCGTGTTGCTGACCTTGGGCAAGTCTTCATTTTCTCATAAACAAATCATAAATAAATATGAATAAGTCTGTTTTATTTTAAAGTAAGAGTCATGGGCAAAAATTAAAGAGGTAATACATGAAAAGCACAAGGCCAAACACAAAGCCTGTCATGCTACAAGTTTGGTGTTCAGTATATATTCTGTCCACTGAAGAATGCTATAATAACAGTGGCAAATCATAATCCAATCATTCTATTTATAAGAGTGTTCTAAATAGTAAATGAATTCTAGGAGAATTCTAGAGAGCTATACATGCTAAACAAAGGACACTAGATGTTTGCACATGTTTAAGGAAAAATTTCATGTCCAAAATTGGTCTTTTAGATATAACTATCTATCCAGATCATAATTACCAACAGCTTGATAATTGTAGAAATCAAAGAACTATGTGTGTGAATAGTATTTTTTAAAGATTTTATTTATTTATTCATGAGAAACACAGAGACAGAGGCAGAGACATAGGCAGAGGGAGAAGCAGGATCCTCATAGAGAGCCCGTTATGGGACTCAATCCAAGCCTCCAGGATCACACCCTGAGCCGAAGGCAGATGCTCAATCACTGAGCCACTCAGGTGTCCCATGAATAGTATTTTTTGAAGCTTGTATACTTATGGCCCAGGATTTTCTCAGTAATGTTCCCACATATATTATTTTTTAAGAGTCATTTTATTTCTAAAGCCTTGATATTAGATGGTGATGACTAGCAACAGACATTACGGGATAGTCAGAATATATTATGGATAATGCTCTATTACCATGACCACTGCCCTATTAGCAATAATAACATCTACCTGCAAAAATGTATTGAGGTCAGACTATGTGCTAAGTGCTTTTCATATAGATCTCATTTAAGTTCATCATAGTTTAAATTCCCAACTTAAAAGTGATATAAATGAAGCTCAGAGAGTGTTAGCATCATCTTCACCTACCACCCAGAAAAATCTAAATTCATATATGTCTCCCTCCAAAGCTACCGCCTTCAAACACCAGAATCTGTGGCTTCACCACTGATTTAGTGAAGCCAGTGAAAAAGAGCATTCAAACTAGTTACTCAACATCTTAGAGACAAAAAAAAAAAAAAGTTTGAAAGAATATTAAGCTCTTTAGTGAATTTGTAAGAAAATCCACATTTCACTGCACAAAGCAATGAATAGGTACATTTGATGCCAAATCTCCTATTCCTTTGCTTTTCCTTGTGGGTGAGTACTCAATGTAGGGATTTTAAACATTAGGTGAAAAGGATGAAATTGGACAAGGAGAAAACAATCAGAAATAACTCTATTAAGAAGCTTGATTGTTGCACTGCCAGGAAGGTAGCTGAACAATGCAGAGAGTTACTCAAGATATGGTTGAATAAAATGATGTATATGTATGATGAGGAATTAATATCTATGTATTGTGGCTTTTCAAAACAGCTTGTTTTCCAGCTCTGTATTTGGTTCATTGACATGTGATTCGTAGACTTTTAAAAAATAAATGGCTATACTTTTTGGTCTTGATTTGACTCATCAGTGTTTTACATAAAATTTTCCAGAAATCATATGCTAAGGGATGCACAATTTTGTGGCAGATGTGTTTTCATATCATATTTTTCTGTGGAAACAATTGTCCTTTATTCCGCTATGGAATGTAATATCAGCATTTCATTTTTAAATGAGATTAGAAAATATGCTATAGTACTTGGAACATGTATTGAGTGTATGGAGGAAATGATTTAGTTGTTAAATTCCTGGGGGAGTAAAAGCATACAAAGGTCTTAAATCTGTAATATATGATAAATAATAAAAAGCCTTAATATATGAGAATACTTAGAATTCAGACTGCAGAGTAAATCAGAGAGTGAGAGGGAAAAATCTCCACATAGTTCCTGTCTGTAAAGTTATTAAATGTCTAAAGGAAAGGAAGAGATACTTTAAAATAAATACCTGGATGAAGTCTATAGAAAACAAGATTTTTTTTTTGAGAAGTAACAATAAACAAGAATGAGTAACTTATTTAGTCCATCATTAAGGGACTCCCACTGAACACAGAAAAGCTGAAGCCATTCATAGGGTGGGACCAGCCAGAGACAAGTGTAAGAAGTCTAGTTTTAAAATGGCCAGATGAAAAAATAAATAAAATAAAATAAAATAAAATAAAATAAAATAAAATGGCCAGATGAGGTTAATGAGATCATAACACATATTATGGTTTGTTAGGAATCTACAAAGAGGCAGGAGAAAAGGAGAGAGGAAGAATGAAACAGTAAACCATGCAAGTAATGCATGCATTTTTAATCCATGTATTTACTCACTATAAATTTTTTAAAAAGTCACCTTTTTTTTTCTTTCCTGATTTGAGTAGGCCTGGATTCTATTAATTCTTATAGAGTGGACTTAGTACAAGAAATTTCCATCACCAGTTTTTTTTTTTTTTTGTTATGCTTCTTCCAATTTTGAAAGTAGCAATCAATAAGGAAATCAATATTAGCTTGGAAAAATGGTCAAGCAATACATTTGTTATGAATACAATTTCCATAATGATGATTGCACCATTTACTTTTTTAAAGAGGTATTTTTGGAACATAACTTTAAAAACTGATTATCATGCAGCATATTTAAAATTATGTCTTGACTCTCTGCCATTTGTTGCCTGAGTGTATGCATTTGTGGATGCACATTTGCATGGTTTCTTGAATTCTAGAGACTTCTACTGAAAACAAGTCTAAATTTATAAAACCTTAGGAATTGCAAAGCCACATCTTTTACATTCTTTCAACTCAGGAAGAAGGAAGAAATCATTAGTGAAATGGCATGGTTGACTGGGTTTCCCAGGGAGAATATATAACAAGAGGATGAATTGCATAATGGTTTAACATACTGGCTTTGTAGTCAGAAGGACCTGAGTACAAATCTGGTACTCTTACATTCTAGGTGTATGATTGTGATATGTGAATTATTTAATGTCCTAGGACTTCAATTTCTTCATCTCTAATATTAGGATAATAATCTGTAGCTCATAGAGCTCTTTTAAGATGAAGATCATGTAGATGAAGCATTTACATATGAAGTCAGTAGCCTGTAAATGTTCTTCTTATTATTATCATTTCTTGGCATCAAAGGAAACTATACAAAAAGTGACTTATTGCGGGAAAGTCCATGAGTCCAAAATTCCCACCAGATGAGGTAACACTAGAGTGTTCAAGTCAATCACACCATGGCAAAAAATGCTAATAGGACTTAAAATAGGTCTTTAGCTGATCTTAATTGTGTTTTTAAGTCTACATAGGTGCTGAAGAAGGCAGGCTACCTTATCCTTTCCAATGCATGGACTATATTCTTTACATGACTTACAATTAAGATACCTTACATATAATGGACTCAGAAAATTTTCCTTAAGAATATTTTCTTATAATGACATGATCTGAGAGACCCTGTGTTACTTTTTAATGTAAAGGTGGAATATATTTTCACAGAATAGTAAAAATTGATGTTTATCTTCTACAATGCATGCAAACATATAATGTTTCAAAATAAATCAATCATGAAATATTATTTACTGATTATATAAATATACTCATTTAACTTATGGTTTTAGAAGTTCACACTGTATACCAGATGGAAATATAATGGATATAGATGGAAATTGAAATATATATATTTATAAAATATTGCTATGTTTGCTTTTCCTTATGTCGTTAACTTTCCCATTTGTTTATGAAATCTTAAGCAAATATTTTTTGAGTTCCTCTTTTATTCCAAGAATTGATGCCAGCTATCTTATTTCTAAACAACTAAGTAAGACAAAACAAAAGATAAACCTATGTCTTTGCTAAATATCTGATATTAAATACCCTAATTTATTGGCACTCTAAAGTAGGGGACCAAAATCTGATTCTAGTTGGTGGTCTAACATTTCAAAATAAAGCAAATCTCTTTCCTAGAGATCTTTATATAGATAAAAAGGCCTTTTTAAATACTTCTAAGTTACTGTATACTCAATTTACAAATGACTCATTCATAGAACTGGATTATTACCTTATTCTTCCATAGTCCTAATGCTGCTACTATGGACATCTCTATGAAAATGCATTTATTTCCAACTATAAAGAAAGAGGCCATGGGAGCTCTCCCAGGTCCTGAACACAATATACTCCCACCAAATGTCTGATTTTTTTTTTCTTCATCCTCTTTAGTCATGCCAGATGAACTATAATTTAGGGATTACTTTGGAATTACAGAAATTACATTTTAAAACCATAAATGGCTGCAAATGCATTACTGTGAGTAGTCATTTACAGTGAAGAGTGAATTAATCCAATCAGATTGCTTCCTCTTAATAAGCAAATAAGAGCAGTCAGGATTCTTTGAATGGGAGTTTTGATTAACCAAAAAAGAAACAAAAGAAAATGTTATCTGTGAAGTAATGGAAAGGGTAAAATAGGGCTGCAAAATCTCAAGAAGAAAGTAATGACCTAAAAAATAGGATGAAAAAAGGTGTGTAGAGATTGCCAAAGACAAATTTGCCTGGGGTCAGCGAGCTTCCATTTTGCAAAAGAGGTGGTTATGCTCATCTTTCTCTTGCATCACATTACTACATCATTTTTTTTTTGTTGTTTGTTTCCACCAACAAAACCTAAGCAAGAACCTAAAACATGTGTATGTGTTAAGGAGGCTTCTGTGGACTGCTTAGGAAATTAATCACATTTATAAATACTAATTCTTTAGCAAACAATAACAAAACCATAATTGAATGCTAGGTTTTTTTAGATTTATTTATTATTCATGAAAGACAGAGAGAGGGGGAGATGCAGAGACATAGGCAGAGGGAGAAGTAGGCTCCTTGCAGGAGCCCAACGCGGAACTCAATCCCGGATCCCGGGATCATGATCTGAGCCGAAGGCAGCTGCCCAACTGCTAAGTCATGCAGGCGTCCCTGAATGCTAGTTTTTAACTAGCTTCCATAAAGAACTCAATTCCTCACTTTCCATGTGTTTGTTCATTCATTTAATCCTTAAAACAACTCTATAAAATATTATGACTAATCCCATTTTATACAAAGAAAAAATTAACACTCAAAAGCAAAGACATAGTATAAGGAATAGAATGAATTAGAATTCAGGTTTAGCTAATCCAGAAGTGTATATATTTAGCCTCTTTTTATATAGAATTAAATTAAAAAAACGAAACCATACTTGTTGATTGTTGCTTTACTATCTGAGACTTTTACTTTTTCACCCCTCTACTATTATTTTCCTGACTTTTCAAGAAAATAAAGGTTGCTTTGCTGCCTTTGCTCTGTAAGTATATGACTCTCTTGGTAGGTATTTTTTTTTTTATTTCTCATATTAGTTTTTTCCCTCTTTCTTCATTTTTTTTTGGCATATTCTGTTTTATCTAGAGCTTTGTATTACTACTTAAGAAGTCAAAGAACAACTCGATTTAAAATGTTTGAGTTTCTCCACGTGTTCAATGAAAACCCGAACCTATCTAACTCACAAGGTTACTGTGATTAGTGCGACATGGCATCATAAATAATGTTTGCCTTTGGAGACAGGTGCTCTAAAATACAAGCTATTATTACCAGCATTTTTCTCTACAGGAGCTCATCTCTTTTCACATATCATCCTGACTCAGGAGTGTTAATGGTTAGGCAGCTGCATTCCCTATCTTTGGTTTCATGTTTATACAACACAAACAGAAACAAAGGTTTCAGAAAAGGATTTGGCCTAGTAAATTTTAGAATAAAATATGAAATCTTCACTGCACTCTACAAAGGCCCTTTGATATCTGGTCCTTGCCTATGTATCCAGTCCCATTTCCTATTATTTTCCACCTTCCTCATTTAAACCATAATAAACATGCTTTGCTTTGCTTTCTGTTCTTCAAACACTTTAAGGTTAAGCCTTTCTTAAGATCTTTGAACTTGCTGTTCCCATTGTTTGGAATGCACTTGACTCATCTTTTGGCTTATCATTCCCATTCCTCAGGACTCAATTCAAATGCCATCTCCTCAGAGTAGCCTTTTCTCAGGATTTATTTCAAGTAGACCACTAACCGACTCCAGTCACTTTCCATCACATCATCTCTTTATGATGTCTTACATAGCAATCATCACCACAGCATCTGCAAATGATTTTGTTTGCTTATATGCTATTTGGTTTATAGTCTCCCCTCCTACCCTCCCCCTTCCCACCCAAGATAAAGGCTCACTGGGGCAGGAATCTTTTCAGTATTTATTAGTCTGTAGCACAATGCCCCAAGCAGTGTTTGATACACAGTAGGTACTTAATTAGTATTTGTTGAACACTGCTCCCCCTCCTGTTTCACACAGTGAGTCAGCAAGACTTGCTGGCCTAGAGTAAACTTTCTTGTATTTGACCACATGACACACGGTTTCCCAGTATCTTGGCTGCAAAAGACCTTTGGGTCTTACATCTTGCCAGGGATGCTCTGGAAGGTAACTTTGAGAATAGGTCTCTAATCCAAGGAGTTGAGCCACCTAGCACACCTTAATATGAAATCTTAGAGATACACTAAAACTGAAATACAATCAAGGTATGAAATAAATTCACTGCTTGGTACAAGAAATACCCTTCCATCCACTGACTCTTGAGGCTCAAGAAATGTCCTGGATGATGAAAATATCAAACAACATCATGCAAATTGCATGGGTCTGTTTTTATTGTGGTCAGGGCTATCAGCTAGTCAGTGATACATCATACAATTATCTGTTTTTCATCTAGTGTGAGAATTCTGTAATTTGACAGACTTATGATCATTACAGTTTTGACAGAAAGAAATGTGATTCTTTATTTTGTACTTTTACTTTATAGCTCTTTCTTCTCCTCTCTAAAAATTAAAATTAGCAAGTTGTAATTCATTGTACCACTCTTCTTAATAAACAGGCAACCCTAGAGGGCAAATCAAATATATTCAAGTAACACTAGAATAAATATCCTCTGAAGAAATGCTGAAAAGGCACGTATCAGGAGGCCATTGTAAAGTCAGTAATCTATAGGAAAAACCTTGGGAAGATATTACTAAATGGAGATACATGGGCCACAGATCATGATCAAACCCTAGAGAACACAAATCTACCAGCTATACAATTGGTCGTGAAACGCTGTGCTTTAAAGTAAAAGAAATCTTTTCATCTCAAACTTTTTCATTCCATTTCCTTTGTTTTGTTAACGTTTTAGGGATATAAGCCTGAGCAATGAGTTCACTTTCAAGTTTGCCTAGCACTGAGTGGCAGTGGGTACAATCTCTAAGGAAGAGGGGCAGTTTCTTAGTTCCTGCTCATAAATGTAACTAGGTAGGTGCTCATATATTTAAATGTTCTCTTATTTCTATCCAAAAAAAGTAGGCATATTTCCCAAGGAGGCTGGGAAGAAATTACACTGATTGTTAACTTTAAAGGGAGAGGCATACTTTATCAGTTTATCCTGACACTCTGTGCTCTGCAATAAAGTTTTGCTTTAAAAGCAAATTGAAGAGTCCTCACTACATACTTAGTTTTAGATTTTTGACACAATAAACCAGGGAATGGTGGCTCATAAAGAAAAATGCCAATCTTCATATATTCACTGCTCCTAAGAAACTGGACATGTTTTGCCATATAGTTACTTTGGAGAAATCGAAGTTGTTGGAATAGCAGGTTTGTTTAATCACTGGCTCAAAGAGGGTACTTCTCTGCTCTTTTCTGTTCTATTCTTTGAGTATAAAACATATCTTGGGATACTGGATGCTGAATTAGCTGTATCTAGTATACCACTTAAAAAATGTTAAGGGCATATAAAAAAGTTCTGTATATAAATGAAATTCCCAGATGAAGAGCAGCTGTTATTTATGTTGAATTTAAGTTGCTTTGGCAACTGCAACCATATATTTTTATCTCATTACAGTTTTGAAAATAAAACCATCATCAAATATACATGTAAGTTATGTGTTTATTCATCATCTATTTAGACTTTGCTATGGATGCTGTTTCACTATTCTTATTTTCACAGAGAGAAATCAGAGATAAGGCTGCAGTGTGGTAAACCTGCTGATTTTTGGAAATGCCATCACTCAAGTCTCTTCCTTTTAAATGCACTGTTAAGGGAGATGAGAACTAATACAGATTCAATCAATATCTATAATATGCTTATGATGAGCACTTATTATATGTCAGCTACTATTATAGGCACAGGGGATGTATTATTGAACAACAAAAAATAAAATAAAAATTCTCCTCTCATAGAGGTTAAAGTGGATAAAATGACCATAAGCAGATGAAATAAATCACACTTAGTATATTTGGTGTTAAGTACTATAAAAACATAAGTTAGGAAAACATGGGAAAAAATAGGATAAGAAATGTTGGTATGAACTTGTAAAAGAGAAGGATCATGTAAAAGTAGAATCTTTTTACTTCTCTTCCTACTTCCAAATGTGGAGGAACAAATCACTCTCCTTCTGCCAACTCAGCTCTTGGCCCCCACAGAGAATGCCAAAAGGGGTGAAAAGTAGTGCCAAGTGACACAGCAGTCTTGATTTAGTTTTGTACTTTCTTCTTTATAACTGAAGTTGAAGTCACCTTAGTGCAGGTAACATCTGAGAAGCGTAATAAATATTTTCATTTTGTATCTAAAAGTTTAAGGCAGTTCCCTAGCAAAAACAAACATAAAACTCTAAATTACTGAAGACGTGGCAGAAACAAATAAGCAGGCATACTAAATATATCCTGATTTCCTAAAGGAAGACAATCACCAAACCACTACTATGATAATTTATGTGCTGCTTTAAACAATGTTACTATTTTCTGTCTCAGAAATCCTGCAGAGGTAAAGAATTTCAAAGCTGGGAAGATCCTAATGCCTTAGTGTGCTTGGACTGCTATAACAAATACACCACAGACTGGGTGGCTTCAAACAACAAACACTGATTTCTCACAGTTCTGGAGACTGAGAAGCCCGAGATTAAAGTGCTGGCAGAGCTGGTGTCTGCTGAAGTTCTGCTTCCTGATTCGCAAATGGCTATCTCCTCACTGTATCCTCATGTGGTGGAGAATGCAGAGAGAGGAAGCTCGCTCTGTCTCTTCTTATAAGGGCACTAATCTTATTCATGGGGGCTCCACCCTCATGACCTCATCACCTCCCAAAGGTTCCCCATTTTAATGCTATCACATTGGGGATTAGGATTTCAATATATGAATTTTTGAGAGACACAAACATTCAGTCCATAACACCATCCTTTCTTCAGTCTGAGCTCTTTCCTCATTCTTCCTACTCCCCATAAATATGATTTATGGTTTCATATGTGGCAGATGGTGTAGAGAATATGAGAATAAATCAAACATGGCCTGACCTCAAGAAGTTTACAATCTACATTACATTGTACATAATCAATAAATAACTCCATTGTAAGGCATAAAGGAAGTAATCAATGCTGTAGAACGGTAGAGAGAAAGTGCTATGGGAGATGAAAGGAAGTACTCTTTGTTGGAGGTAAATCATCCAGTCAACATTCCATTTGCACAGATAATGAACCAAAGTGTATGGGAACCAAGAACTTGAATCTTGGGTTTAATTTATGTCAGCATGCATGACTTGGTGCCTCTCCTTCTGCATTGCAAGCCTGTTCATTCTCCACACTTTCTTTAATGCAGGTTAATGCCAGTCATTGCTTCATTCTACTGCAAGGTGACACTGGGTTTGGATGAGAGCATTAGAATAAAGCACGTTCAGTTACTCAAACCCAGATTGTGTCAACCATTAGAATTCTTGGTACTTCTGTTTTCAAAAAATATGAGACAAGCTCATATCCAGCTACAGCCTCATCTTGCATGTCAGCATGGGCCTGTCATCTTTCCATCTTTGCAGTATTAGTCCTGACATCATTTTCATTCTGTCTCAGGGTATGCCTCCATGTAACTTATCTGCTGGAGTTTCCAGAAGAATCCAACATGACCCTGTTGCTCTTCTGAAGCAAGAAACTCTACACATCAAACCTCATTGTGGAACTCAAATTTCCACAGACTTCTTTAAACACTATAGATGAAGTTACAGTTATCAGGATGCTACAGAGCAGGCCAATGGATAAAGATATTTTTAAACATCCCTGAAGTGTGTATGTGTAGTTGGGTGAGTTAATGAAGGTATTTTGAGTCTATGCTGGGTCATCCTGGGACCCAAGTGTTGAGAGCAGTGCTCACTTCCTTCTTGCTAACTTGGAATTTTAGTACTAATTCAGAGGTGGCTCTGGGTTGCAGTAGTAATAATAGCACATGGAGCTAAGATTTATTCAGTGCTTACTATGTGCCAGGACTAATCTTACTGCTTTTCAAGTATTAAATCATTTATTCTTCTTAACAATATCATAAGGTGAGTACTAAAATAGTCTCTTTTATGTATGAGGAAACCAAGAGCAGGAAAGTGAAACAATTTGCTTAAGTTCACATTGGTAGTAAATTATGCCCAAATTCTAACCCAGGCTGCCTAGTTCCAGATAACCTGATGTTGTTCTTTATTTTATATTTATTATTGTGTGACATTTAATCACATAAAGATAAGTGTATCATGATTTTTTAGAGTCTAAGGAATAATAAAATGTGCACTTGTGAGCTTAACACCCAGATTTACAGATGGAACACTGCCAGTAACTTTGAAGCCCCTGTGCATTCCTTCAGGATTACGCTCTCCACACTAATTATTTTGCTTATCACTCTGTGTTTTTTCTTGTGTTTTTTTTTTTTATCAGATATATATGTGTTCCTAAATACTGTATGTAGTCTTGAAAGTATTGTGTATCTTATGAAATTGGAATCACAGTATGTATTCCTTTGAGACTTGCTATTTTTGTTTAACATTATTTATTTGAAAATCAACTCTGATGATTATAGCTGTGGTTCATTTATTTTCATTGTGGTTTAATACTTCTTTGTAGGAATTCACCAGTTTACATACCCTTTTCACTGTCCACATACAGTTGTTTTCTTCTATTTATTTGCTATTACAAACTAACCTGTAGTGAAGGCATGTTTTCTGGTCACATTTTCAAAACTTTCTCTGGTCTACAATATATACAACTAAGAGTATAAAAAAAAAGTTCAGATTTATTAGTTCAAAGGAAAGTTACACAATCTATTTTCCAAAGTGGATGGGATAATTTTAAATTCTGTCAGCCTAAATGAGAATTCCTGCTGTTCCTCACCAACACTTAGTATTTTAATTTTTGCAAATATGGTGCATGAAATGGTAATTCATTATTTCTAACTTGCATTTCCTTAGTTACTAATAAAGTTATTTTTTATGTTTATGGGCCTCTTGCATTTTTTTATTCTTAAAATATTAATTCATGCAATTTACCTGGTCATCGATTAGATTTTTGTTTGTTTCCTATCAACTCACTGGACTTTTTTGGGACCCTTTCTTGGTCAGTTATATTTTTACAAATATCTTCTCTGCATGACTTTTCCCCCCATTCTCTTCTTGACATTTTTTGATGAATGAAAGTCCTGTGTATATACCAATCTTTTCTTTATGACTAACATTCTTAGCTTCTTATTTAAAATAAACTTTCTTATCCCAGTATAAGATATCTTATCCCAGTATCCCAAGTATCCCAAGTATTCTCCTATATTTTTTTCTAAAAGTATTAAAGTATTTTTTAAAAAGTACTTAAATGCTAAAGTTCTATTATTCTCATATAAGTCTAGGTCTTGGTCTTACCACAGCACCATACTATCAGGTATCTATAATCAATTTTCATTATTGGTGATAGTTATGTTCTATAAGGTGGCTGCAAACACTGAATTAACAAATATTGAACCATGGTCCTAGGGAGAAATACACAGTTAGGTTTTTCCAATTCTCTAGTCACATTTTCATCAACTGATCAACATATAACCTTGTTTTATGTGTTTCTGTTTAAATACACTTTACTATATAATGTTGATTTATTTAACACTAACTCATACCCACCAGCACTCTAACTCACACCTGAATGAAGTTTATCTAACACACATACTTTTTCCTGTAAGGCACAACATCTCAGGCTTCTAGCACTTAGGAACACTAGACTTCACTCCAGCACTACACTTTGGGTTACTTTGAACAATGAAATTACCAAAAAAGAATACAAAAATGCAAAAAACATGGCAATAAGTAGACTGCAAAAGGACATTTCTTTATGAGAACTAAAACAAGAAGGCAGAACAGCACCTTGTTCAACTTCATCAGAGAAAGCGTATAGAAAGACTCAAATATTTTACTGCTCCGCACATGTTCACTGATGACCATAAATATGCTAAGAATACTGATTTGGGAGTTATAAATTTCATAGATCCTCAATCTACACCCAGGATCTAGCTCCAGACTGGGCACTCTGATGTCATTCAATGAATGTCATAGTTAAATATTCGGTATTATACATAGAATTTAAACACAGATGCTATAAAAAAATTATTCCCTAGACCTCAGGTGAAATATGATTATGAAGAAGAGGATGATGATGATAATGACAGTAACAACAGTAACTGTTTAGCAATAATAACAATGACAACAATAAAACTATTAGAGTAGTAATATTAGTAGGAACCAGACGAATGATATATTTCCTTATATATCTATAGTACTTTAAAAAACTGCTTATTTCTTTTTTTTTTTTTTTTTTTTTTTTTTTTTTTATAAGAAATCCATATTTATTGCAGAAAAATGGGAAAATACAGAACAGTAAAAGGAAAAAAGTTGCTTATCTTTTTACCTTGTACATAAGATGTTAATTTTATTTTATTTTATTTTATTTTTTTTTTTAAATTCAAATTTATTTATTTTTTTTTTTTATTGGTGTTCAATTTACTAACATACAGAATAACACCCAGTGCCCGTCACCCATTCACTCCCACCCCCCGCCCTCCTCCCCTTCCACCACCCCCAGTTCGTTTCCCAGAGTTAGCAGTCTTTACATTCTGTCTCCCTTTCTGATATTTCCCACACATTTCTTCTCCCTTCCCTTATTTTCCCTTTCACTATTATTTATATTCCCCAAATGAATGAGAACATATAATGTTTGTCCTTCTCCGACTGACTTACTTCACTCAGCATAATACCCTCCAGTTCCATCCACGTTGAAGCAAATGGTGGGTATTTGTCATTTCTAATAGCTGAGTAATATTCCATTGTATACATAAACCACATCTTCTTTATCCATTCATCTTTCGTTGGACACCGAGGCTCCTTCCACAGTTTGGCTATCGTGGCCATTGCTGCTAGAAACATCGGGGTGCAGGTGTCCCGGCGTTTCATTGCATTTGTATCTTTGGGGTAAATCCCCAACAGTGCAATTGCTGGGTCGTAGGGCAGGTATATTTTTAACTGTTTGAGGAACCTCCACACAGTTTTCCAGAGTGGCTGCACCAGTTCACATTCCCACCAACAGTGTAGGAGGGTTCCCTTTTCTCCGCATCCTCTCCAACATTTGTTGTTTCCTGCCTTGTTAATTTTCCCCATTCTCACTGGTGTGAGGTGGTATCTCATTGTAGTTTTGATTTGTATTTCCCTGATGGCAAGTGATGCAGAGCATTTTCTCATATGCATGTTGGCCATGTCTATGTCTTCCTCTGTGAGATTTCTGTTCATGTCTTTTGCCCATTTCATGATTGGATTGTTTGTTTCTTTGGTGTTGAGTTTAATAAGTTCTTTATAGATCTTGGAAACTAGCCCTTTATCTGATATGTCATTTGCAAATATCTTCTCCCATTCTGTAGGTTGTCTTTGAGTTTTGTTGACTGTATCCTTTGCTGTGCAAAAGCTTCTTATCTTGATGAAGTCCCAATAGTTCATTTTTGCTTTTGTTTCTTTTGCCTTTGTGGATGTATCTTGCAAGAAGTTACTATGGCCGAGTTCAAAAAGGGTGTTGCCTGTGTTCTTCTCTAGGATTTTGATGGAATCTTGTCTCACATTTAGATCTTTCATCCATTTTGAGTTTATCTTTGTGTCTGGTGCAAGAGAGTGGTCTAGTTTCATTCTTCTGCATGTGGATGTCCAATTTTCCCAGCACCATTTATTGAAGAGACTGTCTTTCTTCCAATGGATAGTCTTTCCTCCTTTATCGAATATTAGTTGCCCATAAAGTTCAGGGTCCACTTCTGGATTCTCTATTCTGTTCCACTGATCTATGTGTCTGTTTTTGTGCCAGTACCACACTGTCTTGATGACCACAGCTTTGTAGTACAACCTGAAATCTGGCATTGTGATGCCCCCAGATATGGTTTTCTTTTTTAAAATTCCCCTGGCTATTCGGGGTCTTTTCTGATTCCACACAAATCTTAAAATAATTTGTTCTAACTCTCTGAAGAAAGTCCATGGTATTTTGATAGGGATTGCATTAAACGTGTATATTGCCCTGGGTAACATTGACATTTTCACAATATTAATTCTGCCAATCCATGAGCATGGAATATTTTTCCATCTCTTTGTGTCTTCCTCAATTTCTTTCAGAAGTGTTCTATAGTTTTGAGGGTATAGATCCTTTACATCTTTGGTGAGGTTTATTCCTAGGTATCTTATGCTTTTGGGTGCAATTGTAAATGGGATTGACTCCTTAATTTCTCTTTCTTCAGTCTCATTGTTAGTGTATAGAAATGCCACTGACTTCTGGGCATTGATTTTGTATCCTGCCACGCTACCGAATTGCTGTATGAGTTCTAGCAATCTTGGGGTGGAGACTTTTGGGTTTTCTATGTAGAGTATCATGTCATCGGCGAAGAGAGAGAGTTTGACTTCTTCTTTGCCAATTTGAATGCCTTTAATGTCTTTTTGTTGTCTGATTGCTGAGGCTAGGACTTCCAGTACTATGTTGAACAGCAGTGGTGAGAGTGGACATCCCTGTCTTGTTCCTGATCTTAGGGGAAAGGCTCCCAGTGCTTCCCCATTGAGAATGATATTTGCTGTGGGCTTTTCATAGATGGCTTTTAAGATGTCGAGGAATGTTCCCTCTATCCCTACACTCTGAAGAGTTTTAATCAGGAATGGATGCTGTATTTTGTCAAATGCTTTCTCTGCATCCAATGAGAGGATCATATGGTTCTTGGTTTTTCTCTTGCTGATATGATGAATCACATTGATTGTTTTACGGGTGTTGAACCAGCCTTGTGTCCCAGGGATAAATCCTACTTGGTCATGGTGAATAATTTTCTTAATGTACTGTTGGATCCTATTGGCCAGTATCTTGTTGAGAATTTTTGCATCCATGTTCATCAGGGATATTGGTCTGTAATTCTCCTTTTTGGCGGGGTCTTTGTCTGGCTTTGGAATTAAGGTGATGCTGGCTTCATAGAACGAATTTGGAAGTACTCCATCTCTTTCTATCTTTCCAAACAGCTTTAGGAGAATAGGTATGATTTCTTCTTTAAACGTTTGATAAAATTCTCCTGGGAAGCCATCTGGCCCTGGACTCTTGTGTCTTGGGAGGTTTTTGATGACTGCTTCAATTTCCTCCCTGGTTATTGGCCTGTTCAGGTTTTCTATTTCTTCCTGTTCCAGTTTTGGTAGTTTGTGGCTTTCCAGGAATGCATCCATTTCTTCTAGATTGCCTAATTTATTGGCGTATAGCTGTTCATAATATGTTTTTAAAATCGTTTGTATTTCCTTGGTGTTGGTAGTGATCTTCTCCTTTCTCATTCATGATTTTATTAATTTGAGTCTTCTCTCTCTTCTTTTTAATAAGGCTGGCTAATGGTTTATCTATCTTATTAATTCTTTCAAAGAACCAACTCCTGGTTCTGTTGATCTGTTCCACAGTTCTTCTGGTCTCGATTTCATTGAGTTCTGCTCGAATCTTTATTAACTCCCTTCTTCTCTTGGGTGTAGGATCTATTTGCTGTTTTTTCTCTAGCTCCTTTATGTGTAAGGTTAGCTTTTGTATTTGAGTTCTTTCCAGTTTTTGAATGGATGCTTGTATTGCGATGTATTTCCCCCTTAGGACTGCTTTTGCTGCATCCCAAAGATTTTGAACGGTTGTATCTTCATTCTCATTAGTTTCCATGAATCTTTTTAATTCTTCCTTAATTTCCTGGTTGACCCTTTTATCTTTTAGCAGGATGGTCCTTAACCTCCATGTGTTTGAGGTCCTTCCAAACTTCTTGTTGTGATTTAGTTCTAATTTCAGGGCATTATGGTCCGAGAATATGCAGGGGACAATCCCAGTCTTTTGGTATCGGTTCAGACCCGATTTGTGACCCAATATGTGGTCTATTCTGGAGAAAGTTCCATGTGCGCTTGAGAAGAATGTGTATTCAGTTGAGTTTGGATGTAAAGTTCTGTAGATATCTGTGAAATCCATCTGGTCCAGTGTATCATTTAAAGCTCTCGTTTCTTTGGAGATGTTTTGCTTAGAAGACCTATCGAGTATAGAAAGAGCTAGATTGAAGTCACCAAGTATAAGTGTATTATTATCTAAGTATTTCTTCACTTTGGTTAATAATTGATTTATATATTTGGCAGCTCCCACATTCGGAGCATATATATTGAGGATTGTTAAGTCCTCTTGTTGAATAGATCCTTTAAGTATGATATAGTGTCCCTCTTCATCTCTCACTACAGTCTTTGGGGTAAATTTTAGTTTATCTGATATAAGGATGGCTACCCCTGCTTTCTTTTGAGGACCATTCGAATGGTAAATGGTTCTCCAACCTTTTATTTTCAGGCTGTAGGTGTCCTTCTGTCTAAAATGAGTCTCTTGTAGACAGCAAATAGATGGGTCCTGCTTTTTTATCCAGTCTGAAACCCTGCGCCTTTTGATGGGGTCATTAAGCCCGTTCACATTCAGAGTTACTATTGAGAGATATGAGTTTAGTGTCATCATGATATCTATTCAGTCTTTGTTTTTGTGGACTGTTCCACTGAACTTCTTCTTAAAGGGGAATTTTAAGAGGCCCCCTTAAAATTTCTTGCAGAGCTGGTTTGGAGGTCACATATTCTTTTAGTTGCTGCCTGTCTTGGAAGCTCTTTATCTCTCCTTCCATTTTGAATGAGAGCCTTGCTGGATAAAGTATTCTTGGTTGCATGTTCTTCTCATTTAGGACCCTGAATATATCCTGCCAGCCCTTTCTGGCCTGCCAGGTCTCTGTGGAGAGGTCTGCTGTTACCCTAATACTCCTCCCCATAAAAGTCAGGGATTTCTTGTCTCTTGCTGCTTTAAGGATCTTCTCCTTATCTTTGGAATTTGCAAGCTTCACAATTAAATGTCGAGGTGTTGAACGGTTTTTATTGATTTTAGGGGGGGATCTCTCTATTTCCTGGATCTGAATGCCTGTTTCCCTTCCCAGATTAGGAAAGTTTTCAGCTAGAATTTGTTCAAATACATATTCTGGCCCTCTGTCCCTTTCGGCGCCCTCGGGAACCCCAATTAAACGTAGGTTTTTCTTCCTCAGGCTGTCGTTTATTTCCCTTAATCTATCTTCATGGTCTTTTAATTGTTTGTCTCTTTTTTCCTCAGTTTCCCTCTTTGCTACCAACTTGTCTTCTAGGTCACTCACTCGTTCTTCCACCTCGTTAACCCTCGTCGTTAGGACTTCTAGTTTGGATTGCATCTCATTCAATTGATTTTTAATTTCTGCCTGATTAGCTCTAAATTCTGCAGTCATGAAGTCTCTTGAGTCCTTTATACTTTTTTCTAGAGCCACCAGTAGCTGTATAATAGTGCTTCTGAATTGGCTTTCTGACATTGAATTGTAATCCAGATTTTGTAACTCTGTGGGAGAGAGGACTGTTTCTGATTCTTTCTTTTGAGGTGAGGTTTTCCTTCTAGTCATTTTGCTCAGTGCAGAGTGGCCAAAAGCAAGTTGTATTGGGAAAAAGAGAAAAAGAGAGGAGAGAAAGAAGGAAAGAAAGAGAAAGAGAAAAAAAAAAGGGAAGAAAAAGAAAAAAAAAAAAAAAAAAAAAAAAAAAAAGAAGAAAAAGAGAAAGAAAAAGAAAGGAGAAAAAAAGGGGGTGGGGGAAGGAAACAAATCAAAAAGCAAAACAAAACAAAAACAAAAACAAAAACAAACAAACAAAAAAAGAACCACCGGGGAGTATCTTCTGATTCTGTGTACTTTAAGTCCCTTGGCTTCTCCTGGAACTTGTCCGTCTAGCTGGTGTTCTGGGGAGGGGCCTGTTGTGCTGATTTTCAGGTGTTAGCACTTGGGGGAGCTGCTGTGCCCCTGCCTGGTGCAGGGCTCAGTGGGGGTTGTTTACCCCGTGAGGCCGCAGGAGGAACAGCCCCAGTGGCGGGGCAGCTCTGGAGCCCTGGATTCAGCTCCGGCAGGAACTCCGTCTGCAGGGCCTGGAGGCTCCGGGGCGGGGCCGCTGATCTGCTCAGCTGGGGCAGGAGCGTCCTCGCTGTCCTGGGCCTTCCCGGCCTCTGCCTGTCCCGGGGGAGGCGGGATCCTGGGCTGTGTCCCGGCGCCCTGTGCTCCGGAGCCTGCGCTGTTGGATTCGCGCTCCCGGGCCGCGCAGCCCCCTCCGCGGAGCCGCCGCCCGAGCCCCTCCGAGCTGCTCCTGGAACCGCGCAGCCCCCTCCGCACGGAGCCTCTTCCTCTGCCCGAGCCCGGCCGAGCTGCTCCCGGGGCCGCGCAGCCCCCTCCGCGGAGCCGCCGCCCGAGCCCCTTCAGCTGCTCCGGGTCCCGCCGGGTCCCGCCGTGCAGCTGCAGCCCTTGGGGAGCTCGGCGCACTCTCCTGGGTGCGCAGTTGCTGTTACTGTCCCGGGGAGCCCGAGGGCATCCCCTTCCTTCTGGGTCCTGCTCCAACTCCCTGCGAGCCCCTTTCCGCCCGGGAAGGTCGGTGCAGCTCCTGCTCCTCCGGGACGGGGCTCTCCTGTCCTGGGGACACTCGCCCCGGCCTCAGCCCGGCTCCTCGCGGGGCCCCTCCCCCTCGGAGGCCTTTGTTCCTTTATTTCTTTTTCCCCGTCTTCCTACCTTGATAGAAGCGCGAACTCTTCTCACTGTCGCATTCCAGCTGGTCTCTCTTTAAATCTCAGGCCGAATTCATAGATTTTCAGGATAATTTGAAGGTTTTCTAGGTAGTTTGGTGGAGACAGGTGATTTGGGGACCCTACTCTTCCGCCATCTTGCTCCTCCCCCAGATCAAAAACTGCTTATTTCTGTTAGTTTTCATGAATTTGGGGACCACTGTAATTATCAAAGGCATCAGAACTACATATGCAAATGAATGTAGTTCTTCAACATGGACTCCTTAGGGTATGCATTTTTTTCTGATTTTTTTTTTAAATTGTAAAACACACATGACATAAAATTTCCCATCTTAAATATTTTTAAGTGTACAGTTCAGTAGTATTTCATAAATCATTAATGTTGTGCTAACATCACCACCATCCATTTCTATGACTCTTCATCTGGTGAAACTGCGATTCCCTACCTGTTAAAGAACAACTTCCCATTCCCCAATCCTCCTGTCTCTAGCCTCTGGAAACCACCATTCTAGTTTCTGTCTCTATGAATTTGTATAGTCCTTATTTTTTAAAATTAAAAAGAAATTACTCATAATAATTCATCTGATTATCAAAACATCTCTGTGAAATAGTGATGACGTTAAATACTAACTGCAACATATAGAAGGCAACATTTGAAATTCAGAAAAGTTAAGAGATTTGTTAAAAGTTAAACCTTTAATAAGTAAATGATATGGCTGTTGCTATATTTTGACTGTTGTGAATAATACTCCAATAAACATGGGAGTATAGATATCAATTTGAGATTCTATTTCCATTTCCTACCTGTCTATCAACAGATGAATAAAGATGTGAGGGCAGCCCTGGTGGCCTGGCGGTTTACGCCGCCTTCAGCCCAGGGCGTGATCCTGGGGTCCTGGGATCGAGTCCCACATCAGGCTCCCTGCATGGAGCCTGCTTCTCCCTCTGCCTGTGCTCTCTGTGCTTCTCATAAATAAATAAATAAAATCTTAAAATACATATATGTATATGTACACAATGGAGTATTATTAAGTCATGAGAAAGATGGAAATCCTGGCATGTGTGACAACATGGATGAACTCTGGAGCATTATGCTAAATGAACTAAGTAAGAGAAAGACAAATACTACTTGTTATCACATATATGTGGAATCTAGAAAGGCCAAACTTCATAGAAAGAGTAGGATGGTGGTTACCAGGGGGTGGAAGGTGGGGGAAATAGGGAGGTGTTGGTTAAAGGGTATAAACTTCCAGTTTTAAGACGAGTTCTGAGGATCTAATATACAGCATGGTGATTACAGTTAGCAATAATTTATTATATTGTTGAAAGTTACTAAGAGAGTAGATCTTCAATATTCTCATTGCAAAAAAAGAAATGGTAATCATGTGATGGGATGGAGGTATAAGCTAAAGCTATGGTAGTCAACATTTTGCTATGTGTAAGGGTATCAAATCAATGCAATGACACCTTAAACTTACACAATGTTAAGTCCATTATATCTTTATAAAGCTGAAAAAAAAAAAGTAAAATATCTGAACCTAGAACCAAACACTTTTGATGGAGACTGCAAACTCCTTGAGGGCAAGAATGCCAACTCACACTTCTTAGGTTCCTAAAATCTATCTCAGTGTTCTCATGAGTGGATATGTCATGAAATGTTCTTAACCGTTGTGATGATGAAAGCTATGTCATTTTGGATTGAAGAGCAGAACTATAGTATTTTAAAATAGCCACTTTTAATAAAAAAATAAAATAAAATAGAGACCCACTTTTTTTTTTAATGCTTTCTCTTTCTCCTCTGAGGAAGGTCTTTATTATTTTACCAAAATTCATGAAAGGGAACAAAACTTACCTTTTGAAATTGACATGCTGTGCCTAAAGTGATATGTGAGGCTACGAAAATTCAACAACCCAGTTCAGCTGCGTTATTAATATTGCTCTTCCTGATTAGTGTTAATTGGAATATTTTAATTGATGCAATGTTTTACTGCCTTCACAGCTTGAATGAGTCGAAGTGCAGAGAACAACTTTTCAATAATAAAAGCTAATAAGAACTACCCTGATCTTACTCAATTCTGTATGAATATATTGTGACAAGCAGGTGTCACAAATTCATTGTAGTAGAAAATGGAATATCATACTCATTTATTCAAATCCTTTAACATATGTTTCTGAAGTGCCTAATATTGGCCAGACTGTTTTAGGGGCTTGGGACACAATAATAAACCAATCATACAAACATCCCTGCTCTTGCAGAATTTACATCTGGCCAAGTGAGGTAGGAAAATAAAAAAATATATGATAAATTTTA
Source organism: Canis lupus dingo (assembly GCF_003254725.2). NCBI lineage: Eukaryota > Metazoa > Chordata > Mammalia > Carnivora > Canidae > Canis > Canis lupus. The sequence continues at coordinate 14,782,641 of NC_064262.1, forward strand.
ATTACAAAGTATGTTAGAAGGTAGTGCAGCTCTGGGAGAAGCAAAAAATAGAGGATGGTAAGAGAGATTGGGGGAGCTGGAAGGACACCTGAAATTTTAGATAATGGGCTCAGGGTAAGTCTGATGAGTGAGATGACATTATAGCAAAGACTTGAAGGAGGTAGAAGATTTGACCAGGTGAGGGCTTAGGGGAAATCATTCTATGAGGAACACCAGGAGCCCATTTTAACTAGAGTGGAATAAATGAGGAAGAGAGCAGTTAAAAGACGGAGTCAAGGAGGTATGGGGCAGGGAGAATGACTGACTGTTTGGAACCTGGTGGACCCCTGTAAACTCCTTGGATCCTATTCTGAAGGAAAGTGGAAGCCACTACAGGTTTCTGAGCAGAAGAGTGACATGGTTTGATTTAAAGTTTTGTGGTTATTCAACTCAGTTCTGTTCAACCAGAATGATTGCCTATTACATGCCTGATGGAGTGCTAAGAAACAAAAGATGTAAAGGTAAATTAAGACAAGCTACTCCTTTGAAGAGTTCCTCATCTTGTAGGGAAATGCGGACAATTACCTGATTCAAAAGAGACAATGGCAAGAGCTTTACCACATGTGTAAACAAAGTGCTTATGGGAATACAAAGGAGAAAGCAAAATAGTTTTCTTGCAGGGGAAAGTAAATAATAGTGTATAACATTCAGTCTTGATGTCAAAAAAAATAAGATTTCAAGAGGAGAAAAAAGAAAGGAAAAAATACCAGGTTAAGTGTGTGAAAATGAATAAAGGAAACCTCATTCAAAATGGAGTTAAGAAGCAATGAACAGGGAGTTCTCATGCACTACTACTGTTGTACCTTGCATAGTTCAGCAGGAAGAAGTAAGATATCCTCTAAGCTCAGCAGCAACAAGATGCCCTCTCTCACCTGCAGCCAATGAGAAACTGCCAACACTCTGAACTCTCCTATTTCTCCCTTGAACTTCTCCCTCCCAACTTCCTCCTTTCCTTTATAAAAGGATGCTCTCCCCTTTTGTTCTCTGGACTTGCCTATGGTTCATCACAATTTGCATCCCGATTGTAATTCCTTTTCTATTCCTGAAAAAAGGAAATTAAATTCTATTCCTCTTCTATTCATTTGTGGCTTGATAGTTTCTCTTGCTTAATTTTTAAGGCTGACAAGGGACAGCATACACAAAGATCAAGAAGCATTAAAAATATGCAGTGTGGTCAACAAATGGCCAAAAAGTGTCTGCACAAAAATAAGAGACATAGGAGGTGGATATGGGTTCCTGCAGACATTGCCAACAGCCTAGAACTGCAGTTTGTTTTTCACAGAGTAATCTTACTAAATAGAAATGCTTTTGAAGTATTTTGTGGTTTAGTTGCAAAGGTTAAACAAAATAATGACCTCTTAGAGATTCACAGTTCATACTGCAGAAAAAAATCTGACAGTAAATAAACTTGCTTAACTTTGTTTAACCCATCATTTCCTAAACTTATGTGAGTTTTGTACATGTTAGAGGTGCTTTTATTAATATCCTGTAGAACCAGAGTTCACCAGTTTGGGGAACAGTAATATAAGCAATGACGGCTATGGTAAGAATTTAGGTATGGAGTGGGTATGATGTGTTGAGCAACATAATGGTATCTGGATTTGGGAAAGTTTACAGAGTAGTAATGAAATCAGGACAAATATTTTGGGGGTAGAAACAGAATAGGATGAAGCTAAAAATAAATGCAAAGTTATTTGTACCCTTCATTTAATCCTTCTTCCAGAAAACTTTAAAGAACACATGATATTATGTAAGGACTTTGGCAATTAACACATCTTCTGATAAGTCTTAAAAAAAGAAGCTGAAAGACAATGTGAACTGGTAATACTTAATTCATCTTTATTCAGAACAGTGGTACTAGCCTAAATTAGATTTCATTGAATTAATGTAGCAATGAGAAAACTTGGGGGTATATTTAGCTTGTGTATTAAGTATGGATTTTATTTTTAGATTTCAGCTTTTCATTTCCATTTTTTTCTCAGAGAAATAAGGGTGTATTAAAAACCATACTATGGAATTAAAAGGGATATTGAAGAGTGAATTTAATCAAGTGGTATTTTTAGATTAGGGAGGCCAAAAGATTCTACTTGATTGGCTTTAAGAATCTTCAAATTCATGTCAGCCATACTGATGAGTTCTTCAGCTTTCCATATGTGGTTTCTAGAATATCTCCAAGTATAATCCTACAAAAGACATCTCTCAATAATTCCATTTTACTAAGAACTGCAATGATGAAAGAAGATGAAATCTACCAAATTCAGATGTTCCAGTTATAAGATGAAATAAACCAAATTCAGATGTTCCAGTTATAGTATAGTTTAAGTCTCTTTTTTGGGGACAAAAGCCAGCTAGGTAATCTGAGATGTGCTTGGATTTACCTTAAAAGAAGAAAACAAACACATATGTAACTTATATCTTAATTGTCAAGAAAGCAATAACCAAACAATTCTATAGTGAGAACAAAACATCCTATTTTTTTCTCCAGCTATTTCCAAGATGAATGAAAGGATAAGAAAAGTAATTTTCAAAAGTCTGAGAAGGAATTGTCTAAATTTTCTGCAGTAATGAACACATAAAAATTAGGTGCAATAAAAATATTACTTTACCAGGTACTTTATCAGGTATAAAACTCTGACTAGTTTTGAATTGATCATATATGCTATGTTTTTTTTTTTGATACAAAACAAATTTGAACCAAAAGATACCCTTTTGTTACTCTAAATAAGACTGCTATGAGTAAAATGAGATGCTTCTTACCTGTTTAACAAAATATATTATAGAAAGTCCCCTCTGCTTCTCTTTGGGAATGTCATCTGAGTCGTGGGGAGAAAAAAGGCGCTGGGATCCCACCAAATCCCAATTATACACATTTCTCTCCATATTCTTTGGAGAGAAGGAAAGAGAGTAACAAATGAGAATGGGCGGCTGAGGGGGGGAAGTACATATATCAGGCCACTTGGCACCAGATCTTAGAGAGAAGGTGATGGATGTTTGAACTAACACCATAAGGAAAAGCCCTTCACTGCCTCAACTACCCACTTTCCCTAAAACGTTATGTATGCCAAAGTCTTGTCCAGCTCTTTCTTTGAGTATAGATAAAAAGTGTCAGCCTGCCAGTTTCAATTTTGATAGTTAATCTAACTTGGATTCTTTGCTCATGAGTATGATACTTTCAAAATATTAACCATTTTCAGATTATTTAATTTTTTAAATATTCCAGGGGGTTTGATGATTCTTACTGAAATCAGTAAAACATATAAAATCAAACTTGTAGTATAGGAATGTAGATATTTCACAAGAACCTCGTTACCCACAGGCAGAGGATTATAGCATTGCAAGTTTTTAAAGGACTCAAGACATCATTTATTTGCACTCCCAAAGGAAATTGAAGCCTGGAGCTGTCAAGTGATTTGCTTGAAGTGCCCTATTTGTGGCAGAGTCAGGATAAGAGCCCAAGCTGACATTTTTACTACTCTCCCATTCCAATATATTGTACTATGCTAACAGTTATTGCAAGGTTTGTTCTGAGTACATTGCTTTTCTATGAACAAAAAGGAGATCTATTGTGAAATGAGTTTGGGAATTACTACTTACTGTATCTCCCTGGGATATACAATGCACATTACAGCATCAAAGATTCCCAGAAGTCCTACAGAAAACATGGTTGTGAACTATTCATTGTTAATCTCCCCTAGAATCAGTGTCCTCCTGAGCATACACTGAGGCCTGATACAGTGGAGCATCATGCTAATATTTTTCTACTGATGGATCATGCACCAATATTATTTACAGGGGGTAAAATACTTCTTTGATGGTCTAATCAACATATGAGGACTAGAACTAAAACTAAAACATAGCATGTGTTTTTCATTATTTGTTCCAAATTGTCAAAAGAGGTGAATGGACAGGAAAATATACCTTAAAGATACGGAAGATTTGAAACCTGGTAAATCTCCTTATGCTGTAAACTTTAAGCCCTAACCAACAACATGTATGGCACTGTAAGTTTTCATTTGGTATTTCCAACTATTCATGATCTACCAGAAAAGTGGTAGGCAATAGTTTGTCACTTTTCTTAGATATGAATGTGAGTTACTCATTTTCCAAGATTCATTCATTACATGAGTCCTTTCAACTTCCCATAATATGAAGCTCCATGTGACTTTGCTCTTTTCTCCTTGTTGGGTCCTCAGTAACCATGATCAAGGCAAAAAATGGTTACCTTTTTTCCCTATTATTTATTACTAAAAACTATGCATGAAATAATTCCATACTAGTAGCCAAAATGAGGTAATCACAGAAGTCTGGAAATTTGGCAGTTGAAATAAGTAAGTCATTCTTGGGACATATCAGTAAGAAATAATACTAAAAAGGAGGAGGGCGGGGGGTGGGGGTGAATGGGTGATGGGCACTGAGGGGGGCACTTGATGGGATGAGCACTGGGTGTTATTCTGTATGTTGGCAAATTGAACACCAATAAAAATAAGTTTATTATTTAAAAAAATAAAAAGTGTTCCTCAAATAGTAGTGTTCAAGAATTGGAAAGAAAAATCATTTAGGTCCTTGATAGTTGCAACTATCTTTGATTAAAGCAGTACTATACCATATTTCATGAAGGTAATCATCAACAATTAAGGGCCCCAAATCCTAAAATAAAAGATGCAGAAAAAGCATTTGAAAAATTTAAGTATATGTTCATGATAAAAACTCTAAACAAAGTGGGTTTAGAGGGAACATACCTCAACATAATAAAACCCATATATAACAAACTCATTGCTAACATTGTATTCAGTTGTGAAAAACTGACAGCTTTTCCTCTGTGATCACATACAAAGCAAGAATGTCCACTCTCACCACGTTTGTTCATCAGTACTAGATCCTAGCCACAGCAGACAAGAAAAAGAATAAAAACATTCAAATTGCTAAGGAAGAAGTAGAAATATGTAGGGATGAAGTAGAAGTAGAAGTAGAAGTAGAAGTAGAAGTAGAAGTAGAAACATCTAGGGATGATATATATGACACAAAGAAAATCCTAAGGACTCCACTGAAAAGCTATTAGAAATAATAAATGAATTTAGTAAAGTTGCAAGATATGAAATTAAAATACAGATATGTTACATATCTATACACCAATTATGAAGTAGCAGAAAGAGAAATTAAGAAAACAATTCCATCTGCAATTGCACCAAAAAGAATAAAATACTTAGGAATAAACTTAACTAAGAAGGTGTGAGATCTATATTCTGAAAAGTGTAAGACGCTGGTGAAAGAAACTGAAGACAACACAAATAGATATTCTGTGCTCATGGATTAGAAGAATTATTATTATTAAAATGTCCATACTATGCAAAGCTATCTATAGACTCAATGCAATCCCTATCAAGATACAAACAGCATGTTTCACAGAATTACAACAAATAATACTAAATCTTGTATGGAACCACAAAGGACCCTTATTAGCCAAAGCAATCCTGAGAAAGAAGAACAAAGCTGGAGGTATCACAATCTCAGAATTTAAATTATATTACAAAGTTATAATGATCAAAAGAATATGGAACTGGCACAAAATAGATATATAGATCAATAGAACAGAATAGAGAGCACAGAAATAAACCTACACTTACACAGTCAATTAATGTATAACAAAGGAGGCAAGCATATATGATGGGGAAAAGACAGTCTCTTCAACAAACAGTGTTTGGAAAATTGTACAGCTACATGCAAAAGAATGAAATTGGACCAGTCTCTTACACTGTGCTGCACAAAAATAGATTCAAAATAGATTAAAGATTTAAGTGTAAGATGTAAAAGCATAAAACTTTTAGAAGAAAGCATAGGCAGTAATCTCTTTGACATTGGCCTTAGCAACATTTTTCTGAATATGTCTCCTTAGGCAAGGGAAACAAAAGCAAAAATAAACTTTGGGGACTCTATCAAACTAAAAAGCTTTTGAAAAGCAAAGGAAACCATCAACTAAATGAAAAAGCAATTTACTGAATGGGAGAAGACATTTGTAAGTGATATATCTGATTAGTAGTTAATATCCAAAATATATAAAGAACTTATAAAACCCAATACCATAAAAACAAGTAATCCAATTAAAAGATGGGCAGAGGACATGAATAGACATTTTTCCAAGGAAGACATTCGGATGACCAATAGACACACGAAAAGATGTTCAACATCACTCATCATCAGAGAAATGCAAATAAAAAACCTTATACCTGCCAGAATGGCTAGTATCAAACAGGTAAGAAACGAGTGTTGGCAAGGATGTGAGAAAAGGGAACCATTATACACTGTTGGTAGGAATGTATATTGGGGTAGACACTATGGAAAACAGTATGGAGTTTCCTAAAAATAGAAATATATGATCCAGTAATTCCACTGCTGGGTATTTACACAAAGAAAATGAAAACACTAACTCAAAAAGACATATGCACCCCTATGTTTATTGCAGTATTATTTACAATAGCCAAGATATAGAAGCAGCCTAACTGTTCACCAATAGGTAAAGGGATAAAGAAGATGTGGTTAAAAAAAAAAAAAGAAGAAGAAGAAGAAGAAGAAGATGTGGTGTATACTACGAATGGAATATTAGAGAAAAGAATGAGTTCTTGCCACTGTGACAATATGGATAGACTTAGAGGGTATTATGCTAAGTGAAATAAGTCAGACAAAGAAGGACAAATACCACATGATTTCACTAATATATGGAATTTAAAAGCAAAACAAACAAACAAAAGCAGAAACAGACCCATAAATATAGAGCACAAACTGATATTTGCCAGAGTGGAGAGGGATGGAGGGGATGGGAAAAAGGGGGTAAAGAGGTATGGGTGATACAGGCTTTTAGTTAAGAAATGATTAAGTTCATAGGAATAAAAGGTACAGTATAGGAATAATAGTGTTAATGTTGTTGCATGGTGACAGACTTCTACACTTGTGGTGAGCACAGCATTATGTACAGAGCTGCTGAATCACAATGTTGTATACCTGAAACTAATGTAACGTGTGTCAACAAAATTTCAATTAAAAAATTTGTAAAATAAAACCAAACTCTATTTTTCTATTATAGATGGAAATAAAGCCAAATGTTCATAAGTTAAAGCAAGAGTTGGAGAAATATCATCATATCACTAATAGTACTAGTGAGGTCTTAAAGCTTGCTTTTGGACCTTATCGGCCAAGGTCTTGTAGGTTAATAGCAGAGATTAATAGCTTCGCGGAATAGGTAAGATGATTAACTAGCCTTCATATAGCTATGGAAAAAACACAGAATTGTGATAGGAATCCGGAGTGAAATGTGTGATCTCTGTTTCTAGCAAGTAAACCTTTCCATTTAGGATGAAACTAATTGTGAAGTTTTTTTCATTTGAACTCTGGCATCCTGTTTACAGCATTTTATACAAGGTTAGCTTTCTTCATTTCATTGACTGTAATGTTGAAATAATTCAGCAACTGAACTTGCTGCTCCCCAGCAACCATAATGAAAACAATAATACTTCCCCAAGGAGGTTATATGTCTCAGGTCATTGCTGGTGTGACAGAGATGTCCCTATCTTTTATGAAAGCTAAGCTCTGCTTTGCAAATCTTTATGCACTAGGGGAATGTTCCCATGAATACTGGCATTTCAGAAACTGTGTTTTTAAAATACACAGTACATATATACCCCTATATTAATTTTATGGGTCTTATTATTATGATACTCATTTTAAAACTAAAAATTAAACTAAGGATCTTTCTCTTTCTCTCTCAGGGAAGACAAGATTCTGAGTTAAAATAAAATACCCTTTAATATTAGAAGTGATTGCTAAGTAAATGGAATTGGTTGTGACAGGTGTCTCATAGTAAGACGATTTCTGTAGCTGATTCTGTGTGAAGGACTTCCATATTTAGCTCAATAATGCCATGAGAATTCAAGTGCATTTGTTAATTCACTTTTGCTTAAGAAGTTCACAGTCTGAATTAGTACATGTTCAGCAGCAAACTAAAAGATGCATAGATCAATTAATTTTGGATGCTTTAAAAACATATCATTCAAAAGGGTGCCTGGGTGGTGCACTCAAGTAAGTGTCCAACTCTTGGTTTCAGCTCGGGTCATGATCTCAGGGTCCTTAGACTGAGCCCCATGCTCAGCTCAATGCTCAGCTTGTGGTCTGCTTGAGACCATCTCTCCCTTTCTCTTTGCCCCTCCTCCCCATGCTCACGTACCCTCTCTCTAAAATAAACAAACAGATCTTTAAAAAACCATATCATTCCAAATTAAAAGTAATATTAATAGTCAAGCAAATTAATATTATTTCTTTTAAGCTAGAAGGACTATGGTCCCTCAAATGACCCATCCATGAAATAAAGCTTATATAGTCATTATCAACAAAGTTATGTACTAAAATCTCTTTTGTTTGATTCAAGTAGTCCAACAGTACTCACCACAAAAATGTCCAATTGAGATCCATACTGGGAGAGCATAGGAAGCATCTAAGTATATGGAGACCAGGTATAGTGGGCTGAATGGTGACTCCCAAAAAGATATGTCTGTGTCCTAAGTCCCAGAAACTATGAGTGTGAATTTATCTAGAAAAAGGTCTTTGCAGAAATAATTAAGTTAAGGATCTTCAGATGAGAGGATCATCTTGGATTATCTGAGTAAGACCTAAATCCAATCATGAGAGTCTTTAATAAGAGTGGGGCAGAGGGAGATGAAATATTCTCACAGGGGAGAAGGTCATTTGAAGACAGAGGCAGAAATGAGAATGACGTGCAGGAATGGCAGAGCTGCCTCGAGGAGCTGGCAGGAGGGAAGAAGCAAGGAAGAGATTCTCCTTACACCTAGTAGAGGGAGTACATTTCTACCAAGTTTTGGACTCTAATCTCCTTAACTGTGAGATAACACCTTTCTATTGCTTTAAGCCATCAAATTTGTGATAATTTGTTAGGGCAGCTTCAGGAAACAAATGCACCAGGTTTTCATTTTCTTGCCAAGTGAACTTGGGGGAAGAGTATTTGTAGTAGCCTCAGTTCACTTATCTTTTGAAAAGTGGTTTCTGAACTACATAATGAAAAAAAAAAACAAACAGATAATAACAACAACACTAACACCACTACCATCATTTGCAGAACTCCTTACAATTATCTTGTGAGTTGTGTTCTAAAACCCTTATTAATAATCTAAGAGAAGTCAAATGGTTCGTCTTTGTTGAAACAGGAAGTTTGTAGAGACTCAACCTTTGATCTTCCTTTTCTCCTTTTGTCACTGAATACATAATATGTTTAGGACACTGTGATAGCTCTGATGATGTGGAGTTTAGAGTCTAGCATTATTACATTATTATTAGAGTCTAGCATTATTATATAAGCAAATATTAAATAAGCAACTAAATCCAATCTCATTTGAATTTTATAACTGAACTAAAGTAATGATACCTGTTACTTGTGCAAATTAGTGGTGGCAGATACTGATTATTATGAAGAATTTATCTCTTTAATGTACAGAATTTGCATTAAAGGTAAAATTTTCCATGGAACAGAAAAAAGTCTAGAAAATGTACAAGTTATAAATGGCAGGAAAAGACAACTCACTGGTCATTGTTTGAACTGCTTTTGTGGAAGGTAAATAGTTTTATGATAGATACCAAACTCACTCCGGTACAAGAAAAATCTGTTGAATAAATCCATATAGTAATCACAGAAAGCAAAGCAATTTTCCTAGACTTATGACCTGGAGACTGGTTTGCCTAGCACGTTAAACAGAAAGTTCTCAAGCAGAACATCTCACACTAAGTTTGTCAGCTGGGGGCTTGAGTCACATAGAGCACATCTGCCCACTTAGGCCCTTACTTTGCATGCTTGACCAGTTCTGCTCCTCTGTCTTCTGAGGAGGTTGTAAAGTGACTATCCTTGAAGGTCTTTTGGAAAAAAAAAATAGCAAGCATCTGTCCTAGATGGCTGAGTCATTCGCCTGATTGGAAAGAAGCAAGCTGGCCCAGATGATCTCCTGAGATCTATTATGGCTTGATGCGTCTTACATTTTAGTTCTTTTAGCCACAGTGAATCCTTTCAGATGGCTACAGATACTGAAGGGGGAACCTGGCCAAGAGAGGCAGTAGCATTGAGAACATAAGAATCTGATAAACTTATGTTCAGATTCTAACTTTGCCACATACTGTGTGACTCCAGATGGTAACTGCTCCTATTATCATAATCATCATCGTTATTAATTCCACCTTCTCAAACAAAAAGCTACCTTGCTTATAAACCTACCAAATGACTGGAAACCATAAACATTTCCCTTGTCTGATGTAGCCAGAATCATGAGTTGGGTACACAATGAAAAACCCACTCTTCATTTTGCAACCTGACATGTACCTTTTCAAGTCGTTTCCAGGTTAGTTTCTTTTTCCCCTTTGCCTCGCTACATTGTTTTTCGGATTTCCTGTTTTCTATCAGAAGGAAACTTCTGAGTTTCATCCACTTGGGCAACCATGTCAGGGCTAATAAGACCTCTCAGGCATGGCAACTTGATAATGAGGATAGTACAACAATAATAAATAAACATTATTCCATACTTTACATGTGTCAGATATTTAACCCTTGCAACTGCCCCCATGGATTAGGTATTATTACCATTACTGTTGTTATTATTGTTTCACAAATGAGCTAATAGATTTCAGAGTAAAGGATATGCCCAGAGGCATACAGCTATAAAGGGGAGCCAAAATTTGATCCTCTACCATCTGGTTCTAGAGACTTCCTTCAAAGGGTCAGACAAATTCCTAGGGATCCTGAGTCAATATCAAGACTAAAAGGATACAACATCATATGGAGTGAAGAATTTCCCTTATTGGGGAAATTCTTAAAGCATAAAGAGAAAAAAAAAAAAACACATGCAAAAGTACAGACAGAATCAACTATTTTTCTTCTTTGTTGTCATGTCTCTTAGCAAACTGATATGCTGAATTTTGTAGATCAAAAGGGTGGGAGAATCAACCCAAGATGTGTTGTGCCTGCCAAATATAATGATTAAAATGAAGTGAATGCTATAGAAAGAGCACATATGCTCTGGTCTGGCTCAGTTTTCACCTCTCTATTGGGCTTATATCTATCCCCATGGTTCACCCATTCATGCTGCCTGCCTGGGTTGTACATGGTTTTGGGCTTCTAACTTCTGAGAGAACAATAAATAGTGTTGGTTGTTATTATTCCAATTTTCTAAATGTCTGCAAGTAAATATTTCAGCAGGCAATGAGATGAATATAACCAATTATATAACCCAAAATTGAAAATCATGGTACAATAGTCTATTCTCTGACAAATATACACTCAGAAAACCAGAAAGGGTTATGGTTAATCAAAGACTATACTGACCTTTTCAGAGGAATTATGCATGGCACCTTTATTATAAATATTGTAAGATGAAAAAGAAGTAAGAAAATTATAGGGTTCAACCAACTAGAGAATGGATTCATCATGAACATTCATTAAATGTCAACCTGGTGGATTAGGAACAGCAGTAATTACCCTGCAGTGATCGAATGATATTTCAAAATGCCAAAAATTGATTTTTTCAAGTAACAATTCTTTTATAGTCATGAGTTCAAATGCTGTCTTATAACATGGGACACATGAGATTGGTTTGAATTTTTCTAAGCTTTAGAAACCTTTCAGCACTAAAATATTGGTATTTTCAAGTAATCTAAAGAAAAGTTTTGAAAAGTTTAAAAGGCTCAATCCTATACAGAAAAATCACAATTACTTTCTATCTACTCCCTTTGGCTCCTACTTTCTCCTCTCATTCCTTCTAATCCTTAGATCCCTACAAAAATGACATACCTCTAGAGATAAAGTCAGGGGTGGGGGCAGTGTGAACACCATAGGCATAATGGGGTAAAAGGAGAATAGGAAACCCTAATAATGGCATTGGGACTAGCTAACAACTGTAACCTTCAAGATTCATTGCCTCTAGGGCTTCAATCACCTTTGCCTTTATAATTAGGAAATTGGATTAGTGTTCTAAGGGATCTCTTACATAGCCAAGTAAACTCATGGATCAGGCCAGGGCATTTAACAGAAACACAAAACTGATTCCAGGTCACTCTTTTACGCTAAGATTATGATCTCCCTTGAAAGCACTTCATAAACATAAAGTTACTTTTCCTCACCACAGGGCTCTAGGATACATGTCTTCCTTTCTTTTCTTTATTATGCATTAGAGAGCAAAGAGATAAAGAATAGTAGTAGCTTATCCTGGAAACCATGGGGAATGAGCACTGAAAGGATTTTCAAAGTGAAGTGTTACTGACTTTTGGTCCCTGAACTGAATCATGATACCTGGTCTCCTGTCTGCTCAGTGGTATATTATAACTTCTTTGAGAAACAGCCAGAATTTTCTGGAGCTTAGGCTAAGTATTTATTAGGGAAGTAGCACCTGTTATGAACAGTATATTCCTCCCTATAAATAAAATAAAATTTAAAAACCCATACAATCAGAAGATAGAAATCTGTTATGGGTATGTATTTTGAACTCTTTATTTTTACTAGGAAACCATTTAATGCAAAGGTAGTCTATGTATGGAAGGAAGACTAAGGGGGTTAATACAGTGTTCCCCAGGTATCTTGCTCACTTTGCGCAAATATCTTTAGGATATGACTTAGACCTGATTCACAGTACAGTATTATTGGTCGTTTTCCCTTTTTTTTTTTTTTCGTTTTCCCATTTTTTTTAAAGTTTGTGGAGTGTTTTAGATTTATTTTTTTAATGATGATAAACTTAGAAGATGGTATTTTCCCCATAGTTTTAAAAGGAGATTTCAGATGAAGGTTATAGAAAAATAAAGAATATAAGTAGTATTTACTGAATTCAGCAAGTTTGAACTCACTGGAATTAAGATTTAAAGTACCTGTATTCCTTGCTTAGGTTTCTGGCAGATACTCTATTTCGATTGATCTTATGGCGCATTGGTTTCTTTCTTTCTTATTCGAGGCTAACTACTCTGTCTATATGTCTTTTTTATTTCTCCTTTTTCTACTCATTTGAGATTTTGGCAGGATCATATCTAATTTTCCTCCTGCTTTTCAGAGTTCCCAATACAGTGTCATGTGCTCAGTTGGTATTTAAATGTAGATCAAAATATCCTACTTAACCTGGGCTTGTAATTGTGAGCAATAATTAAAATTGGCAAAGCATTCATACCGACTGAAGTTTATAATGTGGGAACTCTAAAGATTATAAGATTATTTAATTCTGTATGATAAACAGCATCACAACTTTCCCTCTTAGGAAATGAAAATGTATTATTACAGATGTGAAAGTGGTATATTTTCCACCAATGTAAGGATGGAATTTTATTTTATTTTTTAAAGATGTTATTTATTTATTCATAGAGACACAGAGAGAGAGAGAGAGAGGCAGAGACACAGGCAGAGGGAGAAGCAGGCTCCATGCAGAGAGCCCGACGTGGGACTTGATCCAGGGTCTCCAGGATCACGCCCTGGGCTGCAGGCGGCGCCAAACCGCTGCGCCACCGAGGCTGCCCAAGGATGGAATTTTAAAAGCATAAGTATGTACAGGGCTATAGCAAGGATTAGAAATACACTTGCCTACAGCAGTAAAAAACAAACATTAAATAAGTGAAGTAGGCTGGGCTTAACTGAATATTACATAAAAGACCAAAGTGGTTAGAAAGATATACCTCACCTAGAGGAGCTTAAAGGCAGCCATCGTTGCTAAAAATTCTAAGTCTTTAAGAGAAGCTTGAAATCCAACTTATCTTCTGGAGAAACTATTTTAAAAAATCCTTTATTCTTAAGCAGGACACCAAATATAAAACATCAAAAAGAACTAGTTCATACTGAAATCAATCAGGGTTGGAGGGTCCAGAACCTTTTGGAAATCGTAAAGGTGCTTATTGAAGGAACAGACTGGGGGTGAAGAATTAGTTTCACAGAGCCTAACTACCACGAATGATCTCTTACACAGAAAAAGGTACGTGTATTCAGGTACTAAATGTTTAATACAAGAAAAAGACATTAATATTAGTTACTATAGCTTGAATTGAAACTATTTAAAAACATTCTGTTTCAACTTGGCCCTGAAGATGTAGCTTTATAGGACAATTAGTTTTATCTTATTCTCATATACAATACTATTATATAATACTCAAAGAAATACACACCACAACTAGCATCATAGTCAATGACGAAAGACTGCAAGCTTTTCCTCTAAGATTAGGAATAACACCAGGATGCCAAGCTCACCACTCTTATTCACCATAGTACTGGAAGTCTTAGCTAAATAAATCAGGTAAGAAAAAAATATATAAAGGCCTCAGGTAATAAAAGATCTCTACTCTGAAAACTGTTGAGACATTAGTGAAAAGGGTCAAAGAAGATAAAAATAAATGGGGAAGTATCCTATGTTCATGGATCAGAAGAAGTAATATTAAGTAATTAATATTGATAAAATTTCAGTACTACTAAAATCCGTTTATGGATTCAAACTAGATACTCACATATAAAAGAGTACAATTTGACCCCTACCTTCTACCCTCAGAAAAACTGACTCAAAATAAATTAAGAACTTAAATGTAAGACATGAAACTCTTGGAAAAAATAGGAAAAAAGCTCCTTGACATGAGTCTTGGTAACGATTTTTTTTGAAATATACCTAAAACATAAGCAACAAATAAAAAAAATAGTGATGCTAAATCAAACTAAAGAGCTTCCACAAAGCAAAAGAAATTATCAACAAAGTGTAAAGACAACTGGTGGAATGGGAAAAAGTATTTGCAAACCATGTATATGATATAAATATATAAAGAACTCATATAACTCAAAAGCCATAAGAAACCCCAAAAATCCAATTAAAAAATAGGCAAAGGACTTGAATAGCTATTTCTCCAAAGAAGGTAAATGAATGGCCAACAAGTATATGTTCCAAAAGGAACAAAAATACTAACTCAAAAAGATATTTCTGCACTCTCATGTTCATACCAGCATTATTTATAATAGCCAAGACTTGGAAACAACCTAAGCGCCCAATGATGGATGACTGAAGAAAGAAGTTGTGATACACACACACACACACACACACACACACACGGATATTATTCAGATGTAAAAACAAGGAAATCCTACCATTTGCGACAGCATAGGTGGACCTTAATGATGTTATGTTAAGTGAAATAAGTCAGAGAAAGACAAATACTGTAAAATCTAACTTACATGCAGAATATAAGAAGTCAAATTTTCTATGACCTCACTAAAGTCATAGAAAAAAAATCAGATTTATGGTTACCAAAGGTGGGAGGGGGAAATTGTAGGAAGGTAGTCAAAAGGTACAAACTTGCAGTTACAAGATAGATAAGTACCAAGATGAAATGTACAGCATGATGGTTGTAGTTAACAATGCTGTAGGATATAGGAAAGTTGTTAAAAGAGTAATTCCTGGAAGAAGTTCAAAATGGTAGCATAAGAAGGTCCTGAACTCATATCCTTGCATGGACACAACAAATCCATGGCTATGTATAAAATAATTTACTCTGGAAAAGACGTGAAAAATATCTGAAGAGTTCCTCCACAACAAAGTATTAACAGGCCGGATCTGGACCATAGGAGAGGTAGAAATGGGGTCCTGCCACCCGGGTGTAGTGACCCATAGGAGGGAGGGAATCGAACAAATACGGAGTTTCTCCTCTGAGGAGTGAGAGGTTAATGTCAAATCAGAGACTTCAACAACTGGCATGTGAAAGAGAGATGAGTCCCCAAAACATCTGGCTTTGAAAACCAAAGGGGCTTATGTCCAGGAGAACCACAGGGCTCCAGGGAATACAGTCTGCTCTTACAAGTCTTATGAACATACTCACTTACCCTTCGGATCTAGCACAGAAGCAGTGTTTGAAAAAAAAGATCCTGGATCATACAGGAAACTCATTTGCTATTCTTTTTTTTTTTTTTTTTAAGATTTATTTGTTTATTCATGATAGACAGAGAGAGAGAGAAAGAAAGAGAGAGAGAGAGAGAGAGAGAGAGAGGCAGAGACACAGGCAGAGGGAGAAGCAGGCTCCATGCCAGGAGCCCGACGGGAGACTCGATCCCGGGACTCCAGGATCGCGCCCTGGGCCAAAGGCAGGCGCTAAACCGCTGAGCCACCCAGGGATCCCCTCATTTGCTGTTCTTAAAGCATTTGTCAGAAGGGCAGTAGCCTGTTAGGACTCTCTTTGGGGACAGAGCTGCTAATGGGTGACAATTTATGATCTCCCTCTACCTTGTCAGTGCCGCCATTGGTTGGTCCCATTTTTGTACTCTCCCTTTAAACTATGGTAGTGGGTGTGCACTACCCCTAGGGAAACGCAGATTGAAATCACAATGAGATACCATCTCACACCTGTCAAAATGGCTCTTAACAAAGAAAAATAGATACCATGTTGGCGAGGATGTGGAGAAAAGGAAATCCTCCTGTACTGCTAGGGGGAATGTAAATAGGTGCAGACATATTAGGAAACAGTATGGAGGTAATGGGCAAGATGGTGGAGGAGTAGGGTCCCCATGTCACCTGTCCCCACCAACTTAGCCAGATAACTTTCAAATCATCCTGAAAACCTATGAATTCGACTTGAGATTTAAAGAGAGAACAGCTGGAATTCTACAGAGAGAAGAGTTTGCGCTTCTAACAAGTACAACCCATTTTTAGCCACTCTGCACTGAGCAAAATGACTAGAAAGAAGAACTCACCCCAAAGAAAGAATCAGAAACAGTACTCTCTGCCACAGAATTACAGAATTTGGATTACAATTCGATGTCAGAAAACTAATTCAGAAGCGTAATTATAAAGCTACTGGTGGCTCCGGAAAAAAAACCATAAAGGATTCAAGAGACTTCATGACTGCAGAATTGAGATCTAATCCGCCGAAATTAAAAATCAATTAAATGAGATACAATCCAAACTGGAGGTCCTAACGATGAGGGTTAATGAGGTAGAAAGAGTAAGTGACATAGAAGACAAGTTGATGGCAAGGAAGGAAGCTGAGGAAAAAAGAGAAAAGCAATTAAAAGACCATGAGGAAAGATAAGGGAAATAAATGACAGCCTCAGAAGGAAAATATGTACGTTTAATTGGGGTTCCAGAGGGCACTGAAAGGGACAGAGGACCAGAAAGCATATTTGAACAAATCATAGCTGAGAACTTCCCTAACTTGGGAAGGGAAAGAGGCATTCAGATCCAGGAGATAGAGGGATCCCCCCCTAAAATTAATAAAAACTGTTCAATACCTCGACATTTAATAGTGAAACTTGCAAATTCCAAAGATAAAGAGAAAATCCTTAAAGCAGCAAGAGACAAGAGATCCCTAACTTATATGGGGAGAAATATTAGATTAACAGCAGACTTCTCCAGAGACCTGGCAGGCCAGAAAGGGCTGACAGGATATATTCAGAGTCCTAAATAAGAATAACACACAGCCAAGAATACTCTATCCAGCAAGCCTCTTATTCAGAATAGAAGGAGCTTCCAAGATAGGCAGAAACTGAAAGACCACCAAACCAGCTCTGCAAGAAATATTAAGGGGAACTCTGTAAAATAAAGAGGAAGCCCAAAGAAATAATCCACAAAAACAGGGACTAAATAGGTATTATGATGACACTAAATTCATATCTTTCTATAGTAACTCTGAACGTGAATGGGCTAAATGATCCCATCAAAAGACGCAGGGTTTCAGACTGGATAAAAAAGCTAGGTACATCTATTTGATGTCTACAAGAGACTCATTTTAGACCTAAGGACACTTATAGCCTGAAAATGAAAGGCTGGAGAGCCATTTACCATTCAAAGGTCCTCAAAAGAAAGCAAGGGTAGCAATCCTCATATCAGATAAATTAAAGTTTATTCCAAAGACTGTACTAAGAGATGAAGAAGGACAGTATATCATACTTAAAGGACCTATCCAACAAGAGGACCTACAAATCATGAATATGTATACACCTAATGTGGGAGCTGCCAAGTATATCAATCAGTTAATAACCAAAGTAAAGACATATTTAGATAATAATACGCTGGGATCCCTGGGTGGCGCAGCGGTTTAGCGCCTGCCTTTGGCCCAGGGCGCGATCCTGAACCCTGGGATCAAATCCCACGTCAGGCTCCCGGTGCATGGAGCCTGCTTCTCCCTCTGCCTGTGTCTCTGCCTCTCTCTCTCTCTCTCTCTCTGTGACTATCATAAATAAATAAAAAATTAAAAAAAAGATAATAATACGCTTATACTGGGAGACTTCAACACGGTGCTTTCTTCAAATGACAGATTTTCTAAGCACAACATTTCCAAAGAAACAAGAGCTTTAAATGATACACTGGACCAAATAGATTTCACAGGTATATACAGAACTTTCCATCCAAATGCAACTGAATACACATTCTTCTCAAGTGCACATGGAACTTTCTCCAGAATAGACCACATCCTGGGTCACAAATTAGGTCTTAACCAATACCAAAAGATTGGGATTGTACCCTACATATTTTCAGACTATAATGCTTTGAAACTAGAACTAAATCACAAGAAGAAATTTGGAGGAAATTCAAACACATGAAGGTTAAAGACCATCCTGCTAAAAGATGAAAGGGTCAACCAGAAAATTAGAGAAGAATTAAAAAGATTCCCGGAAACTAATGAGAATGAAGATAAAACTGTTCAAAATCTTCGAGATACAGCAAAAGCAGTCCTGAGGGGGAAATACATCGCAATACAAGCATCCCTCAAAAAATTGGAAAAAACTCAAAAACACAAGTTAACCTTGCACCTAAAGGAACTGGAGAAAGAAGAGCAAATAAAACCTACACCAAGTAGAAGAAGAGAGTTAATAAAGATTCGAGCAGAACACAATAAACTAGAGACCAGAAGTACTGTAGAACAGATCAACAAAACCAGGAGTTGGTTCTTTGAAAGAATTAATAAGATAGGTAAACCATTAGCCAGCCTTATTAAAAACAAAAGAGAAAAGACTCAAATTAATAAAATTACGAATGAAAAAGGAGAGATCACAACCAATATCAAGGAAATACAAATGATTTTTAAAACATATTATGAGCAGCTATACGCCAATAAATTAGGCAATCTAGAAGAAATGGACGCATTTCTGGAAAACCACACATTACCAAAACTGGAACAGGAAGAAATAGAAAACCTGAACAGGCCAATAATCCAGGAGGAAATTGAAGCAGTCATCAAAACCCTCCCAAGACACCAAAGTCCAGGGCTAGATGCCTTCCTAGGGGATTTCTATCAAATGTTTAAAGAATAACCAAAGTAAAGACATATTCTACTAAAGCTGTTCTGAAAGATAGAAAGGGATGGAATACTTCCAAACTCGTTTTATGAGGCCAGCATCACCTTAATTCCAAAACCAGACACAGACCTCACCATAAAGGAGAATTATAGACCAATATCCCTGATGAACACACACACAAAAATTCTTAACAAGATACTAGCCAATAGAGTCCAAAAGTACATTAAGAAGATTATTCACCATGACCAAGTGGGATTTATCCCCGGGATGCAAGGGCTGGTTCAACATTTGTAAAGCAGTCAATGTGATAGATCATATCAACAAGAGAAAAAACAAGAACCATATGATCCTCTCAATAGATGCAGAGAAAGCATTTGACAAAATACGGCATCCATTCCTGATCAAAAACTCTTCAAGGTATAGGGATAGAGGGAACATTCCTCAGCATCTTAAAAGCTATCTACAAAAAGCCCACAGAAAATATTCTCACTGGGGAAACACTGGGAGCCTTTCCCCTAAGATCAGGAACATGACAGGGATGTCCATTCTCACCACTGCTATTCAACACAGTACTAGAAGTCCTAGCTTCAGCAATCAGGCAATTCAAAAAGAAATAAAAGGCATTCAAATTGGCAAAGAAGAAGTCAAACTCTCCCTCTTTGCAGATGACATGATACTGACCCAAAAGGGGCAGCCTGGGTGGCTCAGCGGTCTAAGCGCCTGCCTTCCACCCAGGGCGTGATCCTGGAGTCCCAGGATTGAGTCCCACATCAGACTCCCTGCATAGAGCCTGCTCCTCCCTCTGCTTGTGTCTCTGCCTCTCTCTCTCTGTCTATCATGAATAAATAAAATCTTAAAAAAAAAAAAAAGAAAACCGAAAAGACTCCACCCCAAGATTGCTAGAACTCATACAGCAATTCGCCAGTGTGGCAGGATACAAAATCAATGCCCAGAAATCAGTGGCATTTCTATACACTAACAATAAGACGAAGAAAGAGAAATTAAGGAGTCAATCCCATTTACAATTGCACCCAAAAGCATAAGATACCTAGGAATAAACCTAACCAAAGAGGTAAAGGATCTATACCCTAAAAACTACAGAACACTTCTGAAAGAAATTGAGGAAGACACAAAGACATGGAAAAATATTCCATGCTCATGGATTGGAAGAATTAATATTGTGAAAATGTCAATGCTACCCAGGACAAGTTACACATTTAATGCAATCCCTATCAAAATACCATGGACTTTCTTCAGAGACTTGGAACAAATCATCTTAAGATTTGTGTGGAATCAGGGATCCCTGGGTGGCGCAGTGGTTTAGCGCCTGTCTTTGGCCCAGGGCGCGATCCTGGAGACCCAGGATCGAATCCCACGTCGGGCTCCCAGTGCATGGAGCCTGCTTCTCCCTCTGCCTGTGTCTCTGCCTCTCTCTCTCTCTCTCTCTGTGACTATCATAAATAAATAAAAATTAAAAAAAATACTTTAAAAAAAGATTTGTGTGGAATCAGAAAAGACCCCGAATAGCCAGGGGAATATTGAAAAAGAAAACCAGAGCCGGGGGAATCACAATGCCAGATTTCAGGTTGTATTACAAAGCTGTGATCATTGAGACAGTGTGGTACTGGCTCAAATAGAGACACATAGATCAATGGAACAAAACGGAGAATCCAGAAATGAGCCCTCAACTCTATGGTCAACTAATATTCAACAAAGCAGGAAAGACTATCCACTGGAAAAAGGACAGTCTCTTCAATAAATGGTGCTGGGAAAATTGGACGGCCATGTGCATAAGAATGAAACTAGACCTTCTCTTACACCACACACAAAGATAAACTCAAAATGGATGAAAGATCTAAAATGAGATAAGAATCCGTCAAATTCCTAGAGGAGAATAAGGCAACACCCTTTCTGAACTTGGCCACAGCAACTTCTTGCAAGATACATCTATGAAGGCAAGGGAAACAAAAGCAAAAATGAATTATTGGGACTTAGTCAAGATAAAAAGCTTCTGCACAGCAAAGGATACAGTCAACAAAACTAAAAGACAGCCTACAGAATGGGAAAAGATGTTTGCAAATGACATATCAGATAAAGGGCTAGTGTCCAAGAGCTATAAAGAACTTATTAAACTCAGCAGCAAAGAAACATGAACAGAAAAATCATGAAATTATTAAATGGGCAAAAGACATGAACAGAAATTTCACAGAGGAAGACATAGACATGGCCAACATGCACATGAGAAAATGCTCCGCATCACTCACCATCAGGGAAATACAAATCAAAACCACTATGAGATACTATCTCACACCAGTGAGAATGGTGAAAATTAACAAGACAGGAAACAACAAATGTTGGAGAGGATGTGGAGAAAGGGGACCCTCTTGCACTGTTGGTGGGAATGTGAACTGGCACAGCCATTCTGGAAAACTGTGTGGAGGTTCCTCAAAGAGTTAAAAATTGATCTGCCCTATGACCCAGCAATTGCACTGCTGGGGATTTACCCCAAAGATGTAGATGCAGTGAAACACCGGGACACCTGCACCCCGATGTTTATAGCAGCAATGTCCACAATAGCCAACCTGTGGAAGGAGCCTCAGTGTCCATCGAACGATGAATGGATAAAGAAGATGTGATCTATGTATACAATGGAATATTACTCAGCCATTGGAAACAACCAATACCCACCATTTGCTTCAATGTGGATGGAACTGGAGGGTATTATGCTGAGTGAAGTAAGTCAATCAGAGAAGGACAAACATTATGTGGTCTCATTCATTTGGGGAATATAAAAAATAGTGAAAGGGATTAAAGGGGAAAGGAAAGAAAATGAGTGGGAAATATCAGTGAGGGTGACAGAACATGAGAGACACCTAACTCTGCGAAACGAAGAAAAAGTGGTGGAAAGGGAAGTGGGGGGGGTGGTGACTGGGTGATGGGCACTAAGGTGGGCACTTGACGGGATGAGCACTGGGTGTTATGCTATATGTTGGCAAATCAAACTCCAATAAAAAATATACAAAAAAAATACAAGGAACAATCTGAAAAAAAAAAAGGGAACAGTATCGAAGTTCCTCAAAAAATTATAAATATAAGGGGTGCCTGGCTGGATCAGTTGGTAGAGCATGCGACTCTTGATCTCAGTGTTGTGAATTCAAGCCTCACACTGGGCAGAGAGCCTACTTAAAAAATAAAAATTAAAATATAACTACCATATGATCCAGCAATTGCATTTCCAAGTATTTGTCCAAAGGGAACCAAAACACTAATTCAAAAATATGCGTGCATCCCTATGTTCACTGAAGCATTATTTATAATAGCCAAAATATGGAAACAACCTAAGTGTTGATCACTGGATAAATGGATAAAGAAAATGTGGGATACACACACACACACACACACACACACACACAAACACACACACTCACAATGGAATTACTATTCAGTCATGAAAAAGAATGAAATCTTTTGCCTTTGCAACAACATGGATGGACCTAGAGGGTATTATACGAAGTAAAAGAAGTCAGACAGAAAAAGACAAATACTATATGATCTCAGCTTTATGTGGAATCTAAAATTAACAAACAAACAATACAAAATAAGGGAAAAGTCTTAGGTGTGGGATTGCTAGAGGGGAAGGGTGATGGGAGGGTGGGTGAAATAGGTGAAGTGATCAAGAGATACAAACTTGCAGTTATAAAATGAGCCATGGAGATCTAATGTGTAATATGGTGACTATAGTCAATAACATTGTATTACAAACTAAAAGGATGCTAAAAAAGTAAATCTAAAAGTTCCTATCATAAGAAAAAAAATGTGAATTTGTACGGTGACACATAACAAGATTTAGCGTGTTAATCATTGTGCAATGTATACAAATGTGAAATCATTATACTGTATACCTGAAACTAATATAATGTTTTATGCCAATTACAAAAAGAAAAAAAGAGTAGATCCTGAGAACTCTCCTCATAAGGAGGAATTTTTCTTTCATATTCATTGTATTTCTGTGAAATGATGGATGTTAACTAAAGCTATTATGGTAATCATTTCACAACATATGTAAACCAAATCATCATGCTGTATACCTTAAACTTATATAGTGATGTAGGTCAACTATTCCTCCAGAAAACTAGGAAAAAGTATAATCCTGTTTATTTCTCTTTGCAAGGTATACATTATTTTACTCATTCATGTAAAGGGAATACTGAGGTTTTGAGAAAATTAAATGATTTGCCTAAAGTTAGCT
Organism: Canis lupus dingo; assembly: GCF_003254725.2. Taxonomy (NCBI): domain Eukaryota; kingdom Metazoa; phylum Chordata; class Mammalia; order Carnivora; family Canidae; genus Canis; species Canis lupus. The sequence continues at coordinate 14,806,205 of NC_064262.1, forward strand.
ATATCTACTAAGTAAAGAGCCACCATATGAACTCCAATAGGCCTCACTCTAAAGTTTCTCCTCTTAATATCTCTTTTCCTCTGACATAATTATTAAAAAGAAAAAAAAAGTAAAATCGACTTCTAATTAATAACCAACTGCCAGAAAAGAAAACCACAGAATTTTTTCAGTCTCAATTATTTCAACATACTGACGTCAATGAAATTATTACTGTAACTCCCTGTCCCCCCAAATAAAATCACACAAACAGGGCTTGTTTTCTGAAAATGCTTTCATTGTCAATTATATTTAAAACAATAACTTTGTTGATCATTTAATCATCTGAAGTAAAGAAATGCCACTATTGGATATTAAGAGGCTAACACATAGCGAAGAATCTGAGCTGCAACTATAATTTGTTTCTAAGCAACTAATAGTGAAAGTTATAAAGTTGATTCTACCACAACCTATAAGAGGCAGCATTACAGCCTTGGGAATATTGCGAGAGTCCTTAACAGTATAATGTGAGTAATTTGCTTTTGCTACTATCATAGATAAATTATTTTGGATCTGCTTGGTCAAAGCTCTAAAGAATTCTCATTAAAAGTCAGCTATTATCGTGTGTGTTGTTTTCTTCTCCTCTCTCCCAGATTATACTGAACCCAACTGTATTGGTTATTCCGTGCATTATAATACATTGAAAAGAATCAGCATGATAAAAACAGATTCATTTAATAACTAGGGGAAAGGAGTTCATCACTGTAATAGTTCCATTTCCTGTCTGAAACAGCACTTATTAAATGTAGTCATGGTTGCAGTAAATTAAAAATTTTATAATGGATATGAGGGAGAGCAAGAAGGATTTTAAAGGGTTCTATCTGCTATAAACAGGGAAAAACAGTAGTGAAATTTGAGTGGTCTTAGGTCTGATAGCTTATAAGATTTTCAGGCACAAATTTGCTTTTAAAAGATCATAGTGGAGGCTCATGTTTTGGGAACAGAAATTATTTGGCCTAGAGGAATACTATTCAATTAACCAAATTTAAAATCTTTAAAATAATTGTATCATGTATACACACACATGGAATATAGATGATATGAAGAGTTTCTAGAACAGATTTTTCTTAAAACTAGAAGGTAGGTACTATCAGAAAAAAGAATACATACAAGTACAAAGTAATAGGTTAAGTTACTGAATGAGAAATACACACTTTAGGAGGATTCATAGAGAAAACAAAGACACAATATGTGCTTCAGAACATTTTGAAAGATGTTGGTCATTTTGTAAATAATTTGTATTGTGTAAAAGGACATACATTTGAACTGCCTGCTTGCGGATGTCTTGGGCAAGCTCTTCTGATGTGCTGTGTATTAGAAATCCTGCACTGCAGATCAGCAGAGCCCACTCTGCTACTTACTTTTATGAAGACTCAGTTTATAGTAACTGAGGAAGCTGAGAGTAACCTGAGTAACCTGATCTGAGGCATCAATTGGTCTTCCTGCCCTTTGATGCTGCCAGAGAGGGTCGGGCACACCTGGCCTGGCCTCAGATGGGCAATCGATGCCAGGCACATTAACTAAAGCAAACTTTTATCCAGCCAAAGGCATATGAACAGCTGTACCTCCTAGTAGAGCCTCCAAATACAATACTGGAAATGTATTAGCTGAAGATCTTTCCAGTGGTAACCATGAGTCTTACTATCTTTAGTCCTTCTTCACTAAAATTAGGGAAAAAAGCACACCTAATATGAGATAGATATAGTGTACTGAGTAGTTTTATTTTTTCCCCTTATATCAGAAGTAATCATCAATGACATAATTTCTATTTGAATATTATATAAAAATTTATTTTCTTAAAAACAAAAAGGGCCTGTAAACTCAGATTTATCATGTCACTCTTGGAATAAAAATTAGGGATTCCCAATATATCAGATATATTGTTTGGTCTCTACAATATTTGCCTAAAAGATCAAATGATGAGGCTATGTCTATCTCCAGTTAGCAAATAGAGATAACCTAGGTCTTTCTACTCAATGGGCTCAGCAAAACTTATTAAATAAAATTTAATGCAGTGAACACCTATATTATCATCAGATATTTGAGCACTGGCTGTCTAGTACAAAGCCCAGGTACTAGAAATCAAAGATGAGGAAGACCGTATTTCCTCCCTTGAAGAGTTCATAGCCTACCAAGTCCACTGAGGGGACAGGGCAAATTGACACAATAAAGATGCTATGATACAAGTACATACAAAACATAAGTTCTACTTGAAGAACACTATCTCAATCAATAAATATCTGCTAAGTGCCTGTATATGTCAGGTCCAATGCTAGGCGTTGGTACCACTGAAGCAGTGAATATGAAAGAAAAGGTTCTTATCCTCATGAATCTTATAGCGAAAGAGACAGACAATAACTTAGTAAATAAAAACAAAATGAAATGGTCAGATATGATAATTATTGCTCTGTTGGAGAATTTTTTTATATTATAGAGATATGATGGGGCATGGCTTTTTAGAGGGTGGTCAGAAATAGTGTGCTTCCACAGGTACTCTACATACAGAAATGTTTTGTATGGGGAAGAGGGCAAAGGTGAGAACAAGAGAAGCAGAAGAAATATGGCTTGAAACAGAGCTGCAAAAAAGAACTGGCTGGAAAACACTAAGCATATTTGAATTCTGAAATAAGCCAAAGCAGTGCCCTAAAGGAATCCATGTGAACATTTAATTGTTATAGTCAGTGTACAAAGCATATGGATCATATCATACAAGATTAATGCTTTTAAGATGCAAAAGCAAACCATCACTTATGCCTGCTGGAAAGTCATTACTGTCCCACAGAGCATATGATGAATAAAGAACACCAGCAGGTGGCTGGGTGAACTTTACAAGCACAACCAGTCTCTTGCAAAGCTGAAAACAACCATCTCTACTTCCAAAGAGAGCCGTTCAATCTATAGTTGAAGGAGAATTGACTTAAGAATCCTGAGAGCCTTGTAAGAACGCAATAGGCTATTTGTAAATCTTTCCAAAAAACATGGGTTTCATGTTTTAGCTGGTAAATGGAAATAATAGTATTAAATAAATACCTTTAAACCACATGATGTTGGCTCATACTCTGGCACACACTAGTTCCAAAACTCCTCTAACATTTATCCTTTCATTAATCTTTCCAAATGAAAGCAAAGAGATAAACTTGCTAGTATGAAAAAGTATCATATGTTCTATTTTGCTGCCTTACTCCCACCCACCTTCTATGTCTGGCTCACAATACAAAGTATGTTGATTCCTGAGGCTTTCTAAAACTCAAAATATATGAAATATTAGTTGGTGTCTAGACTTGACAAGAGCTGACAGAGTAAAGGGTAACCAATATTTGTCAGTCAATTTGTAGAGGAGAGGAGTTCTTCCTTCACTTTGGTGTGCACAAGAAGAAAATGAGTGACTGGTTACTTTGAAAGTAGAGAAGAGAATGGGGAGTGATATGAAAGAGTGAAAGAAGAATTGCTGTTGAAATGGTCATTTGATCAGAAAGCAACAAGCCTGGCATATAAAATGCAGACAGGAGTTAGCACTGACATTTCTCCTCTGGATTAGCACTTGTCTCAGTCAAAAGCCTCCTGAGTTGAGAGGAAAGCTTCATTATTACCCAACACTAGAAATTAGGTAACCACCTAAGCTCTCAATGCCTGCAGGTTGTTCAGTCTCATCTTTATCCAGAATCACACATGCATCACCTTTCTGAGGTCTTCCTCCCTTTCCAGGTGTTCTTAAATAATTCTGCAGAGCTGTATCATGGAAGATACCCACTAAGAATGGTCCCTTCTCTACCTACTCATAAGAGCAATATATAAAACACAACTTAAATGAGTTAATACTGGGGCGCCTGGGTGGTTAAATGTCTGCCTTCAGCAGTGCCCTGGGATGGGCCCCATATTGGGCTGCCTGCTTAGCAGAAGGCCTACTTCTTTCTCTCCCTCTACCCCTCCCCACTGCTCCTCCTCTGTCTCAAATAAATAAACAAAATCTTTTAAAAAAATGAGCCAATACCATCATAAAATAAAAAAGCACCATCTTTAAACTTGAACAAAACTGAACTCTGTACTACTAATGAATGAAAATTGTATCTTTTAAGTTGTAGTTTCAGTCTATTAAAATATGCAAATTTCTGTCAACTTGAAAAAAAAATAAAGCAAAACTTCCTTTGACTTTATACTCCTTTTAGCTACATCCTTGTCTTTCTCTTTCCTCTTTTGGTCTTTGCTTCCTCTACTTCCTCACTTCCCATCTACTCTTCACTCCATGTACACTTCACCTTCATCTGGATACTGTCCTCAGTTCTACTTGAAATCACCCTGGCAAAAGTCAAATCCATGTTGCCAGATTCAGTAGATATTTTTCATTTCTTTTATTTGATTTCTCATTTCTTTGCTGCTTTGCACATTTTCAACCACTCTCTGAAAATGTTTATCTGCCTTCTTATAATTCCTACGTCGTATGTGTCTACCCTCTAGTCTCCTTTGTGGGTTCTCTCAATTTGCCTACCCTTTAAAAACTAGTGTTCTCCATGATAGACTTGGCCTGATGCTCTATAGCATCTCATGGGTAATCTGAAACTCTTCCTGATTTTAATTCTAACTTTTATGTTTGTGTCTACTTACTGTAAATCTTCCATCCTGTGGATGTATTATCCTCATAAGTTCAAAAGTCTGATTAGCATAGACATACATACTTGATTGTCTTATGGATAAGGTGATTCTAGATCCTAGTTTTCTGGAGATAATTGTGGTTTACATTTATTGTCCTGGCAAAATTATTCATAATGACCTTTTTTCATACTAATAAGCACTCAACTTTGCACGATAAATCATAAAACTTGGTATATCTTAAATTTGCCACCCACTGATCTCCAGCCCTAATCTGATTCCAAACTCACTCAATGGTAACCCATCATGCAAGACAGCAACTTGGGAGTCATTCTACACTCTTCACCCCCTCTCCCCACCCTCAATCATACCATCCACCAAATTCTGATGGTTTTACTTCATAAATATTTTCCAAATATGCCTTCTTTAATTCTACTACATTTGTCTTAGGATAGACTCTTATAATTTCCTGCCTGGAGTATTAAAAAGTCACCATAAGTATTTTCCTAAGCTCTGGAATTCCAGTCCCTTAAGCGTACCTTCCAGAATGAAGCCATATTAATCAATATCTGAAATATAAACTTGGTTATAACACTCTGTTGCTTAAAAAGCCTTCAAAATCATCACCAAAAGGCTAATTAAGCTCATTAGTGCATCAAGAAGGCCCTCTCTGACTTGATCCTTTCCTCCCTGACTTGATCTCTTTCCAGCCCCATCACCTCTCATTTCCCAATTTACATTTGACAACCTTGAGATATGGAGTGTTTGTGTGCACATGACCTGAATATCCATGAAGTTGGGCTTTTCTGCCTTTGTAGCTCCTGCAGCACAAACACCATGCCAATTCTCCTGGCCTCTTCAACTTCAGTCATCATCTCTTTGAGTAGCCTACTGGGCACTTCAGAATAGGTTATTTGTTGCTCCTTCATGCTTCTATATTATAAGGTACACATTTGATGTCTTTTCATTTATCACACTGTATTCCATAATTAATAATTTATTAATATCTTTTGCCCTTCTTTCCTACTAGAGAGCAAGATCCCTCTTGGTCATTTTTACTTTTTAACTTCTTTTTTAGATCTTTTCCTACATTCATTTTCCAACAATGCAGGTCTTACTTTTATAAGTAGAAGGAAATATTCTCACATACTTTGTTTCAGTGGATCCTTAAAAGAGTCATTGATATTGATATCACACCATTACACAGAGAATAAAACTGAGGCTTAGAGAAGTGTAATGGTTTATCAGATGGCTCACAGTGGGGTGGCATAAGTGAGACAGAAGAGCTTGCCACATAAATAATGTGGGTAATTCTACCCACCATGCCACTTGATGGTCAATTTTCCATACTGCATTAAAGACAGGGAACCCAAATCTACCTTATTACTTAGGATCATTATTTACAGGCTTCACACAGAGGGAGTACCTTGCTATGTTTTCTAGTATTTAAAGATACCTATTTCTCAAATGACATTGTTCTAAACTCAAGCTAATGTTTTCATTTGATACTGAACCAAGGCAACAGTTACTTGTGTATCATAATCCTGGTGGGGAAAAAATGGCATACCTGCTTCCAATGTGGGCATGTATACCCACAATTTTAGGGAATTTTTAAAGAAATTTTAACTATATGCATTTTGTTTTAAGTGCTGACTTTGAAAACAAATATCTGGAAGATGTGACATGCTCCTTTTATTCCAGAACACTCAGTACTTCTAGATACTATGGTGAAGGAGAAGCAGTATTTTATGAGCACATTTGCTGTTTGCACCAAAGTTTTAATAGAAAAGCAAACTTCCCAAATAAGGAAAACACAATAAAATACATTCTCTATCCCAGCAGTTTATACATTGCCTGTGGTTCTGGGGGTAGCTGTCCTGTTTGGTAGAAGAGTCCCTTAGCCTGTGCCTCATATGGTACCAGAATACCCCTGAACATTTAGTGTCTAATGAGTGCTGCTTTTAAACTCTTGCTGTTTCCACTACATCAGCTCTTCAGATAGCCACTCTTAGTCATATGACATTTGAATTCTATATCCCTTTGCTAAGTCTAGTCCATTGATTATCTCTAACTCTGGATAATTTATCTTTATTCATTTTGATTCATATTTATGGGTAAGTCCAGAGAGCCGTATGTAGTAGCTGTGTATGAAACACCTGGGAAAAAGGAGAAAATGTTCCACAAAAATCTGTAGCTTTTATGATCCATTGTCTTTAAGGGAGTCAGATTTATAAGGGATTGTACAATCTGCTTTCTTTCTCAGAAAGAAGGGAGAAGATTGCCCTGGTTCAAGGATGGGGAATACATGGATACCTTCGCAAAAAGGCAAAGCTACTTTATTCTAAATGGTTGTAAAGCTCTAATAGCTGCCTCCAAAACTAAATGAAAAGAGATGGAAAATAAGCCACACTTGTCTTCTTCAGTAACAGGATACAGTTAATCTAACCTTGAAAATACAATAGGTGCTAAGGTCCAAGAGATGGCCCCCAGAGAACACCATAATGCCAGGCACTGACACCTAGAGAAAGTTTGCTTGTCTTGCTGGTACCTTTGGTTGCTTATTATGAACTCTTGATTCTGCTGTTGATTTCTAAGGACTTAAACTATACTTCTAAGAGAAGAACTTTTACCTACCACCTGTTCTATCAGCTACATGTTGTTTTTAAAACCACTGGTGTATAGACTTGGGATTTAATGGAACAATAGACTTTTAAGGGAAAAAAACAGAAGGTATATGAAACCAACAAAGATGCTTCTAATATTGGTAATAAAACCTACTGTCACTGCCACCACCATATTCCACCATCATCAATTCATAAAAGAAAAAACTTTTCAACATTAAAAATTATAGGAAGGGTATAATTTCAGGAGAAGAATTGTTCTGCATTTTTTAAAGGATTTTTTAAAATTTATTTGAGAGAGAGAAAGAGAGAGGCAAAGGGAGAGGCAGAAGCAGACTCCCTGTTGAGCAGGGAGCCCAATGTAGGGCTCAATCTCAAGACCCAAGGATCACGATCTAAGTTGAAGGCAGACACTTAACTGACTGAAAAAAAGAAAAAAAAAAAAACCAACAGTTTTTTTTATATTATCTAAACTATGTCTTCTTAGAAATACATAGTACAGTTTCTTACAGACTAGTTTTGAGAGCCAGCATTTGAAGGTATACTTTACAATATCTTCTTCACAAATACTCCCAATATCTTCTTCACAGATACCCAGCTAGTAAAGGTCTATTTTTTGGTTTAAAAAAGGAGCTCATTTCAAATGAAAATAGTAATGTGGCAGGGGCACCTGGGTGGCTTAGTTGGTTAAATGTCTGACTCTTGATTTTAACTCAGGTCATGATCTCAGGGTTGTTAGATCAGGCCCTGCATTGAGCTCCATGTTGAGATTCTCTCTCTTCTTCCTCTCCTTCTGTCCCTCACCCTTTCTCTCTCTTAATAAATAAATAAAATCTTAAAAAAAGAAAAAAGAAGATAGCAATGTAGTGTAGTGAACAGACATCAGGACTTGAAGTCAGAAGTCTGAATTTTGAGTCCTAGTTTTGATACTATTAATATCACAGAACTGGGGAAGCTATTTCTCCTCTCTGAGCTGCACATTCCACATTGAGTAAAATGAGGATGATGATGGTGATGAAGAAGATGATGATAAATCATACCTCATGGGGCATGTAGAGTGATCAAAGAAATAGATTTGAAAGTGCTTTCTAAATTGCATAGACAATTTATCTATTAGTTATTTTTCCAAGGTGTAACAGTGGTATCTTGGATTATCAAGGAGAAAGTGAAGCAGTGAACAGAAGGGGACAACATACACAATGTACATTCTGTGAGCACGGGGAAAATTTCCTTAGTTTTAAAGTCATCAGTGCCATGTATGACCATGCTGCTAGGGAAGATCACAAGGATTGTTTTGGAGGCAATTGGAGGTCGAGTTCCTATGGTCCTCCATATTTATATCATGAGTTCTCTACAGCAGGCATAATAAGACATGCTACAAATCCAGTAAATACTTCACTAATTTCCATTTTTCTACAAACACAATCCGGTTACAAGACCATTCATAGTTAACAAATTTAATATTGAGCCAATTAGCTAGATTACCTATCTGCTAACTATAGCAACACTTGATTTTTATTGAAATATTAATTATTCAAGACAAGATTTTCTGCTTAACTTTCAAAATCAGCTTAAATATGCACTATTTTATTTCATTGCCAACGGTAAGAGGAAGATGTTTATGATGTGATTACAATTTATATTCCTGGTTTCACCATTCATTTTAGAGGCATCAAGGCCACCTAGTCAAATGAAGGATACATTTGTGATGCTTAATTTCCAGCAAGAAATGGCAATGACACTCAGAGTAATAAATACTGAAGGCTCCACAGATGTAATACATTTGTTCATCTCTAAGTGCCACTCTCTGACCATTTTACCTACATTTCAGTATTTTAAAACCTCAACTCAATGTAACATTTATACGAAAATGTTTTCTAACTTAATCATTTGGTTGGCAAACAGTAACTAAGTGGCATTACACAGGCACTGCTATGTGACAATATTTTAAATTCATTTTCCCTCTAGCCAATTAAAGAAAAAAATACCCATGAATACTAAGAGGGAAGCCTATTTAAGAGCTTTTATTGAGCACCGGCTGTCTACAGAGACATTCCATGATGGGCTGCCAGGAAAAGTTACTCTCACCAATGAACTTACATTACAAAGAAGATTTTGCTTCTTATCATTATTAAGATGTGGATCACAGAGCAAATCAGAAATAGTAATGGGGTCAAAACCTCTGGGATTCCCAGTTTGGTACTATCTACACAGGAACTTTTCTCCAACAGGCCTTGCATTTTACACCTTGTAGTATCTCATGAACTAATTATATCTCTATTGTCTGTCAATGGGACAACTAAATGAAAAAATTCTTAAAGGTAATAGAGAACATTTTTTAAAAGATTTATTTAGTTATGAGAGAGAGAGACAGAGAGTGAGTAAGGGGAGGGTCAGAGAGAGAGGGAGAGAAACTCTTAAGCAGACTCCCTGCCAAGAGTGTAGAATGAGAGCCCAATGTGGGGCTCAAAGGCAGGACCCTAAGATCATGACTTGAACCGAAATCAAGAGTTGGATGCTCAACTGACTGAGCCATCCAGGTACCCCAAGAACACTTTCATAAATTTCCTTTTTCAAGATATATATACCAACCAAGTCCTGATTAGCTGAGGCAAACAATAGGTCTATTTTAAAAATCAATCATAAGACAGCAGCTCCATTAAAGTAGAAGGAGAACTGTCAGTCAACTGCTACATCATACCTCTGATCAAAAAAGTCACATGCATGATAATTACCCGATAACAGAAGAAAGTCTTTGAGAGATCTCCCTTCCCATCTCCCCTCAGATCACATCTCTTCCAAAAGGAAAGGACATTCATTGTTGTCTCCGAGTTTATTTTGCACGTTGAGCTCTACAGTGTTCAAAATCTCAAGACTGCAATTCCTACTAGCTTTTCTTTGGGATCCTGGCTTCCATGTAGAGTGACTTACTAGCCTGCTAATGCAACAAAGATATATTGAACAAAGCAAGGCACTGGTGGAGTGTTTGGTAGCATTGACTATCGAAAGAGACTGATGGATAAAACTAAAAACTATCAATGTGACACATAATGAAAATCAACAGGATATGAAAAAGACAGTACTGGGGCAACACGGTAAAAGTAGATGATGTTAGAAGCCTTGGCATGTTCCCCACCTTCTATACATCTTACTGTGACTTGGGCTTGAACTGTTTTGGGAGAAGTGGTGATAATAGATGTCCTCCCATAGGGGAAAAACCAAAGTAGGATTCAGCTGGAAAATCTACAGAGAGGAGAGGAGATAAAATTCTGAGAGGTTCCTACTCCCCCATTGCCCAAGTCCCTAAGCTCATTGAATGTGTTCTACTCCCCCACTGCCCAAGTCCCTAAGCTCATTGAATGTGTTCTTAAAGCTGGTGGTTTGTCCTTTCTGGCACCCAATAATGTTTGTTTCTATGCGTGTGGTTATAGTGCCACTACTGAAGAACTAGTCACTAAATATTTGTTTTTGAATCAGGTTCAACTTTAACAAATGCCTGTATACTTTTTGGCTGATGAAGGAGATTTACCAAAGAAGGAAGTAGGTTTGTTCAAGTGGCACTTGCCTTATAAATCTATGATATGATCACAGAGGAAACCTGTTTTAAAACTAGAGCCCAAGGCAGAAAGACAAAGGATCTTATGTGTAGCAATTCACAGATATAAAATTTTTGTGTAATATAACATTATTTAATTATTCCTAATCATATTTAATTGATGATTATTAAAAATTGCTAAACAAAACTAAAAACACAAATGGGGCTATTAGAGTAATACCTGATTAGCTGTCTAACTATATGAAAACAAATAGTTCCCCATTTCTACTACACACCAGATATTTTGTAGATATCCTCTTAATTCTTTCTATAGCCATTTGAGGCAATATCTAGGAAGGGGGACTAGGAGAAATGGCTCCTTAATTGGGACAGAAAAAGAATACCAATAGCATCATGTGAGCTTCAAGCTCCAAGCACTGCCAGCTAAGTGGTTCTTTCTGACTTCTTAGTATCTTCAGTCTTAGCCTCTCATTTCTGTATAGAAACCTGGTGATGACAAACAATATTAGTAGTATTGAAATACTATTGTATATCTCTCTATACTGCACTCAGGGACTGCTGATTACCAGCTAACGAACAAACAACAGCCTTGCCTTTTCACATACGAATGCAAGTATAGGTTAGTTAACACCATGGGATTTAGGAACTGAGCCTGGCTATTCCATTAGCATCACATTCCAAACTTAATTTTGAGTTTCTTGGCCAATATGGTGCCTCTGAAGAAGATGCATTTTCACTGAGGTGGAAATAACAGAGGGCCAGTATCAAATGACCTGGAATCAGCTCCTGGTTCCTCAGCTTACTATCTTTGTGAACTTTGGCAAGTCATACAACTTTTCCTGTGTCAGTTCTCTCTTTTGTGAAATGGGAATATCAAGAATAGACATGTCTAGAGCTGAGGTAAGGACTGTAAAGAGAGGATTTTTATTTTAATGTCTGGCATATGCAAAGCAAGTATGAACTGTTAGCTCTCTTGTTGTTACAGGTGGTTGGTTGGAGATGTGTGAACTGATGACTGCATTTATAGAAAGCCTCCAGTGCATTGAACACCATGTAGAATTCAAAACATGGAGTGTGTTTTATAGGAGTATAAGAATTTTCCTAATTCTCAGCCAGTAAAGTGAATACTTAAGAACAGTGACCCCAGAAAATCTTGAAGTGAAAACGCAGAACAAATACATAATCTCTTTCCTCATTTCCTACCACCACCTTGTATTCTGCTGTATTCATTTCACTGCTCTGTGCACTCTAGCCACACTGGAAGGTATGCTTTGATTTCCTTACATGTGCCACGTACTATTCTACCACAGTGCCTTTGCATATACTATGTTTTCTGTCTGGGACATGCTTCTGCTTTAATACTTACTTATCCTTCGAATCTCAATTACTGTAATTTCCTCAGGGAAGTTTTTCTCAATACCGTTTGTCTATGTTTACTTCCTTTGTTACAAATGCTATAGTACCACCATCATTTTCTAGCATTTATCTCAGGTGGTTATTGTGTGTTTCTTGCAATGTTACTCAATGAACATTTTCCTCCCCCACTGGAAAGCAAACTGTAAGATGAGGGACTGGGTCTTGTTTTTTTTTTTACCTGCCCAACACAGAGAGGGCACAGAAAAAAGCAGAATGAATGTGTTTTCCTCTCTTGAAATGCCTTGCTTTTTTTCTCTTTATTCCTTCACTTTTTACTTCTCCTTGAGGATCTGCCAAATCAACTACCTTAAAAAAAAACCCACTACTTTCAGACCATCTCTCCATTCCTTCTGCTGCTGCTTATTCTGCCTTTTGTTCCTTAGAATTCAAGATTCTTAACCTTATGAATGCTCATCACATTTGAAGTTACTTGTTCAATATCTGTCTTCCCTGCAGGATATATACTTCATATTTGTCTAGTTCAATGATGTATCCTCCTAATCTAACACTGTGCTTACTACCTAGTGATATACATTAACTTTTTATGGGAAAAAGGAAAAACAAGTATTGTTTTTCCACACTGAGTATTAGTAATTTAGTTTTTCGCAACACATTAACTTGGATGATGTGGTGGTATTTTCCAAAGGTTCTTAATTTTTCAAATAATAAAAATTAGGAGAATTAACAATTCTTGACGGTATAGGTAATTACTTAGTAGAAATCTCAGGCTGTGATTACTGACATTGAATTGTATGTAGGATAAAAGTCTGGTCAGAGCGAAATGAAGCATAGTATCTTAGAGCAACTGATAATTGTGTTTGAAATCTTGGAACATCTGCTAGGTACAAAGAACCATGTTTAATGTTGAGTAAAATATAGAAACATAGATCCAGTTCTCTGGTTATATATGGACGAGTCAGAGAGCCAGACAAAACCATATGCTCAATTCTAGTACCTCATAATAAATATTGGAGCACTCACAGGCAAAATATATAAGAAAGCATAGCATTCACATGTTAATGTACAGTCTATGCACGAACAGGTGAAAGCATGTTCATAAACATACATGTTACATTTCCCAGACATATTTAATATCATGACTTTAAAATACTATAATTATGCCCATTCTTTAAATGAGGATACTAGGATTGAGCGGAATATAGAACTTTCTTAAGGTCATACAGTTTATGTGGTAGATATCAGAGAATAGCAGAAATAAGGCCAAGGAGAAGATTGAAAGGTCTAAGCAAATTTAGAATGAATGACTTATTATAAAGTACTCTGGAGGAGGTAAGAAACTTAACATTCTGAAATAAACCCTAGGTCAAGAGTATTCTTTGTTCTGAGAAAACCCACTAAGGGATGTTTAGTTTTGCAAATGTACAATTCTCTCCCTAAGGTTTTTGAGAGAGTTAGAAAAGGAGATGTATTGGCCAATGTTAAGAGGTATGGTTGCTAATAAAATAGTTCTTATAGAACTTTACCGCCTTAAAGAAAAAAATTTCTCCTCCATGGATTTAGATTGTACCTGACTGGTAAAATGATTGCTCTTAAGAAATCACAAGCATTCATTGGGGCACCTGGGTGGCTCAGTTGATTAAGCATCTAACTCTTGGTTTCAGCTCAGAATCTGATCTTGTGGCTCCTGGGATTGAGCCCTGTGTTAGGCTCTGTGCTCTGCAGGGGTCTGCTTAGATATTCTCTCCATCTAACCCTACCCTGGCTCATGCTTTCTCTCTCTCTCTCTCTAAAAAATAATTAAATCTTAAAAAATAAAAAAGAAATCACAAGCATTCTTGTCTGAGTGCTTGTTTGAAGAAAACAACTGAGACCCCGACAAGAGGAATAAGGATAAATGATTTTGATCTCAAATGTGAGAAAAAGAGTGGATTAGATTGTCAATGCTCAAAATGTGATGTTATTTAAGATTAGATGGCCCAGAATTTGATACTGAATTTTATATTACATGTTCAAAGGCAATATGCTTAATTGTAGGGAAAGCAGCATGGAGTCTATAGCTAATGTGCTATACGCATCATATTTTTATGATCTTAAGATGCTATTAATACTTCCTGATTTCAAAATTTAGTACAATGCTACATTAATCAACACAGTGTGGTATAAGGCATATATATTGATCAACAGAATAAAATTGAGAGCCCTGAAATAAATCCTTGTATTTATGGTCAATTGATTTTTTGACGAGTGCAAAATCACTCAATGGGGAAAGAACTAATGTTCCAACAAATGGTCCTTCAAACAACAGTATATATACATACAAAATAATTTGTCTCTGATTTCAAACTATATTACCAAGCTATCATAATCAAAACAATATGGTACTGAAATAAAAACAGACTTATAGAACAATAAAACACAATATTAAACCCCAAAATAAACCCACCAATACATGGTCAATTAATTTATGACAAAATAGCCAAGAATACACAATGAGGAAAGGACAGTCTTTTCAGTAAATGGTACTGGGAAAATTGGACAGCCACCTGCAAAAGAATGAAACTGGGCCACAATCTTATACCATATAGAAAAATTAACTCAAAATGGGTTAAAAACGTGAATGTATGACCTGAAACCATAAAAATACTAAGAGAAAGCATTGTAAATAAGCTCCTTGACGTGGGTCCTGATGATGGGTTTTTAGACTTGACAACAAAATATAAAGCAAAAATAAACAAGTAGGACTCCATCAAACTAAAAAGCTGCTGTGCAGCAAAGAAACCATCAACAAAATAAAAAGGCAATCTACTGAATGAGAAAAAATATTTTCAAACTGTATATCTGATAAGGGTAGGGATATCTGATAAAGGTATATCTTTATATACCTAAAATATATAAAGAATAATTTAATAGAAAAAGGACAGAAAATCTGATTTAAAAATGGGCAGAAGACCTGAACATATACATTTTTCCAAGGAAGAAATACAGATGGCCAAGAGGTACATGAATAGATGCTCACCATCTTTGAAATTCAAATCAAAACCACGATGAAATATCACCTTATACCTGTTGGAATGGCTATTGTCAAAAAGACAAGAAATAACAAGTGTTGGTAAAGATATATAGAGAAGTGAAGATAAACAGTGTAAATGTAAACTGGTGCAGCCTCTTTGGGGAACAGTACAGAAATTCCTCAAAAAATTAAAAAACAGAACTTCCACATGATCCAAAAATTACACTTCTAGGCATTTATCTGAAGCAAATGAAAACACTAACACAAAAAGAGATATGCACTCTTTGTTCATTGCAGCATTATTTTTTATTAGCCCAGATATGGAAATAACCTATGTGTCCATTGACAGATGGGTGGGCAAAGAATATGTGGTATATATACATTGGAATATTTTTCAGCCATAAAAAAAAGAAAGAATGAAAACTTGCCATTTGTGATAACATGCATGGAC
Source organism: Canis lupus dingo (assembly GCF_003254725.2). Taxonomy (NCBI): domain Eukaryota; kingdom Metazoa; phylum Chordata; class Mammalia; order Carnivora; family Canidae; genus Canis; species Canis lupus. The sequence continues at coordinate 14,821,843 of NC_064262.1, forward strand.
CCTGAGGACATCATGCTAAGTGAATTAAGTCAGACATAGAAAGGTAAATATCATATTATTTCACTTATATGTGGAATCTAAACAAAATAAAACAAACAACAGAACAAAAACAAAATAACCAACCACTTCTTATAGATACAGAGAAGTGACTGGTGGTTGCCAGAGGCAGGGATAGAGAACAGTAGTAGGGAATGGGCAAATTGAGTGATGGGCGTCAAAGGGAACAAACTTCCAGTTTAAAATAAAAAAGTCATGGGGAGGGAGGGGCAAGATGGCAGGAGAGTAGGGTCCCCAAATCACCTGTCTCCACCAAATTACCTAGAAAACCTTCAAATCATCCTGAAAATCTATGAATTCGGCCTGAGATTAAAGAGAGACCAGCTGGAATGCTACAGTGAGAAGAGTTCGCGCTTCTATCAAGGTAGGAAGACGGGGAAAAAGAAATAAAGAAACAAAAGGCCTCCAAGGGGGAGGGGCCTACAAGGAGCCGGGCTGAGGCCGGGGCGAGTGTCCCCAGGACAGGAGAGCCCCGACCCGGAGAAGCAGGAGCTGCACCAACCTTCCCGGGTGGAAAGGGGATCGCGGGGAGTTGGAGCAGGACCCAGGAGGGCGGGGATGCCCTCGGGCTCCGGGGACAGTAACAGACACCTGCGCCCCGGGAGAGTGCGCCGAGCTCCCTAAGGGCTGCAGCGCGCACGGCAGGACCCGGAGCAGCTTGGGGGGGCTCGGGCGGAGGAAGAGGCTCCGCGGAGGGGGCTGCGGGGCAGGAGCAGCTGAGGGGGGCTTGGGCGGCGGCTCCGCGGAGGGGGCTGCGGGCCGGGAGCGCGAATCCAACAGCGCAGGCCCTGGAGCACAGGGCTCCGGGACACAGCCCAGGATCCAGACTCCCCCGGGACAAGCAGAGGCCGGGAGGGCCCAGGACAGCAAGGACGCTCCCGCCCCAAGCTGAGCAGATCAGCGGCGCCGCCCCGGAGCCTCCAGGCCCTGCAGACAGAGAGCTCCGGAGCTACTGCGCGGGCTGACTCCAGGGCTGCAGAGCTGGCCCGGCCACTGCGGTTGTTCCTCCTGGGGCCTCACGGGGTAAACAACCCCCACTGACCCTGCACCAGGCGGGGGGCAGAGCAGCTCCCCCAAGTGCTAACACCTGAAAATCAGCACAACAGGCCCCTCCCCCAGAAGACCAGCTAGACGGACAAGTTGCAGGGGAAGTCAAGGGACTTAAAGTACACAGAATCAGAAGATACTCCCCCGTGGTTCTTTTTTTCTTTTTTCTTTTCTTTTCTTTTCTTTTTTTCTTTTCTTCTTTTTGTTGTTGTTGTTTTGTTTTGTTTTGCTTTTTGATTTGTTTCCTTCCCCCACCCCCTTTTTTCCCTTTCTTTTTCTTTCTCTTTTTTTTTTTTTCGTTTTTTTCTTCCTTTTTTTTTTTTTCCTCTTTCTCTTTTCTTTCCTTCTTTCTCTCCTCTCTTTTTCTCCTTTTCCCAATACAACTTGCTTTTGGCCACTCTGCACTGAGCAAAATCACTAGAAGGAAAACCTCACCTCAAAAGAAAGAATCAGAAACAGTCCTCTCTCCCACAGAGTTACAAAATCTGGATTACAATTCAATGTCAGAAAGCCAATTCAGAAGCACTATTATATAGCTACTGGTGGCTCTAGAAAAAAGCAAAAAGGACTCAAGAGACTTCATGACTGCAGAATTTAGAGCTAATCAGGCAGAAATTAAAAATCAATTGAATGAGATGCAATCCAAACTAGAAGTCCTAACGACGAGGGTTAACGAGGTGGAAGAACGAGTGAGTGACATAGAAGACAAGTTGATAGCAAAGAGGGAAACTGAGGAAAAAAGAGACAAACAATTAAAAGACCATGAAGATAGATTAAGGGAAATAAACGACAGCCTGAGGAAGAAAAACTTACGTTTAATTGGTGTTCCCGAGGGCGCTGAAAGGGCCAGAGGGCCAGAATATGTATTTGAACAAATCCTAGCTGAAAACTTTCCTAATCTGGGAAGGGAAACAGGCATTCAGATCCAGGAAATAGAGAGATCCCCCCTAAAATCAATAAAAACCGTTCAACACCTAGACATTTAATAGTGAAGCTTGCAAATTCCAAAGATAAAGAGAAGATCCTTAAAGCAGCAAGAGACAAGAAATCCCTGACTTTTATGGGGAAGAGTATTAGGGTAACAGCAGACCTCTCCACAGAGACCTGGCAGGCCAAAAGGGCTGGCAGGATATATTCAGGGTCCTAAATGAGAAGAACATACAAGCAAGAATACTTTATCCAGTGAGGATCTCATTCAAAATGGAAGGAGAGATAAAGAGCTTCCAAGACAGGCAGCAACTGAAAGAATATGTGACCTCCAAACCAGCTCTGCAAGAAATTTTAAGGGGGACTCTTAAAATTCCCCTTTAAGAAGAAGTTCAGTGGAACAATCCACAAAAACAAGGACTGAATAGATATCATGATGACACTAAACTCATATCTCTCAATAGTAACTCTGAGTGTGAATGGGCTTAATGACCCCATCAAAAGGCGCAGGGTTTCAGACTGGATAAAAAAAGCAGGACCCATCTATTTGCTGTCTACAAGAGACTCATTTTAGACAGAAGGACACCTACAGCCTGAAAATAAAAGGTTGGAGAACCATTTACCATTCGAATGGTCCTCAAAAGAAAGCAGGGGTAGCCATCCTTATATCAGATAAACTAAAATTTACCCCGAAGACTGTAGTGAGAGATGAAGAGGGACACTATATCATACTTAAAGGATCTATTCAACAAGAGGACTTAACAATCCTCAATATATATGCCCCGAATGTGGGAGCTGCCAAATATATAAATCAATTATCAACCAAAGTGAAGAAATACTTAGATAATAATACACTTATACTTGGTGACTTCAATCTAGCTCTTTCTATACTCGATAGGTCTTCTAAGCACAACATCTCCAAAGAAACAAGAGCTTTAAATGATACACTGGACCAGATGGATTTCACAGATATCTACAGAACTTTACATCCAAACTCAACTGAATACACATTCTTCTCAAGTGCACATGGAACTTTCTCCAGAATAGACCACATACTGGGTCACAAATCGGGTCTGAACCGAAACCAAACGATTGGGATCGTCCCCTGCATATTCTCAGACCATAATGCCTTGAAATTAGAACTAAATCACAACAAGAAGTTTGGAAGGACCTCAAACACGTGGAGGTTAAGGACCATCCTGCTAAAAGATGAAAGGGTCAACCAGGAAATTAAGGAAGAATTAAAAAGATTCATGGAAACTAATGAGAATGAAGATACAACTGTTCAAAATCTTTGGGATTCAGGAAAAGCAGTCCTAAGGGGGAAATACATTGCAATACAAGCATCCATTCAAAAACTGGAAAGAACTCAAATACAAAAGCTAACCTTACACATAAAGGAGCTAGAGAAAAAACAGCAAATAGATCCTACACCCAGGAGAAGAAGAAAGTTAATAAAGATTCGAGCAGAACTCAACGAAATCAAGACCAGAAGAACTGTGGAACAGATCAACAGAACCAGGAGTTGCTTCTTTGAAAGAATTAATAAGATAGATAAACCATTAGCCAGCCTTATTAAAAAGAAGAGAGAGAAGACTCAAATTAATAAAATCATGAATGAGAAAGGAGAGATCACTACCAACACCAAGGTAATACAAACGATTTTAAAAACATATGAACAGCTATACGCCAATAAATTAGGCAATCTAGAAGAAATGGACGCATTCCTGGAAAGCCACAAACTACCAAAACTGGAACAGGAAGAAATAGAAAACCTTAACAGGCCAATAACCAGGGAGGAAATTGAAGCAGTCATCAAAAACCTCCCAAGACACAAGAGTCCAGGGCCAGATGGCTTCCCAGGGGAATTCTATCAAACGTTTAAAGAAGAAACCATACCTATTCTCCTAAAGCTGTTTGGAAAGATAGAGATGGAGTACTTCCAAATTTGTTCTATGAGGCCAGCATCACCTTAATTCCAAAACCAGACAAAGACCCCACCAAAAAGGAGAATTACAGACCAATATCCCTGATGAACATGGATGTAAAAATTCTCAACAAGATACTGGCCAATAGGATCCAACAGTACATTAAGAAAATTATTCACCATGACCAAGTAGGATTTATCCCTGGGACACAAGGCTGCTTCAACACCCGTAAAACAATCAGTGTGATTCATCATATCAGCAAGAGAAAAACCAAGAACCATATGATCCTCTCATTAGATGCAGAGAAAGCATTTGACAAAATACAGCATCCATTTCTGATCAAAACTCTTCAGAGTGTAGGGATAGAGGGAACATTCCTAAACATCTTAAAAGCCATCTACGAAAAGCCCACAGCAAATATCATTCTCAATGGGGAAGCACTGGGAGCCTTTCCCCTAACATCAGGAACAAGACAGGGATGTCCACTCTCACCACTGCTATTCAACATAGTATTGGAAGTCCTAGCCTCAGCAATCAGACAACGAAAAGACATTAAAGGCATTCAAATTGGCAAAGAAGTCAAACTCTCCCTCTTCGCCAATGACATGATACTCTACACAGAAAACCCAAAAGTCTCCACCCCAAGATTGCTAGAACTCATACAGCAATTCGGTAGTGTGGCAGGATACAAAATCAATGCCCAGAAATCAGTGGCATTTCTATACACTAACAATGAGACTGAAGAAAGAGAAATTAAGGAGTCAATCCCATTTACAATTGCACCCAAAAGCATAAGATACCTAGGAATAAACCTAACCAAAGATGTAAAGGATCTATACCCTCAAAACTATAGAACACTTCTGAAAGAAATTGAGGAAGACACAAAGAGATGGAAAAATATTCCATGCTCATGGATTGGCAGAATTAATATTGTGAAAATGTCAATGTTACCCAGGGCAATATACACGTTTAATGCAATCCCTATCAAAATACCATGGACTTTCTTCAGAGAGTTAGAACAAATTATTTTAAGATTTGTGTGGAATCAGAAAAGACCCCGAATAGCCAGGGGAATTTTAAAAAAGAAAACCATAGCTGGGGGCATCACAATGCCAGATTTCAGGTTGTACTACAAAGCTGTGGTCATCAAGACAGTGTGGTACTGGCACAAAAACAGACACATAGATCAATGGACAGAATAGAGAACCCAGAAGTGGACCATCAACTTTATGGTCAACTAATATTCGATAAAGGAGGAAAGACTATCCATTGGAAGAAAGACAGTCTCTTCAATAAATGGTGCTGGGAAAATTGGACATCCACATGCAGAACAACGAAACTAGACCACTCTCTTTCACCATTCACAAAGATAAACTCAAAATGGATGAAAGATCTAAATGTGAGACAAGAGTCCATCAAAATCCTAGAGGAGAACACAGGCAACACCCTTTTTGAACTTGGCCACAGTAACTTCTTGCAAGATACATCCACGAAGGCAAAAGAAACAAAAGCAAAAATGAACTATTGGGACTTCATCAAGATAAGAAGCTTTTGCACAGCAAAGGATAAAGTCAACAAAACTAAAAGACAACCTACAGAATGGGAGAAGATATTTGCAAATGACGTATCCGATAAAGGGCTAGTTTCCAAGATCTATAAAGAACTTATTAACTCAACACCAAAGAAACAAACAATCCAATCATGAAATGGGCAAAAGACATGAACAGAAATCTCACAGAGGAAGACATAGACATGGCCAACATGCATATGAGAAAATGCTCTGCATCACTGGCCATCAGGGAAATACAAATCAAAAGCACGATGAGATACCACCTCACACCAGTGAGAATGGGGCAAATTAACAAGGCAGGAAACAACAAATGTTGGAGAGGATGCGGAGAAAAGGGAACCCTCTTACACTGTTGGTGGGAATGTGAACTGGTGCAGCCACTCTGGAAAACTGTGTGGAGGTTCCTCAAAGAGTTAAAAATAGACCTGCCCTACGACCCAGCAATTGCACTGTTGGGGATTTACTCCAAAGATACAGATGCAATGAAATGCCGGGACACCTGCACCCTGATGTTTCTAGCAGCAATGTCCCCAATAGCCAAACTGTGGAAGGAGCCTCGGTGTCCAACGAAAGATGAATGGATAAAGAAGATGTGGTTTATGTATACAATGGAATATTACTCAGCTATTAGAAATGACAAATACCCACCATTTGCTTCAACGTGGATGGAACTGGAGGGTATTAAGCTGAGTGAAGTAAATCAGTCGGAGAAGGACAAACATTATATGTTCTCATTCATGTGGGGAATATAAATAATAGTGAAAGGGAATATAGGGAAGGGAGAAGAAATGTGTGGGAAATATCAGAAAGGGAGACATAACGTAGACTGCTAACTCTGGGAAACGAACTAGGGGTGGTAGAAGGGGAGGAGGGCGGGGGGTGGGAGTGATAGGGTGACGGGCACTGGGGGTTATTCTGTATGTTGGTAAATTGAACACCAATAAAAAAAAAAAGTCATGGGGATATAATGGAGAGCATGGTAACTACAGTTAATAATATAGCATTGCGGGCAGCCCGGGTGGCTCAGCGGTTTAGCGCTGCCTTCCGCCCAGGGTGTGATCCTGGAGACCCGGAATCGAGTCCCGCTTCGGGTTCCCTGCATGAAGCCTGCTTCTCCCTCTGCCTGTGTCTCTGCCTTTCTCTCTCTCCGTTATAAATTCTCTCATAAATAAATAAAATCTTTAAAAAATAATAATAATATAGTATTGCTTACATGAAAGTTGCTAAGTATATCTTAAAGGTTCTCATTGCAAGAAAAAAATTTCTACAACTATGGACGGTGATGGATGTTAACTAGACTTATTGAAGAATTATTTTTCAATATATAGAAATAATGGATCATTATGTTGTACACATGAAACTAATACAATGTTGTATGGCAATTATACATCAATTTAAAAAAAAAAGGAAGAAAGAAAGAAAGGGAAAAGAAAAAAAAAACAATTTGTAAAAAATGGAAAAAGAATGAATTTGGACCCCTACATCAATATATACAATGGCATACCATTTGGCCATAAAGAAAAATAAAATAATGATACATGCCACAATATAGATCAACCTTGATATTATTATGCTAAGTGAAAGAAACAGGTTGCAAAAGGCCACATATTGTACAATGCCATTTATATGAAAAGCTCAGAATAGGCAAATTCATAGAGAATAGAAAATAGGCTAGTAGTTGTCAAGGAATGGGAGAATTGGGAATTGACTATTAATGAGTATAGGGTTCCTGTTTTTTTTAAGATTTTATTTATTTTTGAGAGAGAGAGAGGGAGAGAGGGAGGGAGGGAGGGAGGCAGACAGAGAGAAAGTGCATGTGTGTGAGCGGAGGGAGGGAAGAAGGAGAGGCAGAGAAAGAATCCCAAGCAAACTCCCTGCTGAGTGCAGAGCCTGACCCTGAGTTGGATCCAAGGAACCTAAGACCATGACTTGAGCTGAAACTAAGAGTTGAACACTCAATTGACTGAGCCACCCAGGCATCCTTGCAGGGTTCCTTTTTTAAGGTGTTAACAATGTTCTGAAATTAGACAGTGGTGATGATATCAAAAGAAAATATTATATAAGAAGTAAGAGACAACACTTCTTCGATGCATTTTTTAAAGTGAGAAACATCATATTTAATAGACAACTTTATGAAGGGCACTTCCTTGTTCTAGAAATTTAAAAATATATTTCCTACTTCAAGGAATAGAATATTTAGGAGGAAGTGTTACCTCATAAACTGGTAAAATCCAGTTTGTTTCTCTTGCATTCTTTTGTTCTTTCATTCATGAATCACCTCATTGATTCATATATTTATTCAACTTCACTTATTCCACAAATATTTATTCAGCACCTATCCATATATACCTGCCCTCATTAATGATGATAATATTTGAAAACAGTAGAACAAAGTAATCAGAGGTTAAAAATAAGGAAATCCACTTGTTGACTCTGTTACACTGCCCCATCGCTGCTTTTGAACATAATTGTGGGCTACTTAAAAGAAGGATTTTTAAGGTATAATTAATCTATATTTTATGAGGCCAAGTTAAGAGATTGCTTACAGCACAACAAAGGCCCTGAATTCGGTGAAGGTGGGTGGCAGACAGTAAATGCTATGAAAAAATGAACAAACGTGAAATGTTAAATGATAAACAACACTGCAAATGTTTGGCAGCCAATTAATACTCTGATCATAACTGGTGTATAGCCTAAATACATATCAGGGATAAATTACTGATCTTCAGTACCATCCAGTAAGGGTTTAGTGCTTAGGTCAGAATTTACTCTCTGATATAATATCTAACAACATAATTTTGGTCTTGGAAAACACACATACATACACACGCGCGCGCACACACACACACCTTTTTCATGAAGCCCTGAATTTGAGATTTAACCTCTGAGCCCTAAAGCATGCTTTGTTCTGTCAAGGGATCACTATTATAGCTGTGAAGTAAAAAAACAGCTAGTGTGGTACAGAAAATATATGTCAGCTAGGAGGTAGATGGCTTGTGCAGATTAGCGCCTACTCAGTGCAAGGTGCTGCCTGTGAAGACAATGGAATCTGGCCCTCACTAGCACAGGGGATTTTGTCAGATAGGAAATGTCATAACATGAAAGGTAACAATGCATGAGAGACCACAGTCGAACTGTTACAGCCACAGGTAGGTCAGACATTCTAAATGTGATAATTGCTACTTTCTAGGGCTTTAGTGTGCCAGACAAAGGGGTCAAATTCAGGGAAAATGACCTAGAAGAAAGAAATCCAGAGAGAGGGATTGGGGCCAAGAAACTACCCTGAATCACTTCAAATCACTGCCCTATGAAGAAAGGGCCAATCCCAGTTACTTTAGAGAAGGCCTACAGAGGGCTATTTCAAGTTAGAGGTAGGAAGTGCTGAAGAAAAGAAAAGGTGACTTTTTGAATTTCTGCAGCTACCTTTTTTCCATTATTTCATCAAATCATACTATGTAATGTTTAAAACCCTATTATGCTCACCAGAGGCAAATGCAGGGCAGGTCACAAACTCACACAGATAATCACACATTTAATCAAGGCTATCCCTCTCCATACTTAGTTTCCTAATAAAATAAAGTTATAAAAATATCTGATTTTGGCTGATACCTAGATGGTTTTATTTCTTCTTGATGAAAGTAGTCAACAAAGAATGGGAAAGGAACTGCTCTGTCTACTAGTTTCTTAGGGTGGCTGTAGACAAGTTACCACAAAATTTGGAGGCTTAAAACAATATACATTTATTCTCTTACATTCAAAAGGCTAGAAGTCTAAAACCAAGGTACCAGTAAGACTGCTCACCGTGAAGGCTCTAGGGGAGAATCCTTCCTTGCCTCTTCCAGCTTTTGATGGCTGTTGGCAATCCTTGGCTACCTCATTACAATTTCTGCCTCCGTAGTCACATTGCCTCTCCTCTTTGTGCTTCTCCTTCTCTGTCTCTTATGAGGATCCTTGCCAATGGATTAAGGGTCCAACTGCATACTCTGGATGATCTCATCTTGAGATCCTTAATTTAAACCAGAAAGGACCCTTTTCCCAAATAAGGTCATATTTATAGGTTCTTGGTGGATATGTCTTTTGGTAAGTGGTAACTTACCAATGGTAAGTTGAATGATATTCAAATGGTATTTGAATAGTATTCAAATGACTAAAGGTAGTCTATTAGATCTTGAATTCTGAACCATAACTGAGCATGTATCTGCTCTATAATATTATAACTTCTCAAACAAAAGCTCTTGAGAAAGGATGGATAGTGACATGATTAGAGTGATTCCCTACAGTCGACATTTTCTGCAAGTCAGAAATCTCTTCCTCTTTCAACTGAATGGCAACACCTAATTGATTGTTCACCAAAATTTCAGGCAAACATAAAGCACAGTTAAGACTGTGTAAGGAGGTAAGACTGGATCTCCATTCTCTAAACATTAAATTGGAAAAAGTCAAAATTATTTTAGTATTTGTTGACTGAATTACAACAATGAAACAAAAAGGGATGATATTTTAGTAACGTTATTTTTTAGTTAAAATACAAAGTGTTAATTTTTAACTTTACGGACTTTTTAAAAGTACTGTCTGATTAAGCTTCTTTGGATCCCCATCTGGTCTTGGTTGCCAATTTTCAGGTGAACTGTATTCTTAGAATGCTCTTGATTTTTTAAAAATCTGCGCACTTCATTCATTTACTCATAAACATTCCTTGTCAGTCATATAGACCCCAAATTGGACTATGGGATGAGCGGAAGGAGAAATGCCTAACAAAATAATAACCCCGACTATTATCTATACAATAACAGGTTTTGTAAAAGGGATAGAAAAAAAATACGTGACAATTATGCTGTATATATGTGAATTTCAATTATTAATTATACCACAACTCACAATTATCCATATCACTAAGAACCAATATAGCATGGCCTGATCTGACTAGTTTTTAAGATTTTTATTATAAGATCTTCTAGAGATGTTGATTATCACCAATAATGTCTTTTAGTACTATATAGTAAGTGGCAGAGAGTATCTACTAAAAATGTTACTTCAGAAACTCAGTAAGGGGATCCCTGGGTGGCGTAGCGGTTTGGCGCCTGCCTTTGGCCCAGGGCGCGATCCTGGAGACCCGGGATCAAATCCCACATCAGGCTCCTGGTGCATGGAGCCTGCTTCTCCCTCTGCCTGTGTCTCTGCCTCTCTCTCTCTCTCTCTCTCTCTGTGACTATCATAAAAAAAAAAAAAAAAGAAACTCAGTAAGTTTCAGTTTAAATACTTCTAACTATTCAAATGAGAAAAATTTACTTCTTTATTGAGAATCAAAGCCCTGCACTGTTAAATATTTTCAGTTTTACTGTCCAAATATTTCTTAGTTAATTAAGTTTTAATTGATCTAAATATTTACAAATTATTTATCCAGTCATCCATCAACATTTTATTGCTCAGAAACAAAAGTTTGCCTATTTAAGCAGACTTCCTAATTAAAAATAAGTCAAGCCAGTCATGGGTTTGGCCATCTATCAAACCCCCAGCTATTGTTCTGGTTGACTGCACATTTCATTCTTTGGCTATGAAAGATACACTAATTATTGAATATTAAAAGGAATGAACATTTGAAATTTACTGTGAATAGAAGCAATAATCAAGGCTAAAAAACCAGGTTGCCAAAAGTCCCAGTTTAAACATGGTACAGCATTCTAAATTTAATACATTTTTCTAGTTTTTCTTACCATCAGTACTACAGTCATCAGAGGGTGCCCAAGTTAAGGAGAACTCAAAGCTCACTGTGGCAGCGATAAGGAAGATCTATTTCAATGAGACCATCTAATCAGCTGGTGTTCATCAATGAAATATTTTCACCATAGAAAATGTTGGTTGCCACATAATTGCTAAAGGTAAATGAAATTAACCTTAGAATGGATTGGTTTATTGAATTACTTTACCCTTACAGATACACTGCTTGAGGTCATAGAAAGGCCAAAATGGAATGGCTTTTGCATCTAAGGGACCCCTTAACTTATCATCTCCATCCTTCTTCTTTTTTTATCTTTTCCCTCTTCTATCTCCTTCTCCTTAATGCTACCTCAGTAGGTAGAAATGCAGGGTAGCGTACCAGTCTAGTTTCTTTTCCCACCTTAGGGAAGATCCTAACAGAAATCAGTGTAGGTAACACTCAAGTGCTTCTTTCAAAGAATACCTCCTTGCCTGTGGCCAAGACAATGCCAGTTTCCCTACAATAGGCAGACAACTGGATTTTGTTGCATTATTTAATTTTACCATGAACAATTTGGAGATACTTATGTACGAATTATAGTCATCTAGGACCTGAGATGATGAATAGCATTTTAAGTCTTTTGTTTTGAAGATCTGAACTGTTATAAAACAGCTGAACTTCCAGCATGAAGGCCCCAAACAATGTTTATGAAGCAATCAAATTTGATGCGCTAAAATCTAGAATTATTGTATTATTCTCTTGGAAGCTCTTCATAATAATCTATATTTAAAGTGCATCTTTTTCATATGTAAGGGAGGGATGATATGGGAGTAAGAAAGCTTATAATAACATGTCACTTACTGCTTGGGGATATACAATTTACCAACCCAGGGTTATTTACCATAAAATATCAATATTCAGAGTGTTTTATAACCTACTTATAATAAATTGAAAATGTGCATATTAACTTTTAGAGCAGAAATATTGTTATTAATTATTCTCATTACAGAACCTGAAACCAATTATATTAAAATTAGAGTCACAAATGTATGCATAATTGCAGTATACAACATTATGCTTTTAGATGTTAACAGTAAATCAACATCATGATGACATCAAGGAAGCTTATAACTAAAAAATTAAAAACAAAAAAATTAATGATGAAGATACTATATTAAAGGTTGAAAAGCTTGGAATCAAAAATTCCAAGTTTGTGTCTCTAAAGGAAACATGTTATCAACCACCCAAATTTATGGTTTGAATATGAATGAGTTCTACTAGGAAGGTTTAGTTTTAGGTGTCATGGGAGAACCATACATGGCAAATGCCATGTAATGGGTTTCTGTTTAGGAGTTAGGTCATGAGGTCCCCACAGGTTGTCTTCCTCCCAATGCATACTTGATGAAAGTTATTTCATTTTGCTAATTCTCAGATTCGTCACCTATGAACTAAAAATACCCAGCCTCAGCTCCTAGTTCAGTGCATTCTTGCTTGCCTCTGCTTTAGATTCACCTTGATTGATAAGAAAACATCCCTTCATCTTTATCTAATATGTCATAGCTTCAAGTCTGTTTTTATACTTTGTTTAAATTCATCTATAGGACAGTCTTGGGCTACACTGAGAACTAAATGGGACAATGCTTTCAAAGTCCGGGGCATAATATCTAACATAGAGTAATAAAATTATAATAAACATTATAATAATAGCTAACATTTATTAAACCCTTAATGTGTGCTAGACAAGATGTAAGAATTTTTTAAATTTATTTTTTTAATTTAAATTCAACTAGCCAACATCAGTTCATCATTAGTTTTAGATGTAGTGTTAGATAATTTATCAGTTGCGTATAATACCCAGTGCTCATTACATCATGTGCTCTCCTTAATGCCCATCACCCAAGTGCCCCATGCCCCAGCAACCTCCCCTCCAGCATCAGTTTGTTTTCCTGAGTTAAGAGTTTCTCGTAGTTTATCTTCCCCTCTGATTTCTTCCCATTCAGTTTTCCTTCCCTTCCCCTATAATCCTCTGAACTGTTTCTTATATTTCACATATGAGTGAAACCATATGATTATTGTCTTTCTCCAATTGACTTATTTTACTCAGCATAGTACTCTCCAGTTCCATCCATGTCAATATAAATGGTAGATATTCATCTTTTCTGATGGCAGAGTAATATTCCATTATAAATCACATCTTTTTATCCATTCATTTGTTGATGGACATCTTGCCTACTTCCACAGTATGGCTACCATGGACATTGCTGCTATGAACATTGGGGTGCAGGTGTCCCAATGTTTCACTACATTTGTATCTTGGAGTAAATACACAGTAGTGCAATTTCTGGGTCACAGAGTAACTCTATTTTTAACTTCTTGGGGAACCTCCACACTGTTTTCCAGAGTAGCTGTACCAGCTTGCATTGCCACCAACAGTGTGAGATGATTCCCCTTTCTCCACATCCTTGCCAACATTTGTTGTTTCTTATCTTAATTTTATCCATTCTCACTGGTGTAAAGTGGTATCCCATTGCGGTTTTGATTTGTATTTCCCCGATGACAAGTGATATTGAACATTTTTCCATGTGTCTGTTGGCCATTTGCAGGCAATTTTAATAGGATTAATTTATTTGATCCTTACAACAAAGGAAGGATAGTTATTAACCCTATTTTATGGAGAAAAAACTGAGGCAGAGAGAAGTACCTTGTCTAAGGTCACAGGGTTATACGAGGTGCTGAATTTCAAAGGAGAGAATTTAACTCCAGGTCTTGTACTACTCTCCATCAAACCTAAGTTCTTAATAAATGTTAGCTATAAACTGATGGTTCCTGGAGGGGAGATAGGCAGGGGGTTGGGTGAAATAGGATTTAAAAAAATTTCTCTCTCTCTCTCTCTCTCTCTCTCTCTATACACACACACACACACACACACACACACACATATATATACACATACATATAAACACACATCTATATGGCTTTTACATTATATATTACTTTGGAAATATAAAGACATTAAACTTTACAATGTAAGCTAAATGTCTACTTCTATTTTTTGAAAGCTGAAAAAATGCAGAAAAATAAATAAACAAATGTCGATTAGCCTTTTTATTTTAAAAAGGCAGGAAAAGGAGGGAAAGAGGACAGGGAATAGAAGAGAGAAAGAAAAGTAGAGAAGCAGTTATTACACAGATTTTTCAAGCAAGTAAATATTCTGAGACTTTGCATATGCTGCATAATTTAATCTTCATAACAACTCTAAGAGGTAACTATCGTTATTCTCACAATGTGATGAAAAGTTTGAATTTTAGAAAGCTTATGGACACCTAAAGTGAAATGGAACAATGAACAACATTCCATTCCATCTAAACTTAAACAATACAGTATCTCAGCTTCTCAAACCCACATAATCAATTTTTAAAAGATAGTTATTTAACTATTTTCTAAGTATATAAGTGCATATTGTAATTTACTATAAAAATATATGTCCATATGTCTGAGAAAAAATTGCCCTGCTAAATAACCATGCACAATGATTATCAAACAGATTTAGATTGGGATACCTGGACAGCTAGACTGATGGGGCTGTAGCACCTCATTCTGCATAGACAAAGCCTCTGAAATACCCCCAGTATTAAACTGTGGAAAGAATGAATTGAAATTCCTTCCATTCCTGGCCTATCTTCTGATTAAGCTGCCTGTTTAAGAATTAAAGATCATTCAAGTTGCTTTTCCCCTTGGATGAAGAGGAGATGAAAGCAAGGCTATTCCTAAAACATTTTACTGAAGCCAAGTTTTCAGGAGTTGATGGCATGTTTGATGCACTTCACACATGAATTATTTTTATTACGCTAAGGCCTCTTGCCTCAACATATACTCTTATCCGGAATAAGATGTCAACTCTCTTCTACTGAACCTCAGGGTAGAAATGCTGGTACCAACTTCCAAGACACCCCCAAAAGATCATCAGAAAGTCTTTGAACTCAGTGGTTCAACTCATGACCCAAATATGGCCTAATTACTTTAACATCTACTCTTAGTATTTATTCACTTATTTAATAACTATTTTTGCAAATCACTAGGGCCAGGCACTGGATCGACTCCAGTTAATTTTTTTTTAAAGGTATTACTTATTTATTTGAGAGAGAGAGAGAGAGAGAGAGAGAGCAAGCACAGGCATACCTGAGCGAGAGGACAAACAGAGGAGGGAGAGGGAGAGCAAAAATCTCAAGCAGATACCTGAGGCAGGCTTGATCCCACAACCCTGACATCACAACCAGAGCTGAAATCAAGAGTGCAACGCTTAACTGACTGAGCCATGCAGGCGCCCCAACCCTGGTAAATTAATCAATGAAGTTTTGTAGCCCTAGATATAATAGAGGAAGTAAACAGTAGAAGGGGTATGGGTAGTCTTGTGCAGCAAAAAAATTATTGGTGACTTAATATGCAGGGAGACTGAAAAACAGAATGTGATCCAAATTGCATTACAATAATGTATGCTCACGCAGCCCTGGTGGCGCAGTGGTTTAGCACTGCCGGCAGCCCGGGGTGTGATCCTGGAGACCTGGGATCAAATCCCACATCGGGCTTTCTGCATGGAGCCTGCTTCTCCCTCTGCCTGTGTCTCTGCCTCTCCCTGTGTCTCTATGAATAAATAACTAAATAAATAAAATCTTAAAAAAAATAATGTATGCTCATGAAAATGCCCACATATTATCAAGAGTGACTTAAATTATACTATGCCTTTTTAATAAGGAAGGATTTCTATCCTAAAGATATTGAATGAAAAAAATGTTGGGGAGGGGTAGGTTCTCAAAGGCATCATCCCCATTAATGAGATTTTTTGCCTATATGCATTAATTCATTTTTAAAAATGCTAAATACAAGAGATTACCAAATTCTGTCTATAAAGCAGCATTAAAAGATTTAAAAACAACCACAAACAATGTCTACCTTATGAGATTGTCCTATAGATAAATTTATATAAGTATAATAATAAGTCTTGAAGTTCTGACATGTTAGATAAAGAGGAAGGAATGTTTTCTTATCAATCAAGGTGAGTCTAAAGCAGAGGTGAGCAAGGATGCACTGAACTAGGAGCTGAGGTTAGTTTTCCTTGGCTTTCATTTATACACTGTGTAAATAACCATGAGTAATTCACTTACTGTAATCTTAATTTTCATTTTTAAAATGATACAGGCCAGAAATCTTTAAAGTCTGTTTCAGCCATAAAATTGTATGATTAAAAATGAAGAAATATTTTCACTTGCATATTATAGTATAGTAAGTATGGTCAAAAGACATTTTTTTGGGCAGCCCGGGTGGCTCAGGGTTTAGCGCCGCCTTCAGCCCAGGGCGTGATCCTGGAGACCCAGGATTGAGTCCTGCATTGGGCTCCCTGCATGGAGCCTGCTTCTCCCTCTGCCTGTGTCTCTGCCTCTCTCTCTCTGTCTCTCATGAATAAATAAAATCTTTAAAAAAAAAGACATTTTTTTTCCCTCATTGATTATGAAAATGCTTGGGGTGAAAGCAATTAGTTAGTGACATTCAGGAGATGTCATTGTCATGCTTCACCTTATATCACTGAAGAAAAGTATTTTATTTTAAACAATTAAAAACAGTTTTTGAATAAAGGCAATTTTTTAAAAGAAATTTATTTTCCTAAACGATTAGGAAAAAAGTCTAGAAACTGCTGAGTGAAGATCAAGAGGTTGGATTTTAGAAAATGACTATAATATAAAGTATGTAGGTTTATAAAAATACAACATCCCCAAAGTAATTTTATACAGATATTTTCTTTGTTGTGTCACTAAAGAGGAAATGAATTAAAGAATTTCTTTATTCATACATATAAAGTGTTCCAGACTTTGCATATAAAAGGATGGACAAGATAGTCCCAGTTCTCTTAGGACTTAGATTCTATCATAGCAATTAAATAATGAGAGAAAATAAATATACAAAATCATGCTATGTTGTATTAAGTCCTAATGAATGAAATAGAGGATACTGTTATGTAGAAGTAGAGGGGCAGAAGAAGGTAAACAGAAGAGAAGAAGAGAAATGATAGGAATTACTTCTTAGGTTAGACAGGGTGATGTGAAAACTTTCTCTTAGGAGGTCATATCTAAATTGAGAATTAAGGATCATGAAAAGTGAGCATGTGAAGGATAATAAGAAAAGCATGTAAGACAGAGGGAATGAAAATCTTTAAAAAATTTTTTTTAAAAATTATTATTATTTTTTAAGATTTTATTTATTTATTCATGAGAGACACACAGAGAGAGGCAGAGACATAGGCTGAGGGAGAAGCAGGCTCTCTGTGGGGAGCCTGATGTGGGACTTGATCCCAGGACCCCAGGATCATGACCTGAGCCAAAGGCAGTTGCTCAACCACTGAGCAACTCAGGCTTCCGGGGAATGAAAGTCTTAAGGCTCAAGTGCAAACGATAGTCTCTCATTTTCAAGAAATTAAAATAAGATCATGGTAATGAATTTGAGATTTATTCTAAGTACAGTAGAAGGCATAAAACAGCAAGGTGGAATGATCTCATTTACATGTTTAAAAGATTAATCTGCCTGTTTTATGATAAATGGTTAAAGATGTAGAGAAGATGCATGGAGACCAAGTAGGAGGGGGTGCTGAAGAAATAATACATGATTTTAACAAGGCCTTTGGCAAAGATTCTCACTAGTTCAAGAACACATAGGAGAAGCTGGGGTTCAATTATAGAATGGGAAAAATTGTAGCTAATTGAATAAGAACATGCAAAGAATATTGATTTAAAAGTTCAATTCTATCACAGTGGAAGTTCTGTATTGGCATGCTGCCCCGTCCTGGTCAACATGTTGTATCAATTATTTGAATGTACACATGCTTATCAAATTTTCTGCTGACATTAAAGGAGGAGGACAATCAATATGTCAGATTAAAAAAAAAGATTTAAAACAATTTCAACTGTGAGGGAACAAAGGGTCACCACTCAGAAGGTGAATTTAATAGGGTAAATATAATATTCTGAATTTAGGTTAATAAAATAACATGGTTGGGTAGCTTGGGATTAATAGACACTCATAAAAAATCAATCCTCAGATTTTACTTGACTGTATGTTCAAAATAAGGTTACAATGTGAGACGAGGGCTTTAAAAAAGATGAATATTAATGTCAGCTGCATTCAATGAAAAAGAAGTTCACATTGTGGAATACTGCTGTTCCCATTGTCCCCTGCAAAGGTCAAGGCACATGCATAGAAGCTAAATGTGACCATTTAGATATGGTCACAATTTAATAGATAAATGTACATAAATGAGTGTGTTATGAAGAAGATGGCTGTAGATTAAATACTTGGAGAAGATAACAATTATGAAACAAGGCACATTTACATACTTGAAGCCTAACCAGAATCATACAGTAAGCACTGGGAGTCAGAGTGACAGAAATAAAAATATTTAGCTCAATTTTAAGAAAGAGATATTGAGTTTGTTTTTGTACTTTTGAAAAACTAGAGCAGTCTACCATGGGTCAGGATGATTTGTGATGAACAGGTGAGCTCTCTGTTTTTAGAATTTTGAAGGCTGAACAAGTATCAGCCTTGGATTCCAAGGGTGGCAGGATGCCTACATTACACATTAAGTGGAATAAACAAGGTGGACATCAAACATTGGTCCTCAGGCCAATTCAGCCACAAAATGAGTGGTAGTACTTTTCCTTAGGCTAAAATAATGTAATTAAATGACCATCCTCAAGTAGATATTCTGTCTTTCAGATAGTTTTGGTAGTAGAAATGCCTGGGCTTTTACAAAAGGATAGTCTTAAGAGCTGGTCATTTGTTTTTTAAATGTCATTAATTAGAAAAATAGGGTTGGTAATATTATGTCAACCTCTTATTTTTTGTTGTTACTGTTGCTATCTTAAAAGTTTTCCTATGCTTTGAAGCCCCAAAACTAAAGAAGTACAGAGTTTCACTGAGTGCAGAGATCTCCTTGCTCTGAAAAATCCATGATTCTATGATTACCTTCCAAAATGAATCCAATAAAATTCACTTGTCATTCCTAAAAAATAAATACAGGTATCAGACTTGCATTAAGCTAAGAGAAATAAATTGTTTCATTCTGTAACACTGTCGGACATACTATCCTTCTATTATTCTGCACACCTGAGAATATTTGGCGGATTCTATCAGGAGATATTCACAAACAAAATAATCTGGTAATCCTACATATACCTAATACTCAGAAACTTCATTTTTCTTTTTCTTTTTTTCTTTTTTTTGAAAAAGATTTTATATATTTATTTATGAGAGACACAGAGAGAGAGGCAGAGACATAGGCAAAAGGAGAAGCAGGCTCCCTGTCAAGGAGCCCGATGTGGGACTTGATCCCTGAACCCTGGGATCATGCCCTGAGCCAAAGGCAGATAGATGCTCAACCACTGCGTCATCCAGGTGCCCCAGAAATTTCATTTTTCAACTAGTAAAAATGCCACCTGATGGCAATAATAGATTAAGCACTGGATATTCGATGTATTTGATGTTGAGTTCCCAGAGAGGATTTTGTTAATGAGAATATTCTACAGTGTTACTGCCAACAGACTTTGTAATTATGAAACCTTTGACATTAATGCACTGCTGTATGAGTTGGGATTTTACACAAGGAAATATATAATCATATGCAAATACATAAACCCTTGAAAATGTAAGTGAACATAAATTTCCAAAGTTATCTATACTCAAATGTGTACTCACAAGTCTTGCCTGTGGATTTTATTTTCAACTTGCTATTTTTAAATTCTACTTTCTTTGATATGCTCATGAACTTTTACTAGGTGATGGTCTTAAGAGATGGCAATTTATTTTTTTAAATGCTCTAAACTGGAAATACAAAAGATATAATGTAAAAGTTAATATTTTGTCTCTACTTTTCGTTGTTATTATAGTGGTTTAAAAAATTTTCCTAGTCTATAAAATGAGAAAAAAAAAACTAGAGAATTATAGTATTATTAGACTACCAACATTTTTTGCAACTCTGAGTTTTATGGTTAAATACTTCTCAAATTGACTATTTCTGGCAGTTCAGTTGCTTGCTTATATATACTCTATAATGTGTGTGTCTATGTGTGTAATTTCTTGTGTATGTAAATTTGTGTATAAATTTGAGTGCCTGTGAATTTATATATGTAGAGTCCCATAACAAACTCTCACATAATCAAACTGTTTTAAGCCTTATAAAAGCAGAAAACATCTTCCACTTAAATTTACAACTTATAAACAAGATATTTTCAAATATGTAAAAAAGGTAAAGATCATATAACAAATTAAAATCTATTTGGTTTTTATAAAGAAACTGTTTTAAAGGCTTAATGGTACAAAAACTCAAAGTAACATTTGCAGCATCATATGATTGCTACTTACAAGCAAACCGAAGCTTTGCTTCTCTGCTAACAATTGTTCCAAATGAGTTTGTTGCTATGCACTGGTACATTCCAGCATCCTGGGTTTTATTGGGGTTATTGATCAACAAGCTGCCTTCAACAACACTGTAGCGGAAATCCACACCAGTGTCAACATCGGTTCCATTTAATTTCCACCTATAGTATAGAAATGCCAGTTGGTAAAGCCTTGTAATATTAATCAATATTTCTGAATCATCTAAAACATAAAAACTATAAATAACATAAAATATCATCTGTGACTTTTTTAACCATGGTAAAAAAAAATTAGAAATGCTCTACCCAGCAATGGTTGACAACTTACATGCTATGGAAAGAGACAATGATATTAAAATTTTAACACCTCCTTTTGTGGTTACTTTGATACTACATAAACTTCACTTTTTTTTTTTTAATTCCTGTAGCATCTTGTACAAGTTTCTTCAAATAGGGCTCCTCAGCAAAAGTCCTTTTTCTAGTTTGTAGTTATTCTTCTTTTTTCTCCTAGTTTGTAGTTATTCTTTAAATGGGTCTATACAGATGACAGAATACAGCACTTTCGGGTAGATTGCTGAGTATTTGATGAAATTGCAGTGGAGTTGCTTTGATATGGTCCTTAATATGACTGAAATGGCTGACTGCAAAGCAATGGAACTCTATTGATTTAGAGCTGTCTTAGGGACCAAACTAGTCTTAACCATGGATCACTTTGAAGATCTTCTTAGCCAATGGCACTCAGCATCAATCAACCATCCCAGTAAACTCCAGATCAGGTCATTTGGTAACAGAGTCAAAGAGAGTTTTGTTGTTCTTCTCTTTGTTCCCCTGAAACATCTATTGTATCTGGCTGTAGTGTTTGGCCTTATAAATAAATTTTACTGGGACTTACACATTTAAATAGCAAAGCTTTACTAATAAGATCTTTTCTTTTCTTTTCTTTTTCTTTTCTTTTCTTTTCTTTCTTTTCTTTTTCTTTTTTCTTTCTTTCCTTTTTTTTCTCCTTCCTTCCTTCCTTCCTTCCTTCCTTCCTTCCTTCCTCCCTCCTTCCTTCCTCCCCCTCCTTCCTTCCTCCCCCCCTTCCTTCCTCCCCCCCTCTTTTCCAATCACATTCCAAAGAGAGCTAACTTTAACCAAATTGCCTTTCTTTGAATATTTAGGAACTTCTGAGGTAATACAATTCAGTAACTGTATCTTTTTTAGTCCCCTTCCCTCCCAAATTCTACACAAATATCAGTAATGAAAATATCATAGTTGAAACTTATGAAATATCAACAATCTCACAGCAGCATTCACATTGGGAGACCAAAAAGTAAGGAAACGCTGAAACACAAAAGAAATCGATAAGAAACAATAACAGGACTAATGAATGAGAGACTTTTATTTTTATCTCCTTCAATCAGTAAAAAACAAACAAAAAGCCATTTAAATGTGTACATGTACATACATGCTCATTGTGCTTCCTCTCATAATATTCTGGAGTACTATGGTTGGTGTGTGCAATATAAAAGGATTTTTAAAAAGATTTTATTAATTTATTCATGAGAGACACAGGGAAAGAGACAGAAACATAGGCAGAGAGATAAGCAGGCTCTCCACGGGGAGCCCAATGTGGGACTCTATCCCAGGACCCCGGATCACACCCTGAGCCAAAGGCAGATGCTCAATCACTGAACCACCGAGGTGTCCCAATGAAAAGGATTTAAATGAAAATAATGCAATCTACTTTGTTTCAAGATTTTGGATATTTGCTATCAACAAAAGCAGAAGTTTAAGTTATGATCCTTTTCTTTCTTTGAAGATCTCTCTCACACTTCAAGGTCAATTTTAAATCACACCTCTTCTAATGAAGTCTTTTTCAATATTCCTAGTCAAAATTAATCAAAATTTTCCACAATCTCCTACAGGATTCTCTGCTCTATTATATAGGAATTTTGCCTTCACTATAGATAATTTGGCTAGATTACTTTTGTATTGTCCCTTAAGCAACCTAGACCTTGACACTTTTCTTGTGCTCAATAAATGCCAGTGGAACTTGACTCAGTATTTTACTTCTCTGCTGTATATTTCAGCTTTGAGCATGCACAGTTTATGAAGCATTCTGGCCCACCACAGCATGATGGTGTATGTGTGTTCACATCTATGTCTTTGAAATGTAAAAATTTAGAAGCATGAGGGGCAGGATAGGTAGGTCAAAATCTCAAAATGGGACATAGCTCTAAATGTGTTTGTTTATAAAATGGGTATTAGAAATACACATTGTTTTTAAGCTTGACAGTAATTCTCTCTGTTTTCTGACACAGACATGAAAGTAATAAGCAATAAAAAGAGAAAGCTGGGTTATATTTTAGCAGGTCTATCTGCACATGAATCTCTAGAAATGACTGTCTGCTTTAGACATTTTTTTTTTGAGTCAGCTGATCACGTCTTAGCTATAACTCTCACTTCAAATGATAGTCAAGCAATTTAATATGACAAATCTAAGAACTCAAAGAGGAAATTGCAATATAATGTGAGCTGCAAGCAGAATGTGGAATTTAGAAATGGACCATGTGAGCCTTTTTAGAAAAGTGGTTGTGGGGATAATGAGAACACCTCTGTAGGTTTGTCTACACTAGTCATCTCAACCTAAATGCTCTGCAGAAAGTCCTTTAATCTACTTTATTGCCTGCTTTTACATACAAATAGCAAAGGAAAAGGGATTATTTAGAAAATAAAGTACTTGCTGTGAAATGCAGTTGAGACTAGATTACAAAGCACTATACCCAGTTTTATTGCAAGGCAGTCAATGTTCATTCCCACTGAATGTGGATTGCACTGAATTCCTTATCTTATTGCATACAGGAACACTCTTGAAAAATCACAGTTTATTTTCAATGTTTGAGTAATCTTTTAAGTACTGGTAATAGAGACAATGCCCATGCAGAGCAAGAGAGATTTTCCCAAGGGTCAGGACAAATTAGTGAGTCTCACAAGCTGATTTCTGAACCACTTGGGAAACAGAACTCAACTCTCTTTCAGAGAGACAGGCTGTGCCCAACTGAACACTGACACTATGAAGTTCTGGAAGGTAAAATCTTCCAGACTATGCTGTGAAGCTATGTATGGAATTTATTGTAATAAAACCCTCTTTCTTTGTTCACGGTTTCAACTTTGGCATGGAAGAAGGGGCAAGGTCTTTCTGACTTGGAAGGTGTTGTTTATGAACTAAGTTGAATAGAAACCTTACAGCAAAAGTACTCTAACCAAGTACTTGAATGTCCCTTCTGTCTGGAAAGGGAAGCTGAGTGCATTAAGTAATGCCACGAGTCCTTAAGAAACTTTAATACAAAGAAAGTTGGCAAAAGTCAACACTTCTTAAATTTTTCTGGGTTTGGGTCAATCCTTTCAAAGTTGAGGGGCAGAAAACAATGAAAAGAGAAGGCTCAGTGGAGGGAATCAACACAAAGAAGAGAGGTCAGTCGTGGTATTTGAGGAAAAAACCTTATGCTGTAAATCCCCATGGAGAGTTCACCTTGAATCTCTCCTACTTGTTCTCCTCCCTCAAAGTCAGCCTGAAGACTGAAAAAATGTAGCCAGAGAAATGTTTGAAAATACCTCATCTCTCTCTTCTCTCTCTTGCTCTTTCCTTCAAGAAGGAGTTTTTGCTCCTAGGTAATAACTGGCTATTGTTACAGAGAAACTGCCAAAGGTATAAAGGAAAACAGTACACTGCAACCAGTTGCTGGTATATTTGATTAAAAGTTTTCTTATCAGCTTTTCCTGGCAATCTTTAAAAACATAATAGGTTTCTGTTCTACTGCTTGTTTTAAGTAACAAAGCAGGCCCCTAATATCTTGAAACACAATGTTACAAAAGCAAAGTAAATTAAAGGTTAATTAAAAAAATAAAAATTAAAAAAATAAAGGTTAATTAAAGGTCATTAGTGAAGTATTTTTTTTTCTTTCTTTCAGAATGCACTTCCTTTGGCAAAATATCCATATAGCAAAACATCATTTGCCCCTCCAGATTCAGTTAAATATCTCCTTTTCTATGAAACTTTCCCTGATATCTTCCCCTTCTATCCTGAAAGTAGACTTTCTTTCCTCCAGGATGCCCTAGAGCTTGGACATCCTTTACAGCATTTATGGCATGAAAGTTGTAGCATAACATTACAACTATCTTCACCACTTCTAGGCAGTCCTCCAAAAACACAGTACTTGAACATGTAGTTTGTTCATCTTTAAATACCTAAAACCTGGGTGCTGCCTGGTTATATAGTATTTTAATACACTGGCTTAATATAGTATTTTAATACACTGGCTTAATACCTTACCTGGACCACGTATTTTTCAGAATCCTAATACATACACAAATTCAAAGGAGAACTGCTATGGTAGACTTGGGTAGAAGCTCTGCAAATACTCACCCCAGATAATTGCTAAGCTAGTTCTATGTACCTAGAATTCATAGTTTGAAAAACACTGGGTGGTGTGATGAATGATGACGTATTTGATGAATGAATGAATGAACGGCCACACAAATGAAATTCTAAAATAATTTCTACTCTACTAATACTACCATCCTTTAACTTGTGTAAGATGTCCTTTGCCTTCTGCCAATTTGCAAACTAAATATCTCAGCTCATATCCCATTTCTGTGGATCTTTAATGATTCAATCTTTCCTCCCCTACACTATGATATATGTTATATATTATTTTGGTTTTTACACACTATTAGCTTAAAATTTTTAACATTAAATGTGAATAAAGGCAAAATCATATTTATACGATATATGGAGTCACTGTTTCTGCATGGCTCAACAAACATTTATTCACCAAACATTTACTTTTTTATCTTTTTGTGAATTTCACCTTTTTTTAAAAAAAAAAGATTTTATTTATTCATGATAGACACAGAGAGAGAGACAGAACAACATAGGCAGAGGGAGAAGCAGGGAGTCAGATCTGGGACTCTATCCCAGAGCCGAAAGCAGACACTCACCACTGAGCCACCTAGGCATCCCAAATTTCACTCTTTCCCTCTGAAGTCCCAAGACCTCTACACTCCCTTTCTCCTTAGTTAAGAATGACATACACACCACATTTTTTGCCTATCTTTGGAATTTCATGTCTTTGTAGATTCCTTATATGTATGAAATTTGATTTTTTTCTTTTACTATGCTTCATGTAAATTTAATTCTGAGTTCAGCTAGAAGAATCTTGGACA
This sequence comes from Canis lupus dingo, assembly GCF_003254725.2. Classification (NCBI taxonomy): domain Eukaryota; kingdom Metazoa; phylum Chordata; class Mammalia; order Carnivora; family Canidae; genus Canis; species Canis lupus. The sequence goes on from NC_064262.1 coordinate 14,847,697, forward strand.
GAAGAAAATTTTGTCCTTCCCAACATTATAAACAATCATAAGACAATAAAGATCTGTGTCTAAGAAAAGTAATATTACTTTTAAAGTCTCCATTTCCATTTTGATTCTAATCATTTCCTTCTTGATGGTTAATTATAATCTCTAATTTTGGCTTTTTCTTTCCCTTGATTTTCTTTATGATTTTATCAAGTATGTTGGTATCCTTTTTTTTTTTTTTAAATATTTATTTATTTATTCATTCAGAGAGAGCGAAGAGAGAGGCAGAGACACAGGCGGAGGGAGAAGCAGGCTCCATCCAGAGAGCCCAACATGGGACTCGATCCGGGGTCTCCAGGATCACACCCCGGGCTGCAGGCAGCGCTAAACCGCTGCGCCACCGGGGCTGCCCGTATGTTGGTATCCTTAAACAATTGCTCCACCTTACCTGCTCTTGAACTTTATGAATATGAAATTATACTATTATTTTGTGACTCGTTTTGTTTGCGAAAAATTATGTTCCTGTGATCCATCATGCTGCAGCTGTAATTCATCATTTTCACTAATGCATGGGGTTACCTTGTATGAACATACCAGATTATATCTATTTATATTATGCTGAATTTAGTTTCCTAAATTTCTGCTAATCTGGTAGGCTTGCAAGAGTGTGTCATTTTAGTTTTAATTTGTATGTTTCTTCGCACTAATGTCACTGATAATCTTTCTACATATTTAATGGATATGTGATACTCCTTTTCTTAGAAGTACCTAAGCAAGTCTTTTGGTAATTTTTATACTAGGCTACTAAAAAAGGTTTTTTACTTTTTGATTTGTGGGGGTTTTTAAAATACTTTTGGATATTATTTCTTTGCCAATGACATGTATTAAAAATATCTTCTCCCAGTTGGAAGCTTGAAATTTTACTCATCTCACTATTTCTGTTGAACAGAAGTTCTTACCGTTAATGAAGTTAAATATTTTCTTTTATGATTTGTGCTTTTCCTGTCATATTTGAGAACTATTTCTTTCACTCCCAAGTCATAGATAGTATGCCTATCTTCTTTAAAAAGTGTATGTGTCCCATGTAGGTCTTCTAGTCACCTGAAATTGGTCTTTGTGTATGTGGTCAGGTAGGGTTCAAACTTTCTTTAAATTTTTCTTAACCATTTGTATAAATCCATTGTGCAGTATATCTTTTTAAAATTTATTTCCGGGGCACCTGGGTGGCTCAGTAAGTTAAGTGTCTTTGGCTCAGGTCAGGATCCTGGGGCCCTGGGATTGAGCCCCTCTTCAGGCTTCTTGCTTCATGGGGAGTCTGCTTCTCCCTCTCCCCCTGCTCCTCTCCTACTTCTGATCTCTCTCTCTCCCTCTAATAAATAAAATCTTTTAAAAAATAAAATTTATTTTTATTATTGTCATGACTTTTATTTTTTCTTTATGTTCACAAGACAGTATATGTTTTTATTATTTTTGTTGTTTAGTGTAATTGCAGTTGATTTTAATGTGGAAATACTGACCTTTACCACTTGCTTTACCTATCATTTGTTCTTGTATCTCAGATACTCTACCTCAGATTGTTTTTATTTTGTTTCAGTTATATCTTTTAGAATTTTCTTTAGTGAGTACATCTGCTGGAGTCAAACTTTAGTTTCTGAATGCCTGAGAACATATTTATTTTGGTCTTTTTACAAAATATTTATGCTGTAAACAAATTTGACAGTTAATTTCTCTCAGCATATCAAAGATCGATCATTCTTGCATCTTGACTTTTTGTTACTATTGAGTCAATTTCTGGTTTGCTATTTGAAGGTTATTGATGTTATAAGTTTGACTATTTTTATGATGTCTTCAACTTAGGTGTTCTGCTGCACTATAATAATTCTAGATGAGGCTTTATTTTTATTTGTACTCCTTGAAGTTCATTTGGCTTCCCAAATCTATAGCTTAGAATTTATTTTATTTTATTAACTTTTTTTAAAAGATTTTATTTTAAGTAATCTCTATGTAGTACCAACATGGGGCTAGAACTCATGACCCTGAGATCAAGAGTTGCATGTTCCACTGACTGAGCCAGCCAGACACTGCTATAGCCTGGAATTTTTAATAAGCTTTGGAAAATTCTTAGCCTTCTGTTAAAATATTGCCTCTGCCTCATTCTCCCTTGCTTTTTCTTATGGAACTCTGATTAAACACATATAAACGTTTTATATTAATCTCTTTTTATCCACTTTCCTTTTCTCTACCCACCTCCCTTCTTTCTCTATCTCTCTCTCTCTCTTTGGTTCTCTTTATCCACTTCTGCTACCTTTGGGTAATTTCTTCAGATATACCTTGCAATTTACTAATTCTCCTTTCAGTTGTGTCTCATTTATTAAAGCCACTTGGCACCAAACTTGAAATTGGCAATTACTTTTGCTTTATAGTTCTTTGGGGAAACAAGCTTATTTCTTGTTACAAGCACTCTAAGTACATATCCTTTCGATTTCAGGTCTATTATAGGAGGTATTTTCATGTTAGACTCTCCTCTTAGTTGACTCTAGGCTTTGTCCTGTGACTATCCTGTGAAGCTGCAAAACCCAAAGTTCCAGTACACATAGCTCATCAAGGCGAAAACTGCTTTTAGGGGTCAGTTTTCTTCTCTGGGTTACAAACCCACTTATTTTTTGAATTCTGAGTATTTCTTACTTTGATACCAGTTTGTTGATACATATGTTGAAAGAGTTTTTAAAAATGTGTTAAGAAATGTGTAGGCTTTCAGTGAGGGGGTCAAATAGGATATTTAAATCCTAGTACAGCCAGAAACAGAAGTTGAGCACTAAACTTTTCATGAGTACAATAATCTCTTTAGTGTCTCAGGATATCCTATGATGCCTGTCTAAAAGATCTTTATGTAACTAGTACTCTATAAGTACTTGTCGATTTATTGATTTATTGATTGATTGATTGATTGATTGATTTATTTATTGTTGATTTTAATAATAGAATTGCATGCATGGAAACACATGATTTAAATGAACAAACCTGATATGCGGTTTTGGATTCCCTTTAACTTCACAGTTGAGCTTCACCTTTTTCTCCTCAGAATTCAAAGGGAACATTACATGACTTGGTTCTTGAATAAAAACAGGGCCATGCAGTGTGTAGTCATCTGAAATGAGAGGAAAAAATGTCAAAAATAAATAACATCTTCCAAATAGGAAGAATAACAGAAAATAACCACAAAATGAAAATAAGAGAGATAAAATTAAAAAAATAGTAATATACAACAGGTTTAGTTTCAGCCTTTACATGAATTTCCCACTGACAACTAACCCTTTGTTGATTATAACGAAGTGGAGACACAGACTCATTTTAATATTGATAACTTATTTTTACTAACAACCTCCAGAATGCTTGTCATTCCCTTTCCTCTCATTGTTCCATCTGCCTTTTGCTCACCCTTACTTTGTTTACATTTTGTGCCTTCCTCTCCTCTTTTGTGCTGCTGTCGTCATGGGAGACTGTCTATTGTCACAAAGCAAAATTTCTCTGTTCTGTAATGCGGTAATATTATTGGAAGCAAGCAATCATGATTTCATAAATACATTAATAATGAGAAACAGCTCTGTACTGCTGAAATATGTATAAAAGTTTCTTAAATTGTCTATGTAAGTAAAGAACAACCTAGAGTCATGGTTCTCAAATTATCTTGTAAATGACTAGCTTGTTTTTTTTTCCAACCTATTATGGATGGGGATGTTTGTGTAAATATCATGCAGGTGGAACCATTTGAGAGCACACAAATTCAGTAACATCCAAACTAGTCTATAGCTATTTCAATGATACTTGAGTATATAAATGATATATGAGATTCTAAATGCTCTCTCTCAACAACAGTAACTAGATGTATGAAACTTTATCACAGAGCAGTGATAAGTATCAAGACTAGAATAATTCACAAGCTAAACTTTAGGTAGCAGTAGAGAGTACATACGCTTCTGGAGTACACACATAATAAATAATTGTCAAAATGCATCTCACCACCTATACTCATGAAAGGGATTTTTGTTCTTCAAAATTTAGTTTGAATTCTTCTACTTTTTTTTTAATCCTAGAAAGCTTTCCTAGAACTTTATCTTCTTCATTTAAGCACCTTATTCTTCAATTTTATCTCCCTGTGGCCACTTATCTTTTTCTATCAAGTGTATTTGTACCTTGCTTTTTCCTGCTTTGGACTGTAAGCTCCTTGAGAACATAATGTATTGTATGCATTTTGGCATGTTCTGATGTTCCAATACCAAGTACAGGAGCTTATACATGGAAGATCATTAGTAAGGGTTTGTTCTACCTGTGTGTAATTTTTTTGTACTTTTTAATGTATTCAATCAGCTGAGTTAGGCATTACCTGATGAATTTCCAGATAAAAGGGCCAGTGGCTATGATGTTAAGTAATACTGAATATCACTCTGTAGCCGACAATCCACATTCCACTTATGTGTGATTATTTTGCAGAGTGTGAATTGCAACTGCTATGCTGGAAAACCTTTATAACCAGGCTTTGTTGATAGGTGATAAGATGAAAGTAAATTCATTCAGATGTTTCAGGACTGAGGGAAAGGAATAAAGCTGGCTTGGGAATCTTGGTAGGAAAGGACAGGAAGTAAGGTAATTTCTTGTAAGGCTTATAACCCAGGCTTTTAAAAGTCCATATTTTAAGGTAGGAATAGAAGAAAAATGTAAGCAGACAAATGACAAAACAGAATTCTGTTTTATTATAGAGGAGTAAGGACAGCCAATGACCTCCTGGTAAGAACAAGCAGTATGTGAATTCAGAAAAACCATAAACTGAGATCAATGCCTTAGGTCAACTAGTAAATTCATGACCTATCTCTCCATCACCTAGTCTCTCTAGCCCTCAATTTTCTCATCTCTAAATTAATAGGACTGGACTAGGTTAGTGGTTCTATGCCAGTTAAGAATGGCAAATAATCCCTGAATATTTTCCCATGAACTTACATGCACATGTGAAATTTGCATTCAAAAATAACATGAATTATATTGCCACCACCATCCTCTTTCCTTACTTCATGTATAAAATCTCACATTAACGAGACTTAAACAAAGAAAACAGGATCTGCCAAGGAACTCAAAAGCATATAATAAAAGTACGTAAACACATAGTTTTTTTTTTTTTTAACACTCATGGTTTAAAGCCATATACTTCAAAATCCAGATATTTACATTTCAGATTTTCAACAATTATATAGATAGTTTCAAAACAAACTTAAACACTGGTCAGGGATTAGCTCAATTCAAATGTGCAAAATTATGTGAATTTTTGGCATATCTATTTAAGTAACAAATGTTACTCCTAAAGATCACTAACACAGCAGCACACTTGGTGGATTTTTCACTAAGAGAGAAATATTTCTATTGTTGTCCCAATTCCAAAATTATGTGTGTATATATATAATATCAATCATCTCAATTCATTGGTGTTCCCTGATTTGAATTTCATACAGAAATACACAGTCTATTACTAGTAATTCCAAATAAGAATAAAGCATAATAATGATTATCCAGGATGCAGCTGAGAGGCTGTGGATTAACATCTGTACTATTTCTCAACGTATCCATGCCATATTTAAATAACAAAAATGGTATTTTTTCTGTGTATTTTGTAACAAGAATTGATAATAACGATGCTTTGCATTCACTATAAATAACACATTTCATCCAAATGAAAGTTTTTATTTTCTCTTGGTTAACCAAGCTTGCTGCCTGTAAATTAACATTAGCATAAAGGGAATGGTATTTCAGTTTTCATCTAAGGAAATCCATAGCCTTTCAAGCATGAGCTGTTTGGTTTCAAAAAGACAGAGGGAAAGATTTTAGAAAGTTTAGCAATGCAGGTGTAGAAAACAGATAACCAAACTTAAAACTTTAGCCTAGAGTTACTATACTAACATTTTTGAGAAAAAAAAAAAAAAGAGTTAAAAGGTTGCTTTGTTTCTCTCAAACCTTGAGGTAGCTAGGTGAAACAGAGTCCTCAGAATGATAATCTTAGATGAAACATGGTGAGAGGCATCAGTAAGTTTGTTCTATCTTTGTGTAGTAGTGACAAAGTGACTTTCAAATGCCTTGAAGGTTTGAAGGTACATATAAAACACTTTGCATCTGTCATTTTTAAAGCCTAGAAGATAAAGTTCACCCTTTCCTTTGTCACATTAAGTTGTTCTATGTAACCAGAGGGGTAGCCATGATTTTCAGCCTAGAGAAGTAAAGGAGCATCTCAGAAAATGACAGAGGACAAGATTTTAGTAAGCCATTATGTTTCAAGTTAGACTGTAGACCTCCTGCACTGTAATCAGGTCATGCAAGTATAGAGCAAGTACAGAGCTTGTGTTTTTAAATCCGAGTCCGGACTGACTGCAACAGAAAAATCCAGGGTCCATGAATTTGCCTTTAACATAGCTTAATCTAGGTGATTCTTTTGCACGCTAAAATTGTAAAACTACCAACACAGATCCTTTGTTCCTAGCTCTCCATTTCCTAAGAGCAGAATATCAACCCACATTGGCTTTAGACACACTCCTAAACTTTCTCTGCTGGTAAAGTCAAACCAACAGACCTTTGCTTGATAACATTTAGAGAAGGACTTTTAGCACATGTCCGGACTAACAGTTGAGAGGCAAGCAGATAGGAACAGAAAATGATAAAACTAACGCACACAAAGAAAATGGATGGATTTGTCAAGGTAGGGGACTCAAGTTGAAACTAAAACATTTTCTTAGAATGCTCATAGTTGAATGCCAGCAACTAATTGTAAGAACTCCCTCAAGGGTTCTGTGTGACAAAGCAAAGGCATCCCCAGAGTAATGCAATAATTATTGGCCTAATACAATAACTTATCCTCACTTGATACACAATACATTCCCACTGTAACCACCACCTTTCTTTACAAGAATGAACCTCATTTAACTGACAGGATGTTCATATTGATGTTTTAACTTGTGGATTCCCAAAAGGGTGAAAGATCACCCCAGTGACTGACCTCCCTGTAATCTCTCAGGGGAGCAACAGGCAATTATTTTTCATTCTCCTGGAAATTCTTGAAAATCATGATTAAGAGAAAGTGAGAGAAACCAGGTTGCCAACAGCCCAGATACAGTCTTTTCAAATTCCAGGTCATTGATCTCAGTCTTAGCCTGGGGAATTTAGTGCAGATGCCAAAACTGGTACATCATGATTTCCTGGTTTCTCCTCTGCTTGGAGACTATCTGCCAATTGCTCACAAGGCTAAATATACAATACTACCTGCATTCCCTAAAGCTCCATATCACAAAAATTCTCATGAACTAGTATTTGAGTAAACCACATATTTGCAAAGAGAAGAAAGAAGACCTAAACTAAGGAAAGCCCCCTTTCATGTTTCACCAAAGACTGGGAGACCTCTGGGTTTTCAGAAAAGAGTAGAAATTTCATGACCAGAAATTTATTTAGGTTAAAAGTCAGACTATCCTTAACCTTTTTCTCCCTTTGTTCATCAAATACTAAAAGTTATTGGAAAACACTGTTCTCAACAAATGATTCTCAAACTCCCTTCCCCATTTGATTCTTTTCTTTTTAAAATCTATTTTTTGGGGAAGACAAAAATCAATGTTTGTCAGCCAATTTTTTTCTTGTTTCCTCTTGTAAATGTTCCAGAAACAAAATGTAGTGTCAGGGCTACTCTTAAAATGTTTGGAGTACTGAAAAAGATGCATAGAATCATGCAACTTTAAATTTTAAGAGATTATTTAATCCTGAATGTATTTTCCCAGGTCACAGGCCCAAAATGTACCCCTGCAATGGAAACAAAAAATAAAATAATTTACCTAAAAATAAAATAATCCTCTAAGAAATACAGTAATAAAACACCTTTCCACAGTTAGGGATCCTTTATTTTATCTGCAGCTTTAGTATATCAATGATCTCACTTTCTTTTTTCTTAAATTAATTTGGCTCATTTTGACACGTCCCCAAACTTCTCTCCTAGGCAAGAAAAATGCTGCTCAGTTAGGCTACCAGAAGCTAGATTGGGAAAAGAAACTGGAATGGATGGCAGTGGCCTGAGTTTTTCTGAGACTGAGAAGAGAAACCTATGACTGAATCTCAGGTGATGCTTAACTCAAGGAAACAGTGCAGAAGCCCATGTGTCAAGTACAGTGGAGCAAGCATAGAGCAAAATCTCTATTCCACGTGGAAGGTTAGCAAAAGACAACACGCATAAAGAAGCAAGCTAGTGGGTAGGTGAGGCCTGGAAAAGTCCACTAATGCTAACTGCAGATCTTTTTCTAATACAGCATGTGGAAATAATCCTAAAAGGTAGCCAGCCAGTATAGGAAGGAAAGGCATTAAAGGGCTGAGCAGTATCAGACAGCAGGTATGATCTTGAGATGAATATTTCATAGAAAGAAACTTAGCAAAAAAAAGTAATCAAGCTATGCCTAAACTTATTCCTCAAAGTGTGGTCTAGAAACCTCTTGCATCAATGTTACCTTACCCGGTGGTACTTAATGAAAGGCAGATTTTTTGAGCCCCTGCCAGACTTACTGGATTTTTATTACCAGTGCTCAGCACTGCTGTTCATTATTGTGCATTCTATAGTTTGAAACCTTAAGTTATGAATTGAGCACAGATGACTTTCAGCCCTAAACCAATTAAGGATACCAATGAAGAAAAACAACCCTGCAGAGTTTCATTCTATGTGCTAGCTCACTCTGTAGCTACCATGTGGGATGGGGTAAAAGGCCATATTTCTCCAGCAAAGCCCCTAGGTCAATGCACTTCTCTTCTGCTGGAAATATTTTTCATCTCTTACAAACTCAGTGACTCAACTCTGCTGGGAAAGGAGAAAAATGCAATACTATGATTTCATCTTGGAAAAATAAAAATACCAGATCCAATTCTACTTGTAATTGCTGTGGAGTTCCCGGGTGTTGCACCTGAGGGTTTTTTAGCCCTTAATCCTAATGGTAGGTATAAAGTGTTGCCATAACAGTCAAGAATCTAGGACTGTGATATATAGTCAATCTTCCTATGACATCAAATCGGCTTTTGATTAAACACCTAGTCTTGGGCAGAAACACTTAAATGGCAAAAATCTCAATTTGGAAGGAAACTCTAGGACACCTAATGGGTAATGCAAGGGTTTGAGTGTAAGCTCAGATCCTGAGCTTGTGGGTTTAGGTGGGAGTTACATGAGGGTCACACCTGGAAGCTAGACAGTTTGTTATGCATGCACAGAAGCATCCAGATGCAAACAAAGTAACTTTGTCATGCCGTATCTTTTACTCTGCATCCTGTGAAGCCCTAGACCATTCAAGAGCATAAATGCGCTCTATGTGTGTCATCAGTGGGAACATGTTGCCTTATTGATGTGCAGACCAAAGCCACTTCACCAGGGACAAGGAAGGGGTAGTTCTCCCACTAAGCTGGTTTGTTGGGTGTGCTCCCACAGTCATGCTCATATTTTACTTTCTCCCTTTCACCACTTATATCAATGGGGAAGCCCAATGGGGAGAAACATGATTCATTCTGCTACCAGTGTTCCAAGAAAGGCACACACAGGGTCTTCTTTATCCTGCTGGCTGGGAGTCTTCTCTTCCAGCTGTTCTAACAATCATGGAAACTCATTTTGGCCAAGAAACTGTAAGGCGGGAGGATCTCTGTGTATCAAAATTACAAACTGGGGATCCCTGGGTGGCGCAGCGGTTTAGCGCCTGCCTTTGGCCCAGGGCGCGATCCTGGAGACCCCGGATCAAGTCCCACGTCGGGCTCCCGGTGCATGGAGCCTGCTTCTCCCTCTGCCTATGTCTCTGCCCCTCCCCCCGTGACTATCATAAATAAATAAAAAAATTAAAAAAATTACAAACTGTGCAGACAATAACCAAAGGTAATTCAGAAACAAATTAAATACTCCTGATTACTTGAATGTGAGCATTCCTTTAAAATTGAATCATTGATTACAGAAACGATGACTGGACAGCTGTCAAACTATCATTATAAATAGTGTTATAGTTTCTATAACAGTGTTTTTAGTCTCTATAACATCAATAGCAAGGGATGTTCAAAGGTCCCACACAGGTGACTATGTGTGAGACTAGCCAACACACAGCATTTTTATTGAATAAGAACTCTGCTTGGTTCTATTTGCTTGTTCAGTTGAATAGAGCAGAGGCAAAACAAATACAAGAGGAGACAGATATTCCTGCTTCAAGGACAAGATGTTTCTTTTATCGTCCTTGCTTCCACCTTCTGTCTTTTAGCCCCCTGAGTATTTTAAACAGTAAGGAACAGAGAAGTCTGCAGATAGCTGGTATATGTCTGAAGGAAGAAAGTAAAAGGAAGTCCAAATGAGAAGTGAATTCTTTTATGCTTTGTTTCCTGCTTAGCAGAACAGTTCTCTGCTATCATACATTGGGTCACACATAATGAGGACCTAATTGTATGTAATGCTAGATCTTAGAAATGGTGGTGAAGTTGGGAAGTATGAGGAGATAAAAGTGGTCTTTACTGGGAAAAAAAATTCTGCTTGCTGAAGCAAGTATTTGTAGTAGTGGCAAAGAACAGGGGAAATGGGTCAGCACATCCTACTCTGACCTTGATTCCAAATCCTGACATATTTCAGGAACAATGGATTCATTACTCCTTTAAATATAAGTAAATGGGTGATGCTGACGTCAAGCTCCAGTTATGAAAATAAAGATAAATTTCAACAAATGCACATATTCTGTAACTCATTTGGAGGCAAAAACTGACCTGAAGGGATGTAAGGCTATATATAGCCTTAGTATGAGTATTGCTACAGAATTATAAATGTGTGTGATTATGGAGTACTGACCTAGACGCAGCTGGGGATGTTATGTAATACTGGGTATATTTTATGGGCCATGTTTTGTTTCTAAAATCAGAAAAATTCTTATTTTTCAAACATTTCTGACCCAAACAGTTTCTAATCAGAGTATATGGGCCTCTATTGTATGCCAATATCAATGGTGTAGGTAGAGCATATACAGAGTGCAAAGTAGACACCATCCTGCCCTCATGGGGATCATCCTGCCCTCATGGAGTGTTTTTTCTAGAGGGGCTGCCAGATAATAATCAGGTAAGTATAGCTAACTTTATCTTTTTACTTAATAAACTTTATTTTGTAGAGCAATTTTAGGTTTACAGAAAAATTGAGCAGAAAGTACATTAAGTTCCCATACATCCCTTCTCTCCTTCTCACAGTGACCTAATACACAGTTAGCTACATATAAGCAGGGAATGGAACATTAGCTACATAAGAGGAGTGAAACTTACGACCGCCCCAAGAACACAAAGAGCTGGAAGAGTCCTGGGGAGCATGCATGCACTCTTCCCCATAACTGCTGCCCTAAAGTAACCTATAGTTTCCTTATAATACATTTACATTGCAGTTTTGACTCCTCCCTCTGCCCTCACACCAGGGGAAGGCTGCCATGACAGTTCCAACAAGGACCATATAAAGCCAATCCCCCTCCTCAACCCCCTCCTCCCAACTATCACTGAGGACCAATAGGAGGAGTTCCTTAAGTGATTGATTGGAGGCAATCTCAGTCAGATCTTCCTAGCTTTGTCCCATAAACCATGCAAGCATAAAAAGAAAAGACACCCCTAGCCCCAGAGCAGTTGCCACTTCAGGGACTGCTTGAGTGTGTATTTTCTCTTTAACTGCTATTAAATTCTTCCTTAAGAGTTTTGCTCTGAATACTTTCTTGGCCAAACTCAAGAGCCAAGGTCTGCATAGAGGCAAGGAAGGCACCTGATGTTGCCAATAATTTCTCCTATTATTAACATCTTGCATGGTTGAGGTACGTTTGTTATAACTGATGAGCCAGTTGATCCATTATTACTAAAGTCCCTAGTTTACATTAGGGTTCACTCTTTGCGTTATGTAATCCTATGGGTCTCAGCAAATGCTTTATGCCATGTATTCACTATTACAATACCACATAGAATAGTTTACTGGCCTAAAAATCCCCTGTGCTCCACTACAGTTAATTCTTTAATTTATATTCAAGTATATCACTATTTACTCATGACTGCAACTTGTTATATTCATAAATAAGAACATAGAAAAACATATGTATATAACTGATAGGTTTTGACTAAAGAAGTTGGATGGAGATATCTGGGACACTAATTCACACTAAGTATTATTTCCCTAGTGACAGAAGTATATAGTAGATATCTATGGTTTTTGCCTGCTTAGAATCCATCACTCCTTTTTAAGGTAAGAGCATTCTGCTTTTTCTTTAGTGAACCAAGTGCCCTAGTTTCTTAACCTAAGTGGCTTGGATAGACTAAAATCCTCTAAGTCAGAAGAACAGGTAACTCAGGTCTGGCCAATTAATATTCTATTTTCCTAGAAAATTGATTCCCAAGCATATGATGCATATTTGGATAAGATTCTATTTCAGGGCTTTTCATAAAACTACTAGAAAAAAATCCCTTTTATAGTCTGGGATTGCTTGGAGGGAGAAAACCTGGAGCTTCCAAAGGCCTCCACATAGAGAATCTAAAAAAAGAACGAACTAACACATTGAGGAAGCCAATAGGAAACTAAAGAATGGAGGCTGAGTTTCGATGACATCATTTGGGCTTTGAAAACAGGTCTGTTCCAAGTAAGGTTTATCCCTAAGATCCCCAAATATGTGAACTAGTGATTGCTTTTATTTAGGCAAATTGGAGTTAACTTATTTATTTTTTTTTTACATTTTTTTTTATTTTTTTATTTTTTTATTCATAGAGATGCAGAGAGAGAGAGAGAGGCAGAGACACAGGCAGAGGGAGAAGCAGGCTCCATGTAGAGAGCCTGATGTGGGACTCGATCCAGGGTCTCCAGATCACGCCCGGGGCTTCAGGTGGCGCTAAACCGCTGTGCCACCGGGGCTGCCCGGAGTTAACTTATATCAGCTGTAGCTAAGTGACTCCTAATTGAAACTATATTCATAGAAAGTATACATCCATTTATTCCAAGGGTTAATGCATGTCACTGGTCTTCCTTTTCTTTCAATTTCCTTTTGACAATTCTTTAAATGTACTTGTGTGTATAAAGGCACATAAATAGGCCATCAGCAAAATGGCAGGCAAAGATCTTCCCTTTGGAGCCTGTTCATTTTTACACTTTTACCTCAACCTGGTCACTCCTATGATCAACTGTTCCCTAAAGGTCTGCTCCTTTGAACTGTGCCACCTTGTCTGATTTCTGGATACTTATGACAAGCCTCATATCTGATTTCTGGATACTTATGACAAGCCTCATAAAGCATGTCTTTCCTAAGCTTTTCCCTATCACAGGACACTATTTCTTGATGGAAAAAAAAATACAGATAACTGTATGTTAATTCATTTCTCAGATTCTTAGCTTCTAGGTGAAATTCATACACTTTAATGGTGGCCTTTTTATTTACTTATTCATGAGACACACACACACACACACACACACAGAGGCAGAGAGGCAGAGGGAGAAGCAGGCTCCATGCAGGGAGCCCAATGTGGAACTCCATGTGGGACTCCATCCCGGGACCCAGGGATCAAGCCCAAGCCAAGGCAGAAGCTCAACTGCGGAGCAACCCAAGTGTCCCAATGGTGGCCTTTTGAAGAGATAATTAACCTACAATAGTGGTAATTTTCATAATGTGCTTTTACATATTCTTTGTGTGCAAAAAGACTCTCCTAGGAAGCCAGTTAAAAATGAATACAGAATTACAAGGCCTTTCCCCCCAAAATTCTGATTAGTTAGATTCAGAAGTATGGCACAAACATATGCATTTGAATTGTGCATCCCAGTTTATTTAGATGCAGATGATCCAAAATTATTAGCCACCATTTAAGAAAGAAAAATTGAGAGAATGTCAGCAACCACAGTAGGCTATTTCAAGCACATGGCTGCTACCAGAACTTTTAACCAAGGAAAGACAGCATTTGTTTAGCTTTTATTTATTTATTTTTATTGAAGTTCGATTTGCCAACACATAGTATAACACCCAGTGCTCATCCCATCAAGTGCCCTCCTCAGTGCCCATCACCCAGTTACCCCATCCCCAGCCTGCTTCCCCTTTCACTACCCTTTGTTCTTTCCCAGAGTTAGGAGTCTTGTTCAGCTTTTCAATCAAATGCTGGAAATGCCTCTCTTTTATGCCTTGGCTGAGCAGGGTGTTTCCAATCATACCTGTTGTTCATGGGGATACATTTCTTCTTTGCAATCGGAGGTGTAAATGATTGTAACAGATCTGCTTTGGCTACTGATGTTGTGCTTATTATGTATTAAGAATATTATAATACAGATTTATCCGGTTTCTCTGTGACTTGGGAAAACAATGAACTCTTTCCCAGGCTATGACTAAGTCTCCCAGAACCAGAGTATCTTCATTCTCAACTAAACAAAAGTATGACCAAGGTTGCCTCTTCTGTACTCAGTCATAATTTTGCACTTCCTTGGAGACCATCTGTTTTAAGGCTTTCTGGGTGAATTCTTGGTGTTATTATCTCCTCAAGGACACCCTATGTTCCCCATTGCCTTCCCTGACATTAAACTGCCTGAACATGGAACACCTTCAGGTGGCACTTTCATGTTTTGTGCATTATGGCTCCTCAAGTCATATTCACAAACCATCGCACCTGTCTCTTTGGCAGCTGAAATATTCCATGTCTGCCTTTCATTAAATGTTTCAGGTTTTCAATTTGGCACATACTGAATGCGTCAATATATATATATGTATATACACACACTAGGAAGCGTGAAAGGGAGTAATCTGGTAGCTGTTCAAGCAAAACTCTGACAACATATTTCTAACAGGAAAGATCCACTAAATTTGAATTTGGTATTCTTCTCTTTCTGGTGTGTAAGTACTTTAGTTATTTTGCATACTGTTGCTTAGGATACAAGGCTGTCATAATATCCCCGGATGAAATTGGTAGAAGACAGAATTGAGACACAGTTCACGGCAGGCAGTAGGCTCCAGAGTATGAGTCTTCTTGGCGGGACATCGGCATTTTAATCAAAAGTTGGTAAGGAAACCCAAGCCAGACTGTGTCCTTACCAAATCCAGAAGTCTTGTTAGAGATGGATAAACAACCACAGTCACTCAACTTAGGCAGTAATGTGCTCAGCTGTGGAAAAAAAGATGCTTAGGAGACTATAAATCAACTTCTACTTTCCCATTCTCTAAATATAACCTGTGTCTTCTATTTGGAGACGTGTAGAATAATGGCAATAAAAACTACTCATTATTGAGCATAATCAGGCTAGGCTGCATACAAAGTAAAAACATGCCTCAACCCACCAACAACTCTACTGGCTGGTCCTACATTCCTCTTCACTTATGATGGAGAAAGAAAAGATTAGAGACAATTCACTTATAACAGGTCACAAAAACCTGGCAAATTCTAAGATCAGAACCAAGTACATAATAGCACTGTGATGTACAGTGGCAATTGCTCTCTACACATTACCACCACAAAGTGACAAATGAGATTCTGCTTTGTTGAGTAAGAATGATATCATCAAAGGGTGCCTGGATGGCACAGTTGGTTTAGCCTCTGACTCTTGGTTTCGGCTCAGGTCGTGATTTCAGGGTCCTGAGATTGAGCCCAATGGTAGGCTCTGCACACTGTGATCAGGGTGGAGCCTGTTTAAGATTGTCTCTCCCTCTCCCTGCCCCTACTGCTTGTGCTCTCTCTCTCTCTCAAATAAATAAATCTTAAAAAAAAAAAAAAAGAATGGCATCATCAAATGTAACTTCAGATTTTTAAAAAGATTTTATTTATTTTAGAGAGAGACAGAAAGGGAGCATGGGCATGGGGGAAGGACAGAGGGAGAAGGAGAGAACCTCAAGCAGACTCCATGCTGAGCACAGAGCCCAATGTAGGGCTTGATCTTATAACCCTGAGGTCACGACCTGAGCTGAAATCCAGAGTCTGATGCTTAACTGACTGAACCACCCAGGCCCCCACCTTAACTTCAGATTCTTAATCCAATTTCATTTTTGAGGTGAAGAACCAAAGTTTTTCAGAGGTTAAATGGGTTACAAAAAATAACACAGATAGTCAGGGATGGAGCTCTAACAGAATCTTGATTTTCTACCAGTTGAATGTTGTTCATAGTACCATCAGTTCCCTTTAGTTTATTTTTTGGATAGCAGGAGAATTGGTCCACTTTTACCTAGAAATATACTGGAAGAGAATAACGGAGTCATCCCTTAGGAAGGGAGAAAACCTATTTTGTCAATATTTATGTCTTGAAACTTTGGTTCAGGAGAAGATAAGTGAAAATCTAATTCCTTTCAATAGAGAGCAGAAGGGATAAATGTATTCATTATATGCTGTACTTGTTACTAATTCTTTCAAATTACAAAGTTGTTCTTTTTTCGAATTACCAGCATATTGATGTACAGAAAGGATATTTTGTCCTAAAGTATCCTCTATAGAAAACTTAATAAAAGGGGGATTCATAACCTTTCAAAATGACAAGCATAAAATTTGCATCTAATTACTGGGCATTCTGCCTTTTTCTATGTCATTCTGTCATGAGGTAAAGTGGCATGCACACTGATTTTGGGCAAACACAAAGCAAAAACTTTCTGTAAAGGGATAAATGGCAGCAGAAAATTCCATTGACTTGAATTCACAGGCTTATCAAAAGAGGAGGAAAAAATGTTTTTTTTGGCTTTCCCGAGACAAGGTAAAAAGCATGTCCATTAAGTTGTTGAGCAACTTGAATAAGTCATCCACTTGTCCTCCTCATTTCACTAGCAAATGAAACTGAAATCCCTTCCCACAGACCTCCAGAGAGGAGATGGATGACCACAAGCAACTACCTTTATAACAAAAATATCTCGTCTGAGCAAAACACCAACTAAGCAGAAAGTAACTGACAGGGATACTGGGGTAACACCTTTCATTCATTCAAGTTTTTATTGAGTTCCCACTATGTGCTAGACCATATTCAACATATTGAGGATAGATAGTATCCTCAGTAACTAAGCACTGCCCTAAAAGTGATCACATCTTAGGTTGGAGGAGGAAGACTCAAAGCAATTTATACAGTATGTTGAAAGGTGACGGATGCTGCGAAGTAAAAAGAAAGGGCACAGGGAGTCCAGGGAGGATAGTGCAATTTTAAATAGGGTTGCCAGTGATGTCTTTATGAGAAGATAATATTTTATCCAAGACTTGAAAGAGGTGAGGGAACAAACCATGAATATATCTGGGCGGTAAACATTTCAGGCAAAGCAAATGATGACTGCAAAAGCCCTCAAGAGGCACAGTGGGAAAATGCTTAGTTTATTTAAAACAAATGGTTTTCCACTTTACCTGTTCCTCTTCTCCTGCTGCCTCTACACACACACACACCAAGGCAGCCAGTGTGCTGAAGCCTCATGTGCAGGGGGAGTATCCCGAGGATTGCATCTATACCACTTATCAGTGCTTATTAGCACTGCCACATTCATGGTAGAGTTCTTCAACCCACATTTATATAAGCAAAAGCAAATATTAATACTATGTTGTTACTTTACAGACAAAGTAAGGCATAAAAATCCACTTGAGGGGGTCTGGGATGTCCTTGCACTATAATGATTTTTTTTTTCTCTCAAAGGATGCAAATACAATTAGGAAACTATAATTCTGGACAGTTTTCAGATAGAACTTTTCTTCTATAGAATATACCAAGATCCATAAATTGTTTATAATACAGAAATTAAAAGGATAGACTCTTGACAATAGTGGCTTCATTCAAATCTCTACCTTTAGGTAACCTTAAACAAGTTGCTTAGACTTTGTGCCCAAACTTCCTCACTTGTAAAATGAAGCTTAGAGCAGCATCAATCTCATAGGGTTATCTTATTAAACATCCTATCTTTTTTTAAAGTAAACTCTGTGCCAAACATGAGGCTCAAATGCGTGATTGTGAGATCAAGAGTCGCATGCTATACCAACTGAGCCAGCCAGGTGCCCCAAATATCTTAATATTTTTAAAGTACTAAGAACAGTTCCCTGGCACCCATTAAGTCCTACACCTGGAAGAAAACACAATATGTCTATAAATTCTCTATTTAAATTTGGGCAGCAGGGGCATTGGGGACAGGGAAGAGAATAAGTCCTTGTTACTTTTTAATTCTTCTCTAGTAGGTAGGAAGACACACTTGTCTCTCAGTGGCCCAGGTGCAATAAAATTTTTCTGAATGTAAATCACCATGGTTACAAAATGTCTGCCTCAAGGAAAGTAACAAATTGAGTCTACACATCATTCTCCCCTTACCTCCATCCTCCATAATTAGTAGCTTGGTTGGTTCTTTTTTTTTTTTTTAAGATTTTATTTATTCATTCATGAGAGACACAGAGAGAAGGCAGAGACACAGGCAGAGGGAGAAGCAGGCTCCCTGCAGGGAGCCTGATGTGAGGTTGGATCCTAGAACTCCAGGATCATGCATCGAGCCAAAGTCAGATGCTCAGCTACTGAGCCACCCAGGCATCCTGGTAGCTTGGTTTTATACACAAGTATAAGTTGCACACAATCTATCATCAATCTTCCCCTAGGTCCCTAAATGAATGATGCCAAGATTCAGGCTCAGAATACTTGTCTAAATGAAAGAAGATAACCTTGAGACACAAATGCAAAGAGTACGGGTAATGTCTGTATTTAAAATGGAATAAAGGGAAGGAAATTCCTTTAATTGGTTTCTGTCTATTAATGTCAGGACATTTCTATCACCATGACATGAAAAAAAAAAAAAAAAAGCAAAGTGTGAGTGAGAACAAAAACAGGAGATAACTCTATTTTGGCAGGCAATAAAACATCCACTTTCATAAAATGGCCTTTGGGGTGCCTGAATGGCTCAGCTGGTTAAGCATCTGACTCTTGATTTTGGTTCAAGTCATAATCTCAAGGTCTTGAGACTGAGCCCCGTGTTGAGCTCTGTATACAGCCGGGAGTCTAGTTGAAATTCTCTCTCTCTGTCCCTCCCCACCCTACATGCATGTTCACTCTCTTCAATAATAAAGAAATGTATCTTTAAAAATAATTTAAAAAAATAAAATGGTCTTCCCATCTGCTCCCAAAACATTTTGTATACTATGATACTTACCTACCTAGACTACAATAGTTTATT
Organism: Canis lupus dingo; assembly: GCF_003254725.2. Taxonomy (NCBI): domain Eukaryota; kingdom Metazoa; phylum Chordata; class Mammalia; order Carnivora; family Canidae; genus Canis; species Canis lupus. The sequence continues at coordinate 14,866,830 of NC_064262.1, forward strand.
TACTTGTCTATAGCTTGTAAGCTCTTTGATAAGAACCTAAGTCAATGTTGTCTTATTCCCTAGTCTTTATCATTCTTTCTACAACACTGTCAATGTCTGATTCATCTGTAATGAATACATTAATAAACGAAGGAAACAACTTGGCAACAAATATAACTTGGTATATAGCAAAAACAGGGATAAAAATTAAGTATCCTAATTGCTTGTCAAGTACTATTTATAAGAGAATTTGGGGTTTCTGGGATATCTTTTGAGAGAACTAGCTGGGGTTTATGCCATCAAGAAAATAGATTTTTGGCAGCACCTGAGTGGCTTAGTTGGTTAAGTGCCTGACTTCAGATTTCAGCTCAGGTCATTATCTCAGGATCATGGGATTGAACTGGGCTCTGGGCCCACTGGGGAGTCTCTTTGAGATTCTCTTCTCCCTTTCCCTCTGCTCCTCCTCTTACTTTCATTCTCCGTCTCTCTAGAATGAATAGGTAAACTTTTTTTTTTTTTAAAGAATCAATTTTTGAATTTTTAATGAAAATTAACATTCCATTCTATTTTTACAATGGATTATTGCCTTTATGAAGTCTGTTTCTAATGCTAGGTTACTCTGAAGAAGAATTCTTTCTCATTCATTCATTTATTCATCCATACAATAAATGCAACTGAGCACCTGCTCTGTTCCACATGCTTACAATATGATAATGAACAAAGACAGACAAGGTCTTTGAGCATCTATTCACTGACAAGGTGAAGCTTAGTAACTGAATTCAAAGAAGAAAACCCCATGATCTCAACAGGTTTAAGATATCATTTAGTCTTGTGAGCAGTTTTTATCGTTTTTTTAAGTCAGAAATACATTGGGAGGAAGTTAAAGAGGACTTAATATGCACATAAAATTTTATATTATATTTCAGGGGTTTCATAAACCTCCCTGAAGATGATTAATAGACTTTAGGTAAAAATTCCTGATCAAATCTGGTTCTATCATTGTGTGTGTGTGTGTGTGTGTGTGTGTGCATTTACTATAAAACACAAGAGACACCTGGGTGGTTCAGTGGTTGAGTGTCTGCCTTTGGCTCAGGGTGTGATCCTGGACCAGAGACTGAGTCCCACCTGCATTGGGCTCCTTGCATGGAGCCTGCTTCTCCTCCCTCTGTCTGTCTCTGCCTCTTTTTCTGTCTTTCATGAATAAATAAATAAAATCTTAAAAAAAACCCCATAAGTCAAAGAAAATAAAACACTTAACAAAAAGATGATAAATACATTATCTATGATAGTTACCTTAAATATAAATGAATTGATGCTCCAATAGAAAGACAAAGGGCAGCTGAATGGATAAAAAAACAACAACAGGATCCACTTATATGCTGCCTGTTAAGAGATTCACTTCAGATCTAAAGACACAAACAGAAAGTGAAGGGATAGAGAAAGATACTCTATGTAAAGGGAAATGAAAAGAAGCTGGTATATGAGGACTCCTATCAGAAAAAAAGGGACTAAAACAAAGATTGTTAACAAGAGACAGAGAAGAGGATTATTTCACAATAAAGAGGTTAATCCAAGAAGAGGATATAACATTCATAAATATTTATGCAACCAACATAGGAGCACCTAAATATATAAAGCAAATATTAACAGATAAAAATGGAGAAATTGAGAGTAATATCATAGTAAGAGATTCTAATTCTTATATAGCAATGGATAGACAATATATACAGAATGTCAATAAGGAAAACTAGTCTTTTTTTTAAGATTTTATTTATTTATTCAAGAAACAGGTAGAGACAGAGGCAGAGACACAGGCAGAAGGACAAGCAGATTCCATGCAGGAAGCCTGATGTGGGACTCGATCTGGGGTCATGCCCTGGGGTGAAGGCAGTGCTAAACTGCTGAGCCACTGGGGCTGCCTGGAAACACTAGTCTTAAATGACATGTTAGACAAGATGGACTCAATCGATATATACAGAAACTTCCATCCCAGAGCAGCAGAATACTCATCCTTCTCAGGATAGATCATGTTAGCCCAGAAAACAAGTCTCAATAAATTCAGTAAGATTGAAACCATATCAAGCATTTGTTTTGACCACAACAGTATGAGAAATTGGAAAACTCTAAAAAGAAATCTATCCAAACAGATGGTTACTGAACAACCAATGTGTCAATAAAGAAATCAAAGAGGATATTTAAGAAATACCCTGACACAAATGAAAATGGATACGCTGCTTTCCAAAATTCATAGGATGCAGCAAAGGCAATTCTAAGAGGAAAGTTCATAGTTATATAGACTTACCTTTTACCTAAAGACTAGAAAAAGGAAAGCAAACAAAGCCTCAAATTAGTAGAAAGAAGGAAATAATAAAGATCAGAATGGAAAAAATATAAAACAGACACTAAAAAGAAATAGGAACGATCAGTGAAACTAAAAGATAATTCTTTGAAAAGATAAACAAAATTGATAAACCTCTAATCAAACTCATTAAGAAAAAAAGGGAGAGGGCTTCAAAGAAATGAAATCAGAAATGAAAGAAGAGAAAATACAATTGACACCACAGAAATATAAAGAATTATAAGAGATTATTACAAATAATTTTAAGCATGCAAATTAAAAAACTGAGAGGAACGGTAATATTTCTAGAAACACACAACCTTCTAAGACTGACTCATGAAGAAACAGAAAATATAGACTAATTACAAATTATGAAGCTTAATCAATAATTTAAAAAATTCCCCCCAAATAAAAGTCCACTCAGACAACTTCACATGGGAATTCTACCAAATATTTAAAGAAGTTAGTACCTATCCTTTCTGGACAATTCCAGAAATTTAAAGAAGGAGGAATGCTTTTAAACTCATTTTATGAGGCTAGCATTACCCTATGTCAAAGTCATAGATGCCACAAAAAAGAAAATTGCAGGTCAGTATCCCTGATGAACATAGATTAAAAAATCCTTAAAAGAAAATTTTAGCAAACCCAATTCAAGAATACATGAAAAGAGTCATACAACACAATCAAGTATAACTTATTCCAGGGATGCAAGGATGGTTCAACATCCACAAATCAATCACCTTGATACATCACATTAATAAAACAAAGGATAGAAGTCATATAATCATTGCAAAAGATATAGAAAAAAATACTTGATCAAATTCAACACCTACTTATGATAAATGATCTCAAAAAAGAGGTTATAGAAGAAACATACTTTGAAATAATAATGGCCACAAATGATAAAGTCACAGTTAACATAGTACTCAAAAGTAAAAAACTGAAAGCTCTTCTTTTAATATCAAAAACAAGTCAAAGATGCCCACTCTCACCACTTTTATTCAATATTTATTGGCTTTATATCTAAGTATTGGAAATCTAGCCACAGCAATTAGAAAAGAAAAATAAATAAAAGGCAATCTAATTGGAAAGGAAGAAGTAAAACTGTCATTATTTGTAGATGACATGATACTATATGTAGAAAAACCTAAAGATTCCACCAAAACACTATTAGAATCCATCAATAATTAAAGTTACAGGACACAAATTAACATAGAGAAATTGGTTGAATTTCTATACACTAATAACAAACATGATATATCCAAAATATATAAAGAACATATACATATTAATATTTAAAAAAACTAATAGCCTGATTAAAAATGGGCAGAAGATCTAAGTAGACATTTTTCAAAAGAAGACACACAGATGGCCAACAGGTACATGGAAAGACACTCAACATCACCAATCATCAGAGATACAAATCAAAACTACAATGAGATATCACCTTGTACCAAATTAGCTATTATCAAAAAGATAAAAAAAAATCACAAGTGTTGGCAAGGATGTGGAGAAAAGGAAGCTTATACAGTGTTGGTGGGAATGTAAAGTGGTATAGCCAGTGTGGAAAACAATATGGAGGTACCTCAAACAATTAAAAATAGAACTATCATATGATGCAGCAATTTCATTTCTGGGTATTTATCCAAAGAAAACAAAAACACTAATTTGGAAAGATACCTGTACTCCTATGTTCACTGCAGCATTATTTACAACAGCTAAGACATAGAAGTGTCCACCAACAGAATAGGTTAGTGGATAAATGGGATTTGTATGTATGTATTTATAAATATAAATACACTCACAATTGAATATTACTCAGCCATAAAAAGAATAAGATATTGCCATTTGTGACAACATGGGTGAACTGAGACAATAATATGCTAACTAAAATTAGTCAGAGAAAGACAGATACCAAATGATTCATTTATATGTGAACTCTAAAAATGAAAATAATTGAATAAAACAAAACAGAAACAGATTTACAGATTAACATAGACTAACAAACTCATGGTTATCAGAAGGGAGGGAGATGAGGATGAGCAGCAATATAGGTAAAGGGAATTAAGAGATACAAACTTCCAGTTGTAAAATAAGTAAGTCATAGGGATATAATGTACAACATATGGAATATAGTCAATTATATTATAATAGCTTTGTATCGTGAGAGATGGTACCTAGACTTACCATGTGGATCATTCATAATGTATAAAAATGTTGAATCACTATGATGTATACCTGAATCTAATATAGTTTTATGTCAATTATACCTCAATAAAAAAACCACAAAGTAATGTTTGGCTTATACATGAAACTTCAAAACAGTATTTATAGCAGCAAAGTTAATCAAAAGATTAACTATAATTGTTTGGGGGTATTTCAAGAGCTTGAGAAGTTACAAAAGTGAAAGTAAAAATTTTAAAGTGATCAGGGGAAAACTGATAGATAATTAGGGAGAATTTGTACTCTTTTAGTAACAAAATTATAAGAAAATACACTTTGAATGACACAACTCTTCTTAATTCTTAGGTACCCTCAAATAATCAAGAGAAAACTATTGGTTACTATGTTAGAAGCCAATCTCTATAAAAAGATTAAGTGAAATAAAACTATTTTGCCTGGGTAATGACTACCCTCAACTGAGAAGGGACTATTTGATGCCAAACCTTTGGGATCTTGCCCAAAAGGCATTTTTTTTAAATTTTTATTTATTTATGATAGTCACACACAGAGAGAGAGAGAGGCAGAGACATAGGCAGAGGGAGAAGCAGGCTCCATGCACCGGGAGCCCGACGTGGGATTCGATCCCGGGTCTCCAGGATCGCGCCCTGGGCCAAAGGCAGGCGCCAAACCGCTGCGCCACCCAGGGATCCCCCAAAAGGCATTTTAAAGTAGGATTTGTACAACTGTTAACATTTTCTCAAAGGGAATTCAGGAGTTGGCATTTGACAGTTGATATGCTTCTACTCTAGGTAAAATTTCCAGCATGTAAATAAGGCATTTGCGATCTTTCCATAGATAATTACTGAGATATGAAAAATATTTGGTCAACATACATAGGGAATCCAGTATGCTATCAACATAGCAAAAGTCAGAGTCAAAAAATAACCATGAAAATATATGCATATGGAAATAATATAAAGGAGGCCATCCTGTCAACTGAAAAAAGGCTACTGGATGATTTAAAATATGATGACTGAAACATTATAATTTTAGGCAATCTTTACAAAGCACTTAAAATATTATGGGTCACAGAATGGAGAAAACATTTGCAAATTATGGTGAGGGTCTGGTATCCAGAATATATAAAGAGTTCTTACAACTCAACAATGAAAGGGCCATACAATTATAACAATTTGGTAAAGGATTTTTAAAAGGCATTTCTCAAAAAAAATCATATGCAGATAAGCACACTAAAATATGTTCTATTAGACACTAGGGAAATGAAAATCAAATAAGATACCATTTCACAGCCACCAGATAAACTACATAGAAACAAACAGACAGAACCAGAAAATAGCCAGTGTTGACAAGAATGTGGAAAAACTGAAACCCTCAAATATTTCTGGTGGATACATAAAATAGTGTAGCTACTGTGGGAAACAGTTTATAGATGTACAAAATGTTAAGTGATTCACAAGTTCCACTCCTAGGCATATATGTATGTCAGGAGTCTCCAAAGTCATCCCAGGTTCAATAATTTACTAGGAGGACTCACAGAACTCGGCATACAGAAGTATTAACAGATATGATTCATTGCATCACAATGTGAAAAGCTGAAGAGCAAAATCAGCAAATGGAAAAGGTACACATGGAGTAAAGACCTGAGGAAGCCAGGGACAAGTTTCCAAATTCTTTCCCCATGGACTTACACAAAAGCTAGATATTTTAAAAGCACTTGTGAAATGCTGTCTACCAGGGAAATTCATCAGAGACTCAAGACCCAGGGCTTTTACTGGGCTCCGGTCATTCAGGCAGCTTCTGCCTGGCACACACCAAATTTCCAGATTCCCAGAAAGAAAGCAGGTATTCATTATAAACCATATTGTTTACATAGGCAGTTTAGGAACAGTGAGCTATTCTTTTTAGTTAGGGTAATGGGAAACATATAGAAATCTAAATTTCCAGAAGCTAGACAATGGCCAACCTTTCAAGCAGTCTTTTCAAATACAGCAGCCAAGCCCGCTAAATTACCTCTTTTCTGAACAATACCCAAGAGAATGGTGGTGACAGCTACACAACCTTGTGAATATGCTAAAGCCCAGTGAAGTGTATACTTCAAAAATCATTAAAATGGAGAATATGATCTGAATTAAAAAAAAATCCTCAGAGATGTTAAGAGAAGAAGATATCTTAGAGTTAAATTTAAACAAGTATATATTTGGTGAATTAAATTTATTTATTTATTTATTTATTTATTTATTTATTTATTTATTTATTTATTTAATTTTTTTGGTGGTGAATTAAATTTAATGGTATATTTTAAAATGTTATGGGGACTGCTATGGACTGAATTGTAAACCCCCACAACTACATCGTAGCCCTAATCTCAGTGTGGATGTATTTGGAGTAAAAAAGTAAATTAAGATTAAATGAGGTCATAAGGATGGAGCCCTGATCTGACAGTATCAGTGTCTTCATAAGAGGAGATACCAGAGAACTCATGCTCTCTTTCTGCCATGTGAGGACACAGCTAGCTACCAGCAAGCTAAAATGATAGTCCTCACCAGAAAATCAATCAGCTAGCACTTTGATCTTTGAATTCTCAGCACCTAGAATTGTGAGAAAATACATTTGTCTTGTTTAAACCACTCATATTATGGCATTTTGTTAAAGCAGTCTTAGCTAAGACAGGGAGTGTACAATGTGCTTTACATAAAGTATCACATTTAATCCTTAAAATAATCTTGTGAGATATATTCTGTTGATGTTTTCTTTTTACCTAAAGCCTTAAGAAAATTAATTTATTAGGATACAAAACAGGATTTAAACTAAGGTTGTATGATATTAAAAATCCAAGTTCAACCACATTCTATAATGCCTCAAATTATGATACTGTGATGAGAATTCCAAATTATAAAACTATATAATATAAAATAGGCTTGCTTTGGAAATTTCTTTTGTATACATCTATTGCCCCTTGGTGCATGTATTTTCACAATTCCTTTTCCTTTATTATGCTGCTTTTCAATCATTGCTTCCTTTAGATCTTCAGAAACATCCAATTTTAAGTTGGTAAAGGCCATGCTTCATTCTTTTCTTGTTGGAAATCACCACAAAAGAAACAAGAACAAGAAGGAAGTGCAAGCTATATCAAGATAAAAATAGGACATATATACAGAAATCCATAAAACACCATATATGCTGAAAGCTGCTAAATGCTCTTAAAGTCAAATAGGAGTTTATAAAGATCCAGAAAAAAATCTGGATCATTTCTGATAAAGCAGTAGAGGACAGCTCTCCAAAGCGAGCTGTCCAACCAATAATATCCTGTTTGAAATAAATAGAATGGCTTTTATGAACTGAAACTAAGGACACTATGAAGTTGGTTTTATAGAAAATCTTAAGAAATAGGAAATGTAAGAATGAACATGGAATTATACAGAAAATATATACATATAGTATATATGTATACTACATATACATATATAGTAAAAGTTTTGTTTTAGCAGCAAGAATGTTGTCATACTGTGAGCATCATTGTAACTATTGATCTCTTTTGGTTAGGGAGAATTAAAGCCTAAATAACATGATTTATAAAACCTTGAGTCAAAAGGAGAACCCTTAAATAGTCAGGAATACAATATTGGCTTTTTATAGTACTGAGTGGTCCAGAAATAGTTCACCCTATTCAGAGATGTGTAATAATAATAATAATAATAATAATAATGCAGAATACTTTGAATAAATTAAAACAAAAATGATAAATGGAAGAGCAAAAATGAGAAGAAAAAAGAACATGCACCAAAAAATATGCTGCCATAAAACAGATGAACTGTAATAAAATATATTATCACACAGCAAATATCATAATAAAGAAATAAACTTACAAAATATAAACTGAATATAAAGACACAAAAGCTCAGGAAAATGTTTTGGGATATCAGATGAAGAATATAAGCTAAGAAAGACAAAATAGTAGAAATAATTAAAATAATCATGGACACACACAAGAATTAGAAACTCTGCAAAAGAAAAAAATATATTGGTAAGAATACAGAAATAGACAAAGATAGAATTAAAAAGTGAGAAAACGAAATAGAAAATATTAAGAATTGAAAAGAACTACAAATGTACATCAACTGATGAATGGTTAAAGAAGATGTGGGGTGTGTATACACACACACACACACACACACACACACACACTGGACTATTACTCAGCCATAGAAAAGAATGAAATCTTGCCATTTGAAATGATTTGACTGGAGCTACAGTGTGTTATGCTAAGCAATAATAAGTCAGTCAAATACCATATGATTTCACTCATATGTGGAATTTAAAAAACAAAACACAAAATACAGGGGGGAGAGAGAGAGAGAAAGAGAGAAACCATAAAATAGACTTTTAACTATAGAGAACAAACTGTAGGTTGCTGGAGCAGAAGTAGGTAGGGAGATGGGCTAAAGAGGTGATGGGTATTAAGGAGAGCACTTAGTGATTAGCACCAGGTGTTATAAGCAAGTGTTGAATCACCAATTTCTACTCCTGAAACCAGTATTCTACTATATGTTAACTAACTAGAATTTAAATAAAAACCTAACAACAAAACAAAGAATCATTTATCACAAAAAAGTGAAATGGATTATTAAGAAAATGATATGATTTATAGTTGTTGAAGTACAACAGTTTCAACATATGCTCAGTTGATATCCTTATTGATGAGAATTACACCAATGAAACAAACCAATAATTCAAAGATTTAATTTAAGATATATTTATAATTTAAGATAGAATTTAAAAAGCATGTCTCAGAAACAACTGGTCCAGAAGAGTGAACATAGAGATATAACCTAGTTACTAGATTATATAAAGCAAAAAGACCTTTTAAGTATCCAAACAAATCATTTAGAGAGAAAAAAATACAGACCTGCCTCAGATTTCTCTAAAGCCAAATTTAATACTAGACATAGAACAACTACTAAACACTTTAGACAAAAAAGTATGAAAAAAGTATGAACAAAGAATTTTATACCCAAACTGTCATATGAATAGCAAGACAACACACAGACATTTTAAAACTTGCATAACTTAGGGAATCTACTTCTCACAATCCTTTCCTGAAGAAACTGTAAGAACAGCCAATGACAGATAAATTGAGAAAATATCATGAAAGAGCTACAGATGAGACTGAATCCTTATAATTCTGGAGGTGATACTAAAACAAATGAGAAATTATACTCAACAGAACAAAATATTCCAAACTTGACAATGCAGATTTTATAACTACCAAATTTGGCAAAGGAAAAGAAAAAAAAAAAGTGGGATGTATTATATGTGTACAGATTTCTTCATTTTTATTTATTTATTTTTAAGCAAGCTCCACATTCAGCATGGAGCCCAACATGGGGCTTGAACTCACAGCCCTGAGATCAAGACCTAAGCTGAGATTAAGAGTTGGACACTAACAGATTGAGCCATCCAGGTGCCCCTGGGTATATGCATTAAAATACATAACGAAAGAAAAAAGAAATATATATACAAAGAAAAACACTATATAAAATATATAACATAAAAATGAGACATTAGAAGGGACAGTGAGAAGGAATGAAGAAGGAAGTATATTAATTCCATTACTATTCATATTAAGGACTGAAAAAACACCACTTTAAGAAAAGAATGATTAATAACATCACATAGCATATCATCATAAAGATAATGACTAGAACCAAAAGTAAAAGTTTTTAAATTATTAAAAAAATTACATCTACCAACAAAATAACTCTAATCTACATGTGAAAATATTTTTAAGAACAATAAAGATGGACATCATATCAAAATAAGATAAAAGCAATTACTTTATATTAATGAAATACAGAAGAACTATTAAAAGAAATATACTCCCAGTTTTAATACCAACACAAACCTTAATTAATTCCTAAATAAGAGTCACAACTTTTTAAAGATAAAGGGATGGATACGTGTACACACAATAAAAGCAAATATAAAGAAATCTCGAGTCAGCATATTAGTATTAAATAAGGCAAAAGCAAATGAAAAAAAGGAAAAATCTTTTTAATGTTGAGATGTCCACAAAGAAGGTATGTTATTAATATGTGTAAAAACAACATAGCAGTGACATTTAAAATGCAAATACTGAAGGAGATATGAGAAGTAATATGCCAAAAATATTAGGAAACATTAATATTAGAAAACATTGTTTTGTCTCTTCCATGGTATGACAGTTCAAATGGGGAAAAAACAATCATATAGGATTCTTAAATAACATAATTCTAAGCAATATTTACTTGATATATATAAATAGATGATATCTACAAATACAGATTTAGAACTATATATAACACTATGCTCAACAGAGAAATGAACTTTTCTTCATATGGCTATGTAACAATCACAACTGATCATATTAGTCACATCCTATAAATTTCCAAATAAAAGAATAGACTAACTACAAACTAGGAAAGGAAAAAATAGCACTCAGGAATTAAAAGCAAGTCAAAGATCAATACGAAAGCAAAAATAAAAAAAACTAAAGGATACTTTCATAATGACACTAAAAACAACACATAAAACCAATAGGAGCCAAAAAAAAAAAAAAAGCAATGCTTCAAGTAACATCCATGTTCTTTAATATGATGAAATATTCGATAAAGGAGGAAAGACTATCCATTGGAAGAAAGACAGTCTCTTCAATAAATGGTGCTGGGAAAATTGGACATCCACATGCAGAAGAATGAAACTAGACCACTCTCTTTCACCATACACAAAGGTAAACTCAAAATGGATGAAAGATCTAAATGTGAGACAAGATTCCATCAAAATCCTAGAAAAGAACACAGGCAACACCCTTTTTGAACTTGGCCATAGTAACTTCTTGCAAGATACATCCACGAAGGCAAAAGAAACAAAAGCAAAAATGAACTATTGGGACTTCATCAAGATAAGAAGCTTTTGCACAGCAAAGGATACAGTCAACAAAACTCAAAGACAAACTACAGAATGGGAGAAGATATTTGCAAATGACATATCAGATAAAGGGCTAGTTTCCAAGATCTATAAAGAACTTATCAAACTCAACACCAAAGAAACAAACAATCCAATCATGAAATGGGCAAAAGACATGAACAGAAATCTCACAGAGGAAGACATAGACATGGCCAACATGCACATGAGAAAATGCTCCGCATCACTTGCCATCAGGGAAATACAAATCAAAAGCACAATGAGATACCACCTCACACCAGTGAGAATGGGGAAAATTAACAAGACAGGAAACAACCAATGTTGGAGAGGATGCGGAGAAAAGGGAACCCTCATTACACTGTTGGTGGGAATGTGAACTGGTGCAGCCACTCTGGAAAACTGTGTGGAGGTTCCTCAAAGAGTTAAAAATAGACCTGCCCTATGACCCAGCAATTGCACTGTTGGGAATTTACCCCAAAGAGACAAATGCAATGAAACGCCGGGACACCTGCACCCCGATGTTTATAGCAGCAATGGCCACGATAGCCAAACTGTGGAAGGAGCCTCGGTATCCAACGAAAGATGAATGGATAAAGAAGATGTGGTTTATGTATACAATGGAATATTACTCAGCTATTAGAAATGACAAATACCCACCATTTGCTTCAACGTGGATGGAACTGGAGGGTATTATGCTGAGTGAAGTAAGCCAGTCGGAGAAGGACAAACATTATATGTTCTCATTCATTTGGGGAATATAAATAATAGTGAAAGGGAATATAAGGGAAGGGGGAAGAAATGTGTGGGAAATATCAGAAAGGGAGACAGAACGTAAAGACTGCTAACTCTGGGAAACGAACTAGGGGTGGTAGAAGGGGAGGAGGGCGGGGGGTGGGAGTGAATGGGTGACGGGCACTGGGGGTTATTCTGTATGTTAGTAAATTGAACACCAATAAAAAATAAATTTAAAAAATAAATAAATAAATAAATAAATTAATTAATTAAAAAAATATGATGAAATAAATATGGAAGCAAAGAACAAAGGAAAAGCACAACCTCCATCAAAAATGAAGGAAAGGAATAAACAAAAAAAATTCAATTAGTAAAAGGACTAATGATTTAATACATAAAACTTAAAGAAACAAAAAAGTTAAATGGTTCAACAATTTTACAAAAAAAGGGAATAAACACACACATACACACAAAATAAAAAATGAATAGCCATAAACACTGAAGAAATTAAAAGAATCCAAAGAAAAAAAATAAAAATAAAAGAATCCAAAGAGATGATTTGTCTCAATTCTATGCAAATGGATGATGACTGGTAAAATATTAATGTCCTAAACTAACCCTAGAGGAAATAGAAAACCTAATTAGGTCAGTTATCAGACGTGAGAAAGCTGTCCAGGAACTACCAAAAGATCAGACACATATCAATCCACAAATTCTATAAATATTTAAGGAATCCAATCCTATTTGACAGTCCTCAAGCTAAGAAAATGAAAAAAAGCTTCCAAATTATTCTTCTAAATATTGAGAAACACATATACCACAATTCAACCAAAACAGCTCTTTTTCTCTGTTTTAGCCTGTCTCCTCTCTCTTCTCCTCCTCAACAGTCTCTTTGAGAATCTACCAAATTCTAGATAAATAAAAAAATTGGCAGATAAGAAAAATATGTAGTTCAGTTTCCTTAGTTTCAAGTTTATTTTTAACTAGTTTAAAAATAAATTATTTTGAAATTACATTTGGAATGCTTAGGTTTGACATATGACATGAATAAAGTATTTCAAAGGGTACAAGAAACAGGAGTCTAAAATCATCTTTACAAGTTGAATTTTGTATAAGCAAAAACCAGTAGGTCTCTAACCCAAACCTGTGTAAAATCTGGTACATGAAAGAGGCCTAAGAAATGTTTACTTGAATTTGATTTTTTAAAGATTTAATTTATTTATTCATGAGAGACACTGAGAGAGGCAGACAGAGACATAGGCAGAGGGAGAAACAGGCTCCCTGCAAGTAGCCTGATGTGGGACTCTATCCCAGGATCCTGGGATCATGACCCGAGCCAAAGGCAGACGCTCAACCACTGAGCCACCCAGGTGCCTCTTGGATCTAATTCTTAATGTAACCATTCCTTTTATTCTAAGGTCACAACCTGTATGATTTAAGAGCCACATCTCCTCTGTAAGGGATTCTTAATTATTTTATGTTATCTTACTGTGTGACACTTAATTTCCTTTAATTGACTAGCCACAAATTGAATAGAACAAACCTGCTCAAAACTATTGCTAGCAGTTTTCTTCCTGACTAAGCAATTTACCATTGACAAAGAAAATGAAATTATCAGGTAAATTCATAATGTTATTTCTGCAAAATCTCTTTCCTCTACACAAAACAGTTGATTCTGTCACTAGGATGTGGATACAAGGAAGTGGTACAGCTCCAGAGAGGAATGGGGGAAATAGTGTGTATGTATAGCGTAAGGATGCTCAGGTGACTATTTCAATGTGGGGTCATATTTATGATAATGTTGTTGATTTGAATACATTATCTTTGTCTATATATACCAGAAGCCTTTATGAAGATCTGTGAAAAGTTCTATGTAGAATTTATGAGAATTTTTAATTATAACAGAATCTTTGTTTTGAAGCATTAATGTTAGAGATTTTGAATTTTGTAAATAATCCCAAAGTTCTGCTTGAAGTCTCATGATTTTGCTGAGGCACCATTTTAAACTTCAACCCCTGAGGGGGTAGGGTAAAGAGGTCAGTGAGTAATAAACATCAACTCAGGATTACCATCTAGCTTTGCTAGCACTTATTCTTCAACAGGGACAGAGTGAATATGGTGTTGAGACTAAACTTCACCTCTCTGTGGAAAAAAAATGCCATCCCCAATAAAGTCATACTACAAGGTGTTTGTGAATTTAGGTATTTCCATGTCAAAGTTTCGTAAAACTTTATAGTGTATTCTAATATGTTAATTTAAGGAGTGTATTTTATAAAGACCAAAATTTTCCTCAATAATCCAATTACTATCCATTTTCTTTCCATGCCTTTGAACTATTTAACTTCTCTATACAACCTCCAATCTTAACATTGAGACTGCACAAGGCCAAGTATGCTTATACCGTTCTCTCTGTAATGAGCCTGGCCTGCTCTCTCACTGCATATGGATACCTGGAATATCTTTGTCTTCAGGGGCGAATACTTATTCAACTTCACTTTGTCCTTTGACTGCATGTCTCGTGGCTCTGGCAACCTGGCCTTACTCCAGAGCTGCAGCTTAAAAGATGTTATCGTTCTCATAAATGCTCACGTTCCTTTTTGGCATCGCATCTAATTCTCTGGCAGTCCAACTTGTGAAAAAATGTCTCTAGTCTCAATACTTCCCACTTGGCCATTCACTATGTAGAGCCATGCCATTTTCTAAGGCTACACATAGATTTGTCTGTAGAACAGAGGGAATAACTCAGTTTTAAAATCACAAATGTCTGGGTTTATATCCTAAGTCTTTGATTTTTTAGTTATAAGTTGTTGGAACAGTTACTTAAACTCTATAAGCCTCATTTTCTTTATAATAATATTATTATAATACTATATTATGTAATATATAATGACATTATAATACCACATTATTTTTTTACTATTATGTATCTTTATAATAGCATTATCAAAATACTGTTTTAAAACAGATTGTGTGAAATTTAGGAAGCCATCAAGTAAAAGTCCTAGCACTGTACTTGGTATTTAGTGGGCACTCATTTAAATAAGGAGTGATCACTACTAGAACTACTCAAGTCCTGGTGCTATTATTATTACTAGTTGTATAAAGAGAGTAAGTTCGATAACAGCAATGATAATAGCTAACATTTGTAGAACATGCCTCCCTGACAGGCTCCTTGCTAAACGCTTTACATGCACTATCTTATTTCAACCATGAGAAAGGCATTATTATCCTTTGGATTTTACAGATGATAAACCTGAGACTTTGAGAAAGGTTAAGTTCCTTTCCCACGGCAATATGACTAAATGACAGAGCTGAGAGTAAAACCTATGTCTGGCAAAATCTAGCACATACTCTTCCTATATTTATTCCATAGTTCTTTCTTTCAATATTTATTTCATTATTTCTCAGCATTCCTAAGTTTATAGAAGGTGCTAACTAATAAAATTTTATCTCCCTATAACAAACTAGCACATTGCTGGACTTTCAGTAGATGTTAAAATAACTTATTCTGGTGTCTGTATATTTATTTTTTTATTAAAAGTATAGAGAGATATAACAATTCAGAAAAAAAGAATTTTTTAAATGACATGTAATTCCATCTCCTTAACAGCTACTTTTGGTATATTTCCTTCCAATTTTTAGTAATTCAACTATAATAACAGTAGTAATCAAAATGTATGTACAATTTTATATCAAGCTTTTGCACTAATGATAAGCACTTCCAACACTTCTACATAGCCTCCACAAACTGCATGTTTAATGGTTGTATATTCAGTAAATGCTTCATGATGATTCATCTGTCATTAACAGCCAGAACAGATCAACCATGAAGTTTTCTGATGAAATATACCAAGAATAACATTTTTTAACATTGTAATACATTGAAGGGAGAGTGGAAAAAACTGGTTGAGCCTCATATGCTTGAAAATATTTATACCAAATGCAACTAGGAAATAGGCTCTGTCACTAACTAGTGATAGGATTTGGTCAAGTTCTTTGCTATCCTTGGTAGTCTTTGGACCCTTATCATAGAATGAGGTGGAATTTATATTCTCTCAACCATTCCTAGCAGTTTTATAATTTTAAAAAATATTTTATTTATTTACTCATGAGAGACACACTGAGAGAGGCAGGGATACAGGCAGAGGGAGAAGCAGGCTCCCTGCAGGTAGCCCAATGGGGGACTTGTCCTGTGTTTATTTTGACGCACTGAGCCAAAGGCAGATGCTCAACCACTGAGCTACCCAGGCATCCCGCAGTTTTATGATTTTTAATGATTATTTCCTGGCCCCAATTCTGACACTCAGAAGTTGAATGACTGGACCAGTTCCCTTAATACTCTTGGTGGTTAGTATTTCTAATCTGGAGAATAGTGTTTCTGGGAACTCCCTTCCTGTAACTTCTGGGACTTTGCCATCATCCTAAACTTCCTCTAGTTCTAGATGCTCATTTGCTTATTCTTTCTCTCTCTTTTTTTTTAAGATTTTATTTATTTATTCATGAGACACACACACACACACACACACACACACAGAGAGAGAGAGAGAGAGGCAGAGACACAGGCGGAGGGGGAAGCAGGCTCCATGCAGGGAGCCCGACGTGGGACTAGATCCCGGGTCTCCAGGATCAGGCCCTGGGCTAAAGGCAGTGTGCTAAACTGCTGAGCCACCCGGGCTGCCCTCTTTTGCTTTCTTTTCTTTTTTTCTTTTCTTTTCTTTTCTTTTCTTTTCTTTTCTTTTCTTTTCTTTTCTTTTCTTTTCTTTTCTTTCCTTTTCTTTTCTTTCCTTTTTTCTTTTCTTTTCTTTCTTTTTCTTTCTTTCTTTTCTTTCTTTCTTTCTTTCTTTCTTTCTTTCTTTCTTTCTTTCTTTCTTTCTTCTTTTCTCTCTTTCTATTTCTCTCTCTCTCTCTCACTCTCTCTTTCTTTCTTAGGTTTATTTATTTATTTTAGAGGGAGAGAGAGAAAGAGAATCCTCAAGCAGGCTCCCAGCTGGGCACAGAGCCCAATGAAGGGCTCAATCCCAGGACCCTAAGATCATGACCTGAGCTGAAATCAAGAAGCAGCTTAACCAACTGAGCCACTCAGGTGCCCCCTAAATGTTCTTTCTCCTCCTTCCTTATAGGAAAGTTACAGTGTCTTAAATATATCAGCCAAGTCCCTTGCTAAATCTGGGCCAAAAAAATCTATTATGTTGCTGGTATGATGTTTTAATCCCTTTTAGGTTAGTTTCCAACATTTAAAATAAAAATCTAGACTTCTAGCGCCTCTGAAAAAATGGAAAGCTCTTGTAACACTTTGCCAACATTTCTATGAGGCAGAAACTGGATGGCACTGGTAAATGCCAACTCTCTTACATGAACCACACATTTTACAAAGTCCAGGCTACAGCCTTTATAATCACCTATTATCATCTACCTGAGGAGTTTCACTTATTTCTTTCCTTACCTGGCCTCTGTGGTTATCTGGGTTAGTGACCCCATGTTATATATGATACTTCTTTGGCTGAGGGAATCATCAAAAACCAAAGATGGCTTTGAGGGCCAGTGCTTCAAAGAGTTCATTCAGAAGGTATCAGATTTCTTTGGGCTGACTGACCTCTCAGAATCTAATTAGAAATTTCACTGGTTTCACACTCTCCCATTTTATTGATTTAATACACAGTATACCTGCTAGGTAGAGTGGACTCCTTTACTTTGAAGCTTGGGGTCAAGCGCATTTTCATACTGTAAGTAAAAAAGAGACTGACCTTCTTCAAGAGGGAATGCCTCCCCAGTGGAGTGTCTGGAGGGCTCTGTCACAAGCAAAGGGTGAAATAGAGCTGTCCTGTGTGTTTACTCTGCATAAACAGTCACTCACAAAGCATTTTCCTTTGTAATAAACTTATGAAATTATTCATCAGAGGTAGAAATGGCCTCAATTAGATAAAAGAAATGGAGCATTTAATTAATTTGTGACAAACCCATGGGTGGCCAGAAAAATAAAATCCTATCTAAAATTAGTTGAAGACAGACCACAAGATTGCATGCTTTCACCATATTAAAAAATGAATGCAATTGACACCTTTTAACATTTGTCTTTTATCCATCTAGTAACAACAAAAAAATTAATTTCCTTAGTCAAAGCAGGAAAACAAAAGACCAGGTTATAACTACACAGACCTCTCAGGAAAAGGAAATTGCACTAGTTATGAAAACAAGAAATTCTGGGTGCAGCTGTCACTATTAAAATACAACAAAAGCCAGAATAAAATTGCCACAACAATGCACAGTTAAAATTATTCCTCACTCTTTTTTCTTTTCCCTCTCCAATCACTACTTGTGTCTGGCTAGGAGTAGCAACCTTTAAAAGGTTTTACACATAGCCCATGTAAGATGGATATCATTAAATAAAGCATTAGAGTTTTATGAGGTTTGTGCAAGTAATGAAAGTCCCCAAACCAAAGTCACTCTTATGTGGTGCATACCTAAGAACCCAAAACCCTCATATGAAAAAATATGTGATTGTGATACATTAAAACACAGGCATTTTAATTAGCGAATTATTAACTATGGTTCTAATTATAACATGCACCAAATATTAAAGCTAGTGCTAGTTTTTTTTTATCAGTGACTATTCCAGAAGAATGGTAACAATATTTATAGAGTGATGACTAAATGTGTTAACAAAGGATGTGCTTAGTAATAAGTAATAACTGGGGAAAATATACATTTTTGAATTTCAATAATTACATAATTATTGAAAACAATTTAAAAATATGTGAATTAGTTCATTTTATAGAACTGGGAAGAAGGTTGGTCTGGAAATCTAGTCTAAATTTTTCTTTGGCCTTAGGCTAACTAGGTACACTCACTATAATTCTGGGAATTGGGTCCCAGCTGTTCTCATCCTCTATAGCACGGTGCAGTAATTGAAGAGAGCTTTAAAAATCCCTGATGCACAGGTTGCACTTAACCAAACAAATCCTAATCTGGGAGTGGGACACAAGCAACAGAGTTTTTCAAAGTCCCACACAAGATTCTAGTATGCAGCCAAGGTTGAGAAGTGCACTACACTGTAAATATCTTTCAAGGTTTAAGGGAAGACAAACAAAAAGCTATGGATACTATATTCTATATTCTAAATATATTCTATATTCTAAAAGGAATGGTGTCTCTACCGAAATAAAATTAGGTTTTCCGTTGTAAATGCAATATGCATTTTTGCTAGATTGTCATCAATTGTTAAGTCTATACTTGTGATGTTCTGGTATAAAACGCAGCCTCTGAGGTCTAAGCAAAGCAAAACTAACTGAGCGGAGGAATGGATTATGTGGGACATCTAACAGATATGCCACCTTTTATTCGGAAGATGTGAACACTAACAGCCATTAAAATGTACACATGCATTTCTACAATCCAGTATCAAACATGAGTGCTTATACCTAAAGTTCTCCTATCAGAACATTTTACAGGAGGAATGGAGAGGTTCTTTATATGTATGTTTCTAACGAAAAGACTCTGTTTATTCATTATAAAATAGTAATGTTTTGCACTAGGAAAAAAGTCTATCATTTTCTTCTGGAGTTTGTGTGCGAGTATGCACATCCATGCACTGACTGGGAACGAGGGAATGGACTGCCTTTCCAGGAGGTACATGAAGGTCTCCAGATTTCAGGTTTTGAATATTCATGGCGTGGGACAACAAGCCACAGTGCTAGAGCCTCAGGCCCATACCAGTAGGCTCCTTTATTAAAACTTCACAGTTTTGTCAGTGAAGGTGATTGCTCATCTCTCAGCACAGCAGATGAAGATAACCTAATTCTCAAAAATCTGGAGAGTGTATCTCTTCCAACAATGGACAGAATCTCTTAAGAAATCCCTTATTATCACCCCTCTCAATAATTATTAACTATTTCCAGCAAATAATATGGGTTATATTTTATGTAATATTTGGAGACAAATGATTACTTTTGTTGGATTGCTCCTTTTTCTTCTTAAAAATGCCATTATATAATTAACAAATGAAGATATTTTGTTATCATTATTGTTGGTTTTAAGATTTGTAATGAAGATCAGAATTATTATATATTTTTATTTTTTGTCAGTAGCTTTCATTTTTAAGTGAATGCTAACTATGAGATTAACCCATTACAAATTTGAAATATAAAATAACATGGGATGGTCTTAAGGATAATGTACTTACTACCCTGAAGCCAATTTGTTAAATTCTCATTTTGTTTTCTCAGCACTGAAAATAATTAAGAGAAAAACGAGCTGGCATTATATAAAACAAGCCATCTTTAAAAAAAAAATCTACTATATCTCAATTCAACAGTGTAGTAAATAAAAATATTACAACTTGTTGGATTCCTCCCATACTCATTAGTTTAATTACAGCTAAGGTACAAACATTTGAGCACATAAGATCCAGTTAGATTTGTGAAAATTCAAACATTTTAATTTACTTAAAAGCATCAAACAATAATAAATTAAATGAAAAAGGATATAATAATAAAAAACATTCATTTTTCTTCTCTGCCACTGCCATAGGAGAAATTCAGCTGTGCTACCAATACTATGAGTCTTACAATAGCAAAATCTGATTTATAGACTTGACTGCTATTTAATAGCCAAGAATTCTCACAGACTAATTTTGTGTTATCCTTTTGGATTAAGAGGGTTGAATTATATTATTCCTAAAGTTTTTAAAAATTTAAATATTTTTTTTTTTTAATTTTTTTTATTTATTTATGATAGTCACAGAGAGAGAGAGAGAGGCAGAGACACAGGCAGAGGGAGAAGCAGGCTCCATGCACTGGGAGCCTGACGTGGGATTCGATCCCGGGTCTCCAGGATCGTGCCCTGTGCCAAAGGCAGGCGCCAAACCACTGCGCCACCCAGGGATCCCAAATTTAAATATTTTAAAAATTTATTTGACAGAGAAAAAAAGAGAAAGAGAGAGAAAGAGAGAGAGAGAACAAGCATCCACACAAGCAGGGGGAGCTGCAGAGGGAGAGGGAGAAGCAGGCTCCCCATTGAGTAGGGAGACTGACATGAGGCTCCATTGCAGGACCCTGAGATCATAACCTGAGCAGAAGGCAGATGCTTAACCAATTGAGCCACCAAGGTGCCCCCCTAATTTTTTTTAAAATTTAATTTTCTATGAATGAAGTAAAAACAAAAGGAAACAACATCTAAAAAGTGATAGATGAAGCTTTATTTTATAAGTAAAGATTTACATACATATACACAATTTTGTGTTTCTTTATGCCAATTACTCTTCTAGGCACTTTGAAAATACCGGCTCACTTAAATTTTATCACAACCCAGTAAGTTATGTTTCACAGTTGAGGAAACTCAGACACCTAGAGGTAAAGGGACTTGCCCAAGGCCATACCAAAAGAGCTGGGATTTGAATCTAGGCAGTTTGGCTCTGGAGACTCTAGAGATCTTTTATTTCCTCTTCGAGCATTTTGTGAAAAATTTCAAACACACAGAAAAATGGAAAGAATTGTATATGAACAGCCATCTACCTACTCAGGCTATATAAGTACTATTTTGCTATGGCAGGTAAAATTAAATAACCATAAGTAGATCACCTAACAAATGGCTACATTTTCACATACAAGGAAATTTTCCACCCAAAGAAAAAGCACAGGGTCTGAGATGATGACCTGGGAGTTCTGCTTATCAGCTATGAAAAGTGAATTGCAAACATGATTTCAGAGTCAAACAATTAATACTAAAAATAGACACAACCACTTCTACTATGCTGATTCATATTTTATAGCATCTTAAAATGAATGAAACATCTATAGGTATCATTCTTTCTCATGAAATCATACTACTATTTTTTCAAAACTGACAATGAAGTATTGTCTGAGTGGACAAATATCAAGCAGATTTCATGGATATAAGTGGTGGGTATAAGCCAGAGATTGTATTAGCACAAAAGTGATACACATAAATTATACATTATGTCAATGGGTTTTCCCTATTATATAAAGCATATTTTAAAAACAGACTTCTATAGTAATATATTATTTTACTATTCTACTAGATTAATAAATGTCTCGCCTCCAATAAGGTAGAAGGGAACTTTACACTCAATGCTGTATAAAGCCATATAATATCTGAAATCAGAACACTGTCTTTAGAACTCTGATTTAATATATGCCTAATACAGTGCTCCAGTGATCTTTGATCCTATCATCACTCACACAGTCTTTAGGATACAACTTGAGACAGTTAAGGAAAATGTACATTAATGTCCCTTAAAGAATATAGTCTTCTTAAGACTTAAATCCCAATGATCATTATGTATAGCCAACTTTAATAAAATATATGACACAGTAAAGCCTTTTATTCAACATCTCTCATTTCATTTTCTCTAAATGTTCCTGCCTTGTAAAAATATGAACCCATTAAAACATTTTAAAAGTCAATCTGATGGTCCATATCCAAATCTATATTTTAGTAATCTGGACACACACACACACACACACACACACACACACACACAATGTAAAGTCCAAACAAGAAGCTAGCTTTTCATGCTTTTTCTAAGTATCTGTAATGCTCATCTCTAGAATAAAGAATAAACCCCAGAATCACAGGAATAGTAAGAGATCTAGCCTTCTTCTCATGAGTCGGTGATGGGGGAACTCCAAAGAGAGGGCTCCCAGTATCCTGGCACAGTACTTCTGAATGTTGTTTTCACACCAGCAGCTTCATCTGGAAACCCGGAAATGCAAAATTTTAGGCTCCACCCCATAGGAACTAAACAGAGGCTGTGAGAATGGGGATAGTAATCTGGGACTTAACAAGCCCTTCAGGTGATGCTGATGTCTGCTAAAAAGAACCACTATTCTTGCCTGTACATATAACATTCTTCCAACAAAGAATGGCATTACTGTCACTGCATTGGTTAACCAAATTTATTCATGCACCCCTCTTTTTTCTATGCCATTAGAGATCACTTTGTATTTTTAAAATTGATTTTAATTTTAGAGTGTGATTCTATTTTCTATCTCTGATTTTATCTTTCAAATCATTTATTTTTTTAAAAACATTTTATTTATTTATGCATGAGAGGCAGAGAGAGAGAGAGAGAGAGAGAGAAAGGCAGAGGCACAGGCAGAGGGGAGAAGCCGGCTCCATGCAGGGAGCCTGCGACATGGGACTTGATCCTGGATCTCCAGGATCAGGCCCTGGGCTGAAGGAGGCACTAAACTGCTGAGCCATCCGGCTGCCCATCAAATCATCGTTTACTTTAAAGGGTCTAAAAGTAGCAGTATATATGAGAGGAAGTGTGTTAGATCAACTTAAATTGGAGAGAATGGTTAGTTCATTCTCTCTCACCTCTTCTCCTCTTACTCAATATTTACAGGCACACTTTACAGGACATTGCAGGTTAAACCCTCCACAATAAAATCAAATGAATTGTTTGGCCTCTTAAAAACTTATGTTACATGATAATGTTGTCTATTAAGTTTGTAACAGCATTATGTCTAAAAAGCAATGTACATACCTTAATTCAAAAAGTGTTTATTATAGCAGCACCTGGATGGCTCAGTTGGTGAAGCATCAGACTCTTAATTTTGGCTTAGGTCATGATCTCAGGGCTGTGAAATCGAGCCCCACATTGGGCTCCATGCTGGCTGTGGAGCTTGCTTGAGACTGTCTCTCTCCCTCTGCCCACCTCTACTTTCTCTCTTTAAAAAATAGTTTATTACTAAAAGATGCTACCATCATTCTAAAATTTCAACAAGTTACAATCTTCTGGGTGGTGGAGGGTCTTGCCTCAATGTTCATGGCTGCTGACTGATCAGGGTGGTGGCTGCTGAAGGTCAGGTGATTGTGGCAATTCCTTTCTTTCTTTCTTTTTTTTTTTTAATATGTATTTGTTTATTTGAGAGGGAAAGAGGAGGGGGGGAGAAAGAGCACAGAGAGGAGCAGAAGGAGGGGGAGAGAGAGAATCTCAAGCAGATTCTCCAACATAGGGCTCCATCTTAAGATCCTGAGATCATGACCTGAACTGAAATCAACAGTTGGATATTTAAGTGACTGAGCCATCCAGAAGCCCCACTGTGGCAATTTCCTAAAATAAAACAACAATGAAGTTCACCACATCAGTAGAGTCTTCCTCTCCTGAACAATTTCTCTGTAGCATGTGATGCTGAGATAGCATCTACCCACATTGATAGCATTCTACCCACAGCAGAAATTATTTCAAAATTAGAGTTATGCCTCTAAAACCTTGTGCTTCTTCATCAAGTAAGTTTATGTAGCATTCTAAATCCTTTGTTGTCATTTCAATAATCTTCACAGCATCTTTGCTAGGAGTGATTCCATCTTAAGAAACCACTTTCTTTGCTCATCCATAAGAAGCAACTCCTCACCCATTCAAGCTTTATCATGAGATTCCAGCAATTCAGTCATTTCTAATTATAGTTCTCTTACTATTTCCACCACATCTGCAGATATTTCCTCCACTGAAGCCTTGAACCCTTCAAAGTCATCCATAAGGGTTGTGATCAACTTCTTCCAAACTCCTGTTAGTTTTGATATTTTGACCCCTTTCCACATATCACAAATGTTTTTAATGGCATCTAGGATGGTGAATCCTTTCCAGAAGGTTTTCAATGGATTTTGCCCAGGTCCGTTACAGGAATCACTATCTATGGCAGCTGTGGTCTTATGAAATGTATTTCTTAAATAATAAGACCTGAAAGTAGAAATTGTTCTTTGATTTGTGGACTGCAGTATGGATGCTGTGTTAGCAGGTATAAAAACAACATTAATCTCATTGTATATCTCCATTAGAGCTCCTTAGTTGACCAGATGCATTGTCAATGATCTGTAATATTTTAAAACAAATGGAAAGAATATTTTTTATCTGAGTTGTAGTTCTTAATCATGGACTTAACATAGTCAGTAAACCATGTTGTAAACAAATGTGCTGCCATCCAGGCTGTGTTGTTCCACTTATAGCATGTAGGGTAGATTTAACATAAGTCTTGAGGATCCTGGAATTTTGGGAATGGTAAATGAGCATTGGCTTCAACTTCAAGTCACCAGCTACATTAGACCCTAAAAAGAAAATCAGCCTGTCCCTTAAAGCTAAGCACTGACTTCTCTCCAGCTACAAAGGTCCTAGATGGCATCTTCTTCCAACAGAAGGCTGTTCTTTCTACATTGAAAATCTGTTGTTAGTGTAGTCTGCTTCATTAATTACCTTACCTAAATCCTCTGGATAACTTGCTACTGCTTCTTATATCAGCTCTTGCTGCTCACCTTGCACTTTTATGTTATGAAGATGGTTTCTTTCCTTAAACTTCATGAACTAAGCCCTGCTACCTTCCCATTGTTCTTCTGCAGCTTCCTCACTTCTCTCAGCCTTCAAGGAATTGAGAGTTAGGCCCTTGCTCTGGATTAGGTTTTGGCTTAAGAGAATGTTGTGGTTGTTTTCAATTTCTATTTAGACCACTCAAACTTTATCAGTAATAAGGCTGTTTCCCTTTTTTTATCATGTGTGTGTGTTCAATGGCATAGCACTTTTAATTTCCTTCAAGAACTTTTCCTTAGCATTCACAGCTTAGCTGGTTCATGCAAGAGGCCCAGCTTTCAGACCATTTTCACTTTCAACGCTTTCCCCAATAAGCCTAATTATTTCTGCGACCTTTGATTTAAAGTGAGAGACATGTGACTCTTCCTTTCACCTCACTAAACACTTAGAGGGCACTGTAGGGTTATTAATTGATCTAATCATCTTGGGAATAGGGAATTCCAAGGAGAAAGAGGGACAAAATCAAAAGCTGGAGCAGTGAGAACATGCACATTTATTGATGAAGTTTGCCATCTTATATGGGTAGGTGCCCTAAAACAATTACAATAGTTAACATCAAAGATCACCAATCACAGATCATCTTAACAAATATAGTAATACTGAGAAGGTCTGAAATATTGAAGGAATTACCAAAATGTAACACAGAGACATGAAGTGAGAAAATGCTATTGGAAAAGGTAATGATTTTACTCCATGCAGAGTTGCTACAAACCTTCAATTTGCAAAAACCACAATGAAGTGGAACACAATAAAACTAAGTGTATATGAAGACTGCCTAAATTCAAGTTTCCTTCTTCTTGTTCTTTTTATGTTATCATCCTTTAAAAAAATTTGTAATGGCACTGGGGTAGCTCAGTTGGTTGAGAGTTCAACTCTTGATTTCAGCTCAGGTCATGATCTCAGCGTCATGAGATTGCACCCCATGTCAGGCTTCATGCTGAGTGTGGAACCAGCCTACAATTCTCTCTCTGCCTCTGTCCCTCCCTCACCCTCATGCACATGTGCGAGCTTGCATGTTCTCTCTCTCTCAAAAATAAAAAATAAAATTTCTTTTTAAAAATCAAAAAATTATATGTAGTAAAATATCTATCTATCATTTTTATTTTAATTATTTTATTCTATTTATTTATGATATGTATAATGATATAATGATCATATTTGGTCTAATAAACACATGTAAACTTATTTTATCCTCTTAGAATGACTTTTGCATTTCTGATAATCTGTATATATTGTTTTCTTATTATCACTGGTTGAGAAGTAATTGTGATTACAATTTTGCTTTCTTTTTTGATTCAATGTTTAAGTTTCAAAATAACTTTGTGGTTTATTTTTTATTTGCAACTTCTACTTTTGTGATTCTGTGCAAATATAATGTGACTTACACAATTTTTAGATTTTTAGATACTAGAATTAACTGAAGATGTCTTTGTTGCATAAGATACCATTTATAATTAAAAACTAGTTGTTAAAATTATGTCAATGTGGGTAAATTACATCTTCTTTGAAATTTTAAGTTAAAAAATAATAATACCCTTTAACTAAAGCATGTCTTCTAAAAGTCAAATGAGGTAATAGGAAAACTCTAAACAAATTATGAAATACTAAATTTTTTCCATTTCATGAAAGTTATTATATATTGAGATCCACAAACACTGCAATATACACCCTTATGTTTTACCATATCATTTTTAATTTTAGTTTATTTATTCAATCATTTGTTCTATCTTAGCCATTTACTCGGGACCCTATTAGGCATAAATGATGTATGTATGAATAAAAACTATTCTTGTCCGCAAGGAACAGTTCAGGTTAGTGAAGAAGATAGTCATGTAAAAAGTATGCAAGTAGTGTAAATGATGTATGTATACATCATTTGTATATATGTATGTAAATGATTATGTATATATATAATTATTTATATAAATAATATTTATTAAATAAATAATATAATGTATTTATTATTTATTATAAAAGGCATATACATATATCTAAAAATAGTAGGATAAAATAAAAATAGTAGGATAACAACTTACGGGTGCTGTCACAGTGGTATGTAACTCAAGATGCCCAGCCTTCCCCTAGCAAAATGGTGGATACTGTGCTATTCAAACTAAGTCCATCAGACATGTTCTCTCTAACATTTTGGGTTGTGAGCAATAACTAATACAGAGATAGAAAATATAGCAACAAAGCTTCAAGCCCATTCATTCCAATAGCCATGTTTATCTGGAGAAAACTGTCCATACTGTTGTTACTTGCCCCTTTCACTCTACTCTGGCTTTTGTTCTCTGAATGTGGCTTTCTAAGATCTCTATAGTTTCTGGGAACTCCTGCTAACTTTTCAGTACATTCCTTTTCTGTATATATTATCTATTGCCAGCTTCCATCACTTGTATCCTAAGAATCCTAACTCATCAAGGAAACTTCAAAAAAAGGAGTTTTATTTTGAAACAAGGAAAACAATTGTGAAAGAAGAATCACAAGATCAGCAATGAAATCTCAGTTTTTATAACTCACTGGGTAAGTTGCTAACCTTGCTAAGCCCCAGATGTCTCATCCCTAAGAAGTGAGGTTGGATTAAGGATGCTATTACTCATGTTCTAGCTCTATGAGACATTTGTCAGAATGCTCTGGATGCTCTCTCCCAACCCTCACCTCTCTGTATAGCTCCAGGGGCAAACCATTCACAGAGATAGTAGAACAAAAGGTGGATAAAGTAGGTCTCCAGAACATTAGAATTGCAGCTCAAAAGCTCTTTCATCCATGATTTTTTCAGGAAAGGGGTGAATATCACTGTATTTCATCAGCAATACTCACAATTTTGTGTCATATTTCCTTACTTATGTCCTTCCTCATTTCTGCCTTATTTCCTGCATTAGACCACAATTTACACTGAAGTACCATCTATATCTGATTTCTCTCTCATTTCCAGAATCTAGATCAGTGCCAAGAATCACTCCCTACCCAATAAAAACCACATGAATTTTTCAGAGTGGGTTATTTCTACCTACAACTACTCCATGGATGCTGAGTAAGTATATGTAGCTATAAGGAAGGTCCCAATCAGGTTATGAGAAATGTATATGCTTCAGTGAGAATGAGAGAATGGGTATAAAACATGACTTGTCTCATAGTAATTCTCCTTAACAGAGAATGATACAGTAAAGTATAAGATTTTATCAAAGACCTACCAAATCAGTGGTGAAAACTGCTATGAAGTTCTTTTGTGTTTTAAACAATTCCGCCTGACCTCATCTTTGGAACACTTAGGGCTGCTACAGTGAATACAAGGGGTGTGTGTGTGTGTGGGGGGGGGTGGTAATCAGAGAAACAATCAAACAAAAAGCCCCAAAGCAAAGCCAAAGGAAAAACCAAGCCAAACCAAACAAAAACCAGACCATTCTCATTCAGGTACACAGGTGAAAATCATTCTTATTGCATCCCATTATTAGATTCTTTGACAGAAATTGTTTGCTAAATGGAACTTCTTTCATTTTCATCAAAATTTATGGCCAATTTGAGGGAAGGTTTAATTGAATATCTCATACTGTAGGGAAAACTAATAACTAAACTGAAGCATACTCTTGGAATTGATCCATATAGATGATAAAATCCTTTCTCTCCCTGATTTTTTTTTCTTTTAGCTGAGAGAATTCATTTTAACTCTATCTCAGTGAATCAGATGACAGGCTAATTTCAAACCAACTTACAAACAAATATTTCTGCAAGTTAGAAATCCATCAAGAGAGTCCCTCTTTCCAGGAATGTTAAAAGAGAAGTAGAATAAATCCAGGAAGAGTTCAAAGAGCATCTAAGGGTCAACATTTTTATATTGTTGGAAAGGATGAAAACTTCCACATTTTACATTCCCTTGTAATCTGAACAATACATTCATTGGTCACTCTCTATTATAAGGATAACACTGCAACTCAAAAAGACCTAGAACTTGCCGCATCTCTGAATCCTTGTAACCAACCATAGGTAAGGGGCTTAACCCTTCCGGATCTCATTTTTATTATCTTTAAGATGAGAAAATTAGGTATGCTGATTTTACAGCTATTTTAGCTCTAATTTTATCTTTGACAGTAAAATCTCACAAGGGCTTTGTAACTATGATGAATTTCACAGACACTAAATGTCCAGTTCAAGTGTTGCACTGGCTTAAGGTGCCATATCTATTCGTTGTGTTATTCTCCTATGGCTTAGTAGCATACTTCATGGAGGAGGAATGGCTGGGGTAGACAGAAGGACAGGTTCATACTCAGAGATACTCAGAGGCACAGACAGCTTGCCATCCCATCTGTTTGGTGCAGCATTATGAGAATAGGCATCATCTGCTTCATCTACTCACCCAGTGGCAGAAGCCTGTGTGAATGCTCTGAATTTGTGTACAGATTCAGCTGTGTTACCCCAACAATCTCTAAAATGCCAATAATCAACATATTACTGGTAAAGAATCAAGCCCATTAGGCCAAGCCATATAATCATTAACATCTTTAGACAACAATGTGATTCAGAATCCAATTCTAACAAGAAGCCACATTGGTGAGATTGCTGAATGTACATACTCCTGACTTCAACGCCAAATTGGCCCCAACTCAGTAAATAAAAGTGCCTGAAATTCACCTGAAGCATTCTGTACTAGCCATTTGGACACTTGCCGTCATCTCCCTCACATTTTGGAGTGAGGAAGGGACCAATTTCAAGGGCGACTGAGTTATTCTCCAAATGTCAGTTGCAAACAAACACCAAAATCAACCAAAGAGGCTTAGGTATAAATCCATTCTCAATTTATATCTGACTTTTACGAGTTCAAGTGAGTTGCACTTGAAAATGTCAGGTAGAATTCTCTTATGATGTTGCATATGACTTTTGGGGACACAGATCTAGTCTGAAGTGGCATTTGACAATCCCAGTGCAACATTCAGAAAGGAGCTGAGTGAAGAACTAGTCAAGTGTACAGGATACAGAGTGCAACGGTGAAACCACTGCAGAAGCATACCAGAGATGTTTTCCTGCAAATTAACAATGATGGAAATCTCCATTCCAAACCCTCTCAAAAAGTCTTATTTGACCTTGGTAATCTGAGTTTATGACCTAAAAGGTTTATTTTCGGATCAAGTGATTAGATTTGGTGAGATTTAAAAAGATCATCATTAGATTCATTTAAGCATTAAGCCATTCCCTCAATTGCAATTTATTTATTTAATTAATTAATTATTAATTAATTAATTTATTTATTTTAAAAATTTTTTTTAATTTTTATTTATTTATGATAGTCACAGAGAGAGAGAGAGAGAGAGAGAGGCAGAGACACAGGCAGAGGAAGAAGCAGGATCCATGCACCGGGAGCCCGATGTGGGATTCGATCCCGGGTCTCCAGGATCGCGCCCTGGGCCAAAGGCAGGCGCCAAACTGCTGCGCCACCCAGGGATCCCCCTCAATTGCAATTTAAAGAACTTGGCCAAGTATGTTAATATTCCAGATTCCTAAAACTATACAGAAATGGCTATCTTTACATATTTTTGCTTTTTAATATCTTAAGTGAATGGTAAAATACCATAATCAATAGATAAGACCATGAGTACATAACATCAACTTTGCTAATATTATTTGAAACATATATTCTAGCTGTATTGACTTAAAAATATATGTAGACATCTGACTGGCAAAGCACATGGACATCAAACACCATTTGTTAAAAAAGTCACCACCACAGAAAACAGCTTCCTATGTATAAAATGAGTGGAAGGCTAAATGCTCTCTCTGTGATAACTTCTAGCTCTAGTCTCTTGAAACACTGCGTGGTCAATAAGAAACCAATTAATCCCTAAAACAGAAACTTCCAACATAAAGTGTTTTCCAAATTTCAGGTTCAGTACAGCAACAGGCTTACTCTGAGCCACAAATAAAAAGAAGAAGGAAAAAAGGATAATCGAACATGTAGGTGTCTCTATGTGCTGGCCTTCTATGTAGCATATTCAATTCTCCCAAATCCACAAAAGGCATTCCCACTTTATAAATACAAAATAGCACAGATGAATTTTCTACCTTAAGATGAAGTAGTATACCCTTTAACAGCCTCTCCTGACTCTCCATCCATGATCATTCCTGACACATCAGAGCTTTTATACAAGTTACTATCTGGATTAGCCAGATTTACAAGTGTGATAGTTAATTTTATGTGTCAACTTGGCTAAGCTTTGGTGTCTGTTTTTTTAGTCATACAGCAATCTAGATAGAATGTTAACATGAGGTAGTTTTTAGATGTGATTAACATTTAAATCAGTAGACAGACTATGGTAGATTACCCTTCATAAAGTAGATGGATTTAAACCAACCATTTGAAGGCTTTAAAAGGAAAAAGAGTATAATCCCCTAAGAAGGAAGGAATTCTTCCTTCAGTCTGTCTCTGTAGTCAAGACTGCAATATCAACTCTTTTCTGCGACTCTAGCCTGATGGTCTGCCCCGTAGAACTTAGACATGCCTGTCTCCATAATTGTGTATGCCAATATCTTAAAAAAAATAAGTTTTTTTCTGTATATACATACATCTTTCTAGTTCTGTACTTCTGGAGAATCCTGACTAATGCAACAAATGACAAAGAACTCAACTCAAACTGGCTTAAGAAAAAAAAAATCTGTTGTCTGACATAACTGCAAAGTCTAAGCTCTCCTGCCCTTTTGTCTGTATTTTTAGGTGGGCTCTACTTAGTAGTCACAAAAATGGTCATTGGCAACATGGGCTTCCATTATAATGAGTAGGGCACTTCTACAGAGATTCAGCAAGAGTTTGAGGAAGGATTTTGAAAGTCAAACCTGGGTCTCTTTAAGTGTTCAGGATAGAAGAGAATACTTACAGGAACACCAATGGATTGAAAATAGGAGAGGCATAATTCGCCAAAAGAAAATTAAAAAGTTATCACAAAAGCAGAGGAAATGGGACACTGGGCAGGCACACTAAAGATGTCTCCTACACAGTACAGAACATTTAGCTATTACTTAATAATAGCATAGGCTACCTTTTAATGAGAAGATGTATTATCTCCTTAAATTATATTATGATGTTATTTTTCAATAACTTTTCAGACAAGTTCTTAATAGCTTGCTGTATTCCTGTGGTTAGTAATACTGTGAGTTCTAAATTTCCCACTTCTCTTCTTTACACAAATCTAGAAGCATGAACTCAAACATCATTTATAGATTGTGCAATAAGTTCTGAGGTGAGTGATATTGTTGTGCCCAAGATTGTGAATTCGAGAAACTACCAAGGAGCCGACACACCGATGCAAACACGTGAGGGTTTATTTACAAGCTCTAGCTTGGGTCCAAGTATACCCGACACAGGGGAGCAGGGACTTGGACCCTGAGGCTAAGAGGAGTAGCAGCTTTATAGGGGCCAGTGGGATTGTAACATGCGCAGAAAGTTGCACAGTCATGTTGGTCCACAGGCAGGTGGCCAATTGAATTACATTTTACCCTATAGTATCCATTTGAGGGGGCCTATTACTTTGGTCAGAATCCACAGTTTTGGCAGGCACAAGGCAGGGTTACATTGTTATGAGCCGATTTCCATAAGGGGGTGCCCAGCGGCTTGACTAGGGTGGGGCAGCGCCTTAAGCAATAAGCAGGTCATGTGGGGGTCATACAGGAGGTGGCGGGTGCAGCACAAAATGGAATCAGTCTTGCTCTGCTTGTCCAGGGGTAGGGGATTTTTGTTAAATTTCCTGGGTCCCACAATATGTAAAATCCAGTGAACAGGGCAGCACAGATGGCTCAGCGGTTTAGCGCCAGCCTTCAGCTCAGGGCTTGATCCTGGAGTCCGGGGATCCAGTCCCACGTAGGGCTCCCTGCATGGGGCCTGCTTCTCCCTCTGCCTGTGTCTCTGCCTCTCTCTCTGTGTCTCTCATGAATAAATAAATAAAGTCTTTTTTAAAAAATCGAGTGAACAGTAGAGGAATTTATAATTTAATTCACAAAATTCCCTTGTTAAGTATTCACAGTGATTATACAATATTGCTCTGTCCATTTATAGCAATTACTTACCTAAATAGCTATCTTAAGTTGGAAAACATCAAATAAAATGTAGCTTTTGGAATGCAAATAATCCATGGGATACAACTCTTCTGAAATAAAATGAAAACCTTTCCCTCTAATATTAATAGTATAGCAAGAATCAAATATGTTACTTTATTCAGGTAATAGAGGTAATGAAGCATCCGGCAAACCTCCATACTAAGGTACCTGTCATTGATTTATATCTTTTACAACACGCAGTACCTAAAACTCTGCTTGGCAGAAATTATTTATTATACTATTTCAGGTCATTATGATCAGGTCATTACGACCACCAGTGTTGATTCTTTATGACCCCTTGAAAAGCTAACACATTAGCTAATGTCTTTGGCTGTAGAGAAAAAAATTCTAATTTCCAACAAGAAAACTGTGGTAAAATTTATTAATTAAAACATCAGAATATAGCTTCATACTCATATTCATATTTATAAAACATACATACATCACTATGAGCCCATTTTCTGCCACATCTCATTCTTCAAAAATAACTATATCTCCACAACCCCCACCTGCTATACTCATCTTACTTCAATGCCTTAACTCCTATAGTCTCACTTCATTTTTTTTTTTTTTTACTCCTGGCTAATATTAGATCATCGTTTCAGATTTAATTCTGGTGACATTTTCTCTAAAAATATTTCCCAAAATTCAGATTAGACTAAACTATCTTCCTGGGTGTTTTTAGCAGTACAGCTTCCCTTATCTCTGACATAATTTACAGTATCATATTGAAATAATCTGACAAAATGATGGTCTCCACTCTACCAAACATATACTTTTGGACAGAATTAAGCCCTCTTCATTTTCTCTGCAACACCCTCCCACCAATATCCCCCATCATATGCCTATCACCAGACTTGTACAAAATAAACTGAGGAGTGAAGTACATGGAATTGACAACAAATATTTTTTAAAAGAAAACAGCAAATATGGAAATCAGTTCCTTTGGAAAAATAATCATTTTGAATTTTGTATACATGCTCTGAAAAAGATAAGACTTAGAATGTAGAGAACATGTTGTGAATTGTCAATACGGAAAAAGGTGCTATGTGTAAGAGTAGTTTACTTGATTCTGGAGAC
Source organism: Canis lupus dingo (assembly GCF_003254725.2). Lineage (NCBI taxonomy): Eukaryota > Metazoa > Chordata > Mammalia > Carnivora > Canidae > Canis > Canis lupus. The sequence continues at coordinate 14,901,506 of NC_064262.1, forward strand.
TCCAAAGACAGAAATGTGGCTAAATGGAAAAAGGTAAATGGAGGTAGTATAAAACTTAGCATACAGAAGAGCTTTTTAGTAACTGGGGCTGTCTGCAGAAAGAAGGCCTTGATTCACTCAATAGTTTCTCATACTTAAGGATTAAGACAAAAAATGACTAATCTTTCTCTGGGGTCTACTAAAATATATTCCAGAAGTGGAAAAATTGCCATGCCATGCCAGCACTGCTCCTGCCTAGTGTCTGCCATATAGTAAGTAGCCAATAGATGAACAAATGACACAGATAATCTCTCCGAAACTAAAACTTTATTCCTTATCTCCTTCTTTACATCATTTATAGGATTTCTTTTAAAATTCAATAACAAATAGTTCACTTAAAAGCCATTATGAGTAGTAGGAAGATACAAAACTGAACATTTTTGTGAGGTCCAATGCTGAAACGATTCCTTGCCTGGATTTGGATTATGTATAAATAGAATAACTGAAAAACTATAGATCTGAAAGAAAAGCATGGTAGGTTCATTTGGATATTTGTTCAAACCCTTTATGACTTCTGGGAATACAAAAATGCACAGAACATAGACCCTACCTAAGAGAAACTCTAGGTCTAGAAGTATACCTGACATAGGTAGAAATCATTATCTTATTTAACAAATACTTAATAACTTCCTACTTTGTGCCAAGAGTTGTGCTAGACTTAGCTGAGGCAGGACAATAGATCAGAGTTTGACTTTAAAAGGAGGCAAAGGAAAAAAAAAAAGGAAAAAAAAAATCCCTGGGTGGCGCAGCGGTTTGGCACCTGCCTTTGGCCCAGGGCACGATCCTGGAGACCCGGGATCAAATCTCACGTCAGGCTCCCAGTGCATGGAGCCTGCTTCTCCCTCTGCCTGTGTCTCTGCCTCTCTCTCTCTCTCTCTCTGTGTGACTATCATAAATAAATAAAAAAATTTAAAAAAATAAAATAAAATAAAAGGGGGCAAAGGACTACGGAAATTTTACAAAAGATGGCTTCTCATGGGGAAAGGAAGAAAAAATTGACAGACACATGGAATTTTAAAGTGTAGATGCTGAGAGAGAATTCTAGGAATGGGGGAAGGCTTGAGCAAAGACACACTGGCACCAAGGTGTGAAAACTGGAGAGTTACAGAGTTGGGTACAATACGAATATAGATGTGAGAGAGTAAGGATTAGAAAGTTAGATCAGGGCTTTATTATGAAAGTCCTTGATGAAAGGCACTGGAAATCCTAAGATGAGTAGAATGTATTGATTATCAGAGGCAATAGGGAGCCACTAAAATAAAGCTTGAGAACTGTCCCATTAGTAAGTTGGGGCTTAGCAACTCAGCAAGTGGAGAGGAAACTCAGCAGTGCAGAGAGGGACACTGACCTTCTTAGAGAATTCCCTGTGAATTGTTTCCTAGAGTTCTTGAGAGGATGATGTATGTTCTTCTAGGTCTTTGATTCACAGATTCTCCCTAACACTAGAATAGCAGATACTGTTTCTAAATAAATGTTCCATTTCTTAGAGCAATTTCTCTTACCATTCTTTTCTCATGGCTAACATGTATTCATTTTTCCACATTTCAGCTGATTTATCCTCCAAAGTCCTTGCCTGAAAGCCCAGATGGATTAACAGACACTCCTAGGCACTCTTAGAGCAGCCACCACATGTTACTATTTAAACATACTGAAAATTGAAAATATCTATTTGGGTGTTTTTGGCTACCAAACATATGTATTTAGAAGGTAAGGATTGTGTCTTAGTCCCCTTTTGTGTTCTACCTGCATCTAACACAGATCTGGCAAAAAAAAAAATAAAAATAAAAATAAAATAATAAATAAAATAAAATAAAATAAAATAAAATAAAATAAAATAAAGGAACATTTATTTTTTTAAAAAGAATCAGACAGGTATTTACCATACTCGCCTTCAAAGTTTTGCTGTGATACTTCTGAACTGTGCAATCTTGGGAAAACCACTTGCTTGTTTGGGACTTTTGGTTCTTCAAAAGAAATTCAGAGGATAGGACCAGTGATCTTTCCCATAGGGTAATAATGGCAGGCACACATAATTAACAGCAGATCATCGACTACTTAGATTTAAGGATCAGTCAGCAACAAAAAAGTTCTAGCCAAAAGTCAAGAAATTGGAAAAATATCATAACTAGAATATATCTATTAGATGATGGTCATGAGACCAAAGATAATAGTCCACTGGCATGAGCCTAAGAACAAAGATATAACTGCCATCATAGGTAAGCAGGTTCTGCCAAATGTCATTAAAATATTCAAAGAAGAAAACCAAGGCAAGGATATTCATAAAGTCATGCTAAAGGCAATCTACCCTGGATTAATCTGTGAATTTAATTGATGGTTTTTCCTGTCTCCACGAGTTTTAAAGAAAATTTTATAAAATCAATCTTTTGATATTTGATTTAAAATTCAACTCAGACTTGGAAGGGACAAGGAGGAGTTTTCTATCTTGATAGGGGTTTGATTTACACAGGTATATGCATTTCTCAAATCTCAAGAAATGGTCATTGAGGATCTATACCTTTCAATGTATTCACAGTTTAGCTAAAGGAAAAGAAAAGCCTGTAAACAAGTATTTAACACTAATTGATGATATGCTGCCTAGGTATTTAGGAAGAAGTGTATGGATGTTTGTAGTTTACTTTGAAATACATCAGAAAAAAAATAAACGGATGGATGAACAGGGAGATGGATAGGTAAAGAGATGGATATAATAAATGTTAAAGGTAAAATCTAGGTGATGGGAATCCCGGGGCTCACTATATTACTTCAAATTAAATGTATGAGAATTTTCATAAGAATATTATGAAAAGATTTTTAAATTAAAAAAAATCAGGAGGGCTGCATGGGTGGCTCAGTAGGTTAAGTGTCTGCCTTTGGCTTGGGTCTTGATCTCGGGTCATGGGATCAAGCCCTGGTGTTGGGCCCCCTGCTCAGTGGGGAGTCTGCTTTTCCCTTTCCCTCTGCACTGCCCCTCACCCTTGCCTCTCTTTCCCTCTCAAATAAATAAATATATCTTTAAAAAAATTCAGGAACAGGCATGCACTGAAGAAGTACCAAGTTAGTCTTTTGAAACTACTTTTTTTTTTAAATATACTTTTTAAAATTTTTATTTATTTATGATAGTCAGAGAGAGAGAGAGAGAGAGAGAGAGAGGCAGAGACACAGGCAGAGGGAGAAGCAGGCTCCATGCACCGGAGCCCGACGTGGGACTCGATCCCGGGTCCCCAGGATCGCGCCCTGGACCAAAGGCCCGCGCCAAACCGCTGCGCCACCCAGGGATCCCCTGAAACTACTTTTAACTATTCTAATCTATAGTAAACAAATGCAAGGAAGTAAAAATGGCTTTTACACATTTAAGTTCAGAATTTTTCTATAAGAATACTTCCCTTTCTTGATAGAGTCATCACAAGATTAAATAAAATCATGTTTGATATGTCAATGGGTGTATAACAAAAAACATTTACTAAAGAGAATTTAAAAAGAAATCTCAGGATTTATGGTTGCAGGATGTGTTAGAGAAATAGACAGCAATAAACTTCGGAGAGATAAATTTAATCTTAAATTTTCTGTTATAGGGACACCTGGGTGGCTCAGTGGTTTAGCGCCTGCCTTTGGTCCAGGGTGGGATCCTGAAGTCCTGGGATCAAGGCCCACATCAAGCTCCCTACATGGAGCCTGATTCTCTCTCTGCCTATGTCTCTGCCTCTCTCTTTCTCTCTCTCTCTGTGTCTCTCATGAATAAATAAATAAAATCTTTAAAAAATTTTTTTCTGTTATATTCAGAAAGAGAGTAAAAGAAAGAAAATATCCAAGTGTTCCAAAAACAACTGATGGAACCAGCATTCCCTTTCTTCAGCCCTAATACTGAAGGCATAGCCAGTCACTGAACTGCATAGAGGAAAAACTAGGCTGGCAGGAAAAGGGAAACAAACGGAACCGTTTATAGGGAGGGCACAGGTAGTGGAGGGAAAGCACTGGGCACCGTAGGTTATCATTTTTCCAAAAGAGGATCAAACTCTCTTAGAAGCAAAGCGGTTTCTTGCCAACTTAACTTCCTGCTATTTGCAGAAATACTTAGTCAAGGGATTGCATCTTCAAATATTTGTGAATAAGCAGGAAGAATTGCCAGTTGCCTACTGAGAAACTTATTACTTCTCCAGGGTCCAAGTGTGCCACTTAACTTTAAGAATCTGAGATGTAATTTATGCAACACACCAAATGAAAATCAACTGGATTGCATTCTGCTCCCTAATAATAACAAGGGTGCAGGATGTTGGCACTCATTACTCCTGGATACTCTGTAAAGCAGTAAGAACAAATGTCATCATCTCTAATAGGTAGGTATCCACTTTGTCTAATATGTTGATTCACACTGGTGTGCTAACGAAGGCTATAAATATATTTGCGATAGGAGACACATGGATTTTAGCTTAGCTTACTTATAAACAATAGGAAAATAAAGCTCTATTATTTGTTTATTCTAACATACATTTTTCACAGCACAGAGAAAGTACATCTAACCCTCTTTGGTTACTGTGACAATTTGTTAGTCAAAATACATATGTTATGACTTATGCATATGCACTACTGTTGTTGATAGCTATGCTAATTAGTGTATTCCCCTGAGGCAATGGTTTCAGGTAAAGAGCATGATGAAATATTACACTGGAAAAACTAGACCCTGCAATTAATAGTTACTACTACTTTCTGGTAAATTCCTTATTCTTAGTACCCTGGTGCGGAGGGCTCCCACCTTGATTACACCTGCCTTGGAACTGTGATCATGTGATTCCCAAGCCAGTCACGGACAACAGTTCTTGTGCCATCAGCCATCATCACTCCATTATTATGAGGAAGTCTGAATCTTTTTTTTCCTCCTTCTCCTCTATCAAAACTAACACCACAACTATCACATATTATAAATAAAATTATGTTTCTGCCTCTTTGTTAGTATACTATTTTGAGAACTGTTGGGTAGATTTTTCAACCACTTTGAGGGCAATCTATGGGTAATGTGATTTAAAATATGGTTAATGAGGCATATAAAGAATAAAATTTGAGAAGTTCTTGAGGAATGTCTCAAATAAATCATCACATATTCCCTCAAAGAGCTGAAATTACATAGTAAGATAGGTCAGGTTAACTGCCAATGGAGAGAGACAAACTGTATGCATGACACATAGCACATATAAAAATAAACCCTGATTATGAATGCAAGGCTCACATCAAAGATAACAAGGGCCAAAGTGATTACTTTTGATGGAGCTATTTCTCACATGGTCCCCTGTGTATACGCTTCTCTTAGGCCTGGGGTTGACAGTAAATATTTTAAGTCCTGTGAACAAGGGTCTTTGTTACACCTCTGCTGCTATAATGTGAAAATAGTCATATGCAATACATAAAGGAATGAGGATAGCTGTGTTTTAGTACAATTGTATTGAGGGACATTGAAATTTGAATTTCATATAATTCTCATGTGTTATAAAATACTAATATTATTCCTCACTTATTTTTTCAGCAGTTAAACAAAATGTAAAACCATTCTTAGCCTATGGGCTGTATGAAAACAGGCAACTGTGAAGCTTGCCCCATAGGTAATAGTCTGCTAACCCCTGCTCTAGGGAGAGTGGCAGTAGAGATTTATTACTTAATAATGGCTAACATTTTTTCCTGAAAATGATGAGGATATTGTTAAGAATGGTAAAAGCAACAACAATATCTCTCTTGGATTAAATACGGATTATTTGCCTAAATTGTGCTGCTGGTAGTATTACCCCACCTGTGGATTAGAAAATAAGACTTAGAGAGTTAGAAACCTATCCAAAACCTCATAGCTAGTACAGGGGTACATGTCTGGACTATCCCAAATATCATACTTAGTCCATTATGCTGAATGGCTTTTCTGAGAAATTTAAACATAGTTGGGACTTTGCCCCAAACTGCTTTGTCTCATGGTGAGCATATTCATTGGAGAAGGATACATGTAACCAAAAGTAGAGCAATTTTGCTTCTCATTACCTCTGCCAGAGAACATAATTTAACTGAAATGGTACCTACAGCAAAATATTCACAAGCTATAGAACATGTTACTTGCTAATGGAATAGAAATTTCATTTTGGAAACCTATTCCTGTAACAGCTAGCCAAAGGAACTGCGGACTATAAAGAAAAAATAGGAGGGATTAATAGCTTGTGTGAACATCAGAGGCTGGGATGACTTTTTCTAAGTTTACATGTTCAGTTTGTACTGAGCAAGCAAAATACAAAATAATGACAAGACACATAGTCTCAGCTCTTGGGCATAATGGCAACACACACAGACACATACACACACACACACACACACACACACACACACGACATGCCTGGCTTTTCATAAAGAATACATATGAAACAGTGGACTGATTAGAACTTTTATGTATGTACTGGAGGTGGAGAGGGAGGTATAAATTGCTCAGTGTCTGTAAGAGCCACTGAATTCTCTTAGTGAAGAGGTAGGAAGAATCGGGCCCAGAGCATTACATTAAAAATGTAGACTTTGCACATCAGCCTCTCCACTGCTAATCCCAGAGTGGATTTCAGAGAGTTCACTCTATCCTGGTTCTCTGAATAATCTCTCTCCTACAGATTTATTCCTCTCTAGTACTATCCCCTCCTCTCTCCCTCATTTTTTCCTCTTATAATCAGTTCCAAATACCTCTAACCTGATCCTATTAAATATGGCATAGAGTCACATTTCTCAACCTCAATACTACTGACATTTAGGGGGATGTAATTCTTTGTTGTATGGAATTGCACCCTATATCGTAAAATGTTTATTAGCAGCAGCCATTGCCAAATATTCTGCTCCCCTCTTTCTGTCTTTCTCTCCTGAAAGGAATAGCAAAGAGCTTATAAAAGCAGATAGTCAGACAAATGGGGTAGGGCATGAGTCCTAAACAAGAAGAATATCAAGATCCCTTTGGACTGAGGAATGAACGCAGTACTGCAAGGGTGGTGCACTGTGCCAAGCCAGCACTCCTCTACCACTGGGTTACTCCATGATGTGCCTAGGGAGCAGCTATCTAAGGTACCGATGTTATAACCTTAGAGATTATAAGAGATTCCATTTTAGAGGCAAAAAAGCTGAGAGCTGCCATATTTCAAGGAACCTTGAACTTGGGCCTTGACAATAAGAATGTCAGTGGAAACTTTAACAGACTAGAATTTAGATATCCTTCCCCATCTCCAGTATACAACTTTAGGGACTGGGTTGTTTCCAGTAAGAGTAAAAAATGTGATTTTCTCACCAATCTGGCAAAGACTGGATGGAGCTTTGGAGTTAGAAATAAATTGCTTTAAAGGAAATAAAGAAATGAAGTTTTACACACCACTGTTACTTGTTTATGTCTGCAAGTTCTAGAACTCTCTGCTGCGTTAAACTTCCAGTCTCAATTGTGGAAGATTTAATAGAGAGTTCCCATATACCACAATGGACTCAATAAGAACTCTATCTCCTCATCTTGGCCCTGCTCCTTAGTTTAACCTTTCTCAGACTGCCAGCTTTTACAACCATCTCAATGCTTAACTCTGACTCAGGCAGGGCCATAGAAAGCTCAGCTCACTGACCTGGGCTCAGGTAACGGCTCCAGGCCTTCCCCGTGGGGGTTACAAAGACCTATGGAGGGCAGGAAGTCTGATAAACACTAGGTCCAAGTGTGTTTTCTGAAAATCTTTCAGCTTGTAATGGGATGAGACTATTCACACCTGTAACCTTGTTGAAGAGTTAACCTTGCTGGATGGCTCCTCATTATCAAGCCACCTGAATTCATCTGCTGTTTTAATAAATGCAGGCTCAAGTTAAGCCTTAACCTTCTTCAATAAGAGGAATCACACACCACTCCACAGCAAATATCCCTGGTCCTCCCACCAACAGACAGCTGTGTGCATATGATATATTTCTCTCTATGTGTATATACACATTTGCAATTATTTTAATTCCATGTATTGAGGAAGATAAAATACAGCTTGGGTAATCAGTAATTGGCTGGTGCTGTGCCTGGCACAACTCATACCTTTCACACCAAATGATTCCTTTGATTCTTGGGTGGAAGGTGGTATCTGTGGGCCATTTAATTTGTTGCACGGAGAACTATGTTGGGGAAAAAAAACAATGTGGTCCAAAGGAAAACACTGAGGAAATAGCTATTTCTCTCTCAATAGGTAGAAATAAGCAGATTATTTTTTAAAGGGCACTGTTTGAAGCACAACCACAATAAGTAAATTTACAATCCCTTCAAAATCTGTAAGCCATATTTTCATATTTTAGTAAGCTATCAAATTAGTTACAAGCTTTAAATTCTTTTTTGGTGTCTCTTTATTCCCATCCAGATACAAGTACTAAACTTTTCTGTTCAATTAAGAGGAAACATGTCAGTCTATGTAAAAACGAAAGATTCCAAACTTTAAGAAGAACCATGTGACCTGAGCTCTATCATTTACTATGATGTGAACTCACTGAAACTCTGAGCAAGTCACTGTCCCAGACTCTGAGTTTTTTATTCTCTATCTGCAGAATAAACTGCTGAGTAAATAATTGCTGAGGTTTCTTACTACTCGAATATGATGGTTCCATCTCTCTAATGACTTGATATAAACAACCCTTTCAAAAAGCCACTTTTTTAACCCTCATTCAATTGTAAAAAATTGCCCTTTCAACTAGCAAGAGAATGAAATCAAAGGCCAAGATATATATTTACTATTGTCTCTCAGAAATTGCAAATTCAAATGTCTTGCATGTAAATGGATGAAATAAATCAACAGTAAGTGGTGGGAACTTTTGAGAACTAAAGAACTTTTGTCCTGTCTACAGAAGGCAACTTCTCAGCTCTAATCTAATCCTGCTATGTAGGATTGCAAGTCTCCATAACAGAAATCAGATATCCAGACTTTTCTTTTAGATTTTGTGATATTCAAATGAGTGAAACTCTATAGGCTGAAGAAAAATCGTGGTTCTCTATTAAAAGCATATCCTTTTCTCCAATGAGGTCATACCCACGTTGGCATCAATTAACACTTCTAAACTAAGGACTTTCAGGTTTAAATCTCTAGCTTGGCTCTTGTTCTTAAGCCTGAAGTTGTATGTTTAATGGGCTCCCAGGCATTTCCACTTGGACACCATGAAATTTTAGTAGCACCAATTTGTTTTCTCCCACAACATTCAAGAATTCAACTGTGGACACAGTTAAAGTGGACCAAAAAGGTTAAGTTAAAAGAAGGTATTTTTGGATTGATAAAAAGGTTAAACACTGCTAGAAAGTTGTTTCATTATCAGGCTGCACGTATCATGCATATTGCTAACTTCCCCTACAGCACTCATCTGCTATGTTAATAAATGTGTCCTCAAGTTAAGGGCCTTGTTCAATAACAGCAGTTGCATACACTCCAGAGCAAGTGCCTTTGTCCTCCTACAAACAACTGGGGAGCTAGTTTTCTGTTCAGAGTTTAGTTCTCTTTGTGTGTACTTCCATTTGCAATTATTTTAATTCCATGCACTTTGGGATTAAAATACCGTTAGGGTTATCAGGAATTGGCTGGTTCATTTCCCCCAAACAAAAATCAGGCTAGTCTGTGGTTTGGGTTTTCTACTGCCCTGAATCAGAGAGTATAACATTACTGTAACTGAGGTTGGAAATTAGAATAGAACACCATTGTCAAGTGTCCACTGATATAAACCAAAGCCACCACTATCCACTTTAAGACTCTTTAATTCATTTACAATACAATTTAAATAACAAAGGGCTCAAACAGGGGGAAAACAAGGTTTTAATCTATTAAGGAAAATACAGATAAAGTTCATGCTTTAACCAAATAAACCCACAAAAAGTAGTTAGTTTTCCTCCTTTTAATCACTACTGTGACCCAAGAAGCTTACCTCTTGAATTCTAAACCTTAAAACTGTTTGCATAATTGTCAAAAGATCCACATTTTTGGAAGGAATCTTTATAGATCTTGTCTCAGTACAAGACCAAATGCTAGTGAACCGTATGGAGGAATGCTCCCTCCTGAAATGAAATAGAAGTAGATGAAAAAAAATGTAGTGGGGAGAAATTATACTATTTCCATTGGTTTCTTCAGGCGTTTATATGAATTCTTATATTTCAGGATAGTTTTAACATTTCTCCTATGTTAAAGGAATACAAAGGATGTTAGGACACCTAAAATATTCTCCCTTTCACTACTTCCAAGACTATCATGTCTAAGTTGCTTCTCTTCAGATGTCCTCCTTCAGTTTCACAATAAGTCATCGTGAATTTTAACTCCCATTACTTGACCCTAACAAAGACAATTCATGGTGTGGACATTTTAAGGTTAGAGATGAGATAGTAGATAATGTACATACAAGGAAACTATGGCAGATTAAGAACAGTAATGTTTATGTATATTTCAATGACCAAAGCTAACGGCTATGTAAAGAGCTCATCACTAAATGAAGTAGTTTCCATTTCACAAGAATGTATGGCTAATCTTTCTTTTCCACAAGTTCAGACAAGTACAGATTATTATACTGGTTCCTGAACAAGGCAGTGGCCTGGCTAATTACATTTTTTTTTTTTTTTTTTGCTAATTACATTTTTAAATGTATTCTCTTATCTGCTCCTCCCAATTCATCTTGTCTGAGCTTTCCTGACCCTTCTTTTATCACTTCAATCTGTACAATGATATGTTCATACAGATAACAAGAAAGTCACATGGATATAAAGTTTTGTCAAATTATTTTATGAAAACTGAAAAAAAGTTGAAAATTTTAAGGAAATTTAAAGAATAATTCAGGGGAAACAGTATTCATAACTGAAAGCTTTTATTGCCAAAACAAAATTTACTGATTGCTGTTATTTGGGTAAATCTAGCTTTAACTTTTGTTTGACTTGTTCAGGGTCCATGCTTATTAGTTCCATGATTTATGCTAGGACGTCTGTACTTGGCATTAGACCTTTAAATACATGGGTGAGGCATCAGATTCTATCACAGGCCATGCTGGGAAGGAAATGGAGAAATGGTCCTTGGGGTCCACCCTTACTAACAATATATCTAAACCTGTTTTTATAACTTTCTACAATTTGCCCTTTTTTGCTTCCCAGCAACTGGAGATGAGATCCATTGTTTTCATATTCCTGCGGCTGTCCAGGGTTCTCCAAAGCAATACTTCAGTTAGGTTGATCTATTTTGCTCCTTGCCTTCTCTCTTCATTGTACTCAATGGGATTCATTCATCTTCCTCTCCCCATGAAGCCTTGCTAAATGATGGACTTTCAAATCTCTAAATCACACAGAGTGCTAATGGATGTTAATGGCTTCCCCAAGTATTTAAATTTTAAATGGAAACTCCTATAGGTACATTGGGAACCAAAAGAATAAATATTTAATATTGTGAATTGCAGGAAACAAGGTAAAAGACATTTTATAGCTGGTGTTCTTCACCAGTCCTCATCAAATGAATGCCTTCCTTTAAGGCAGAATCCCTATATAATACATAATTGTGAGTTATTTCCAAGTTTGGATAGAATAACAGTTCTTAAATTTAAGCGTGCTTAAGAATCATGTTGGGTAGTTGCTTAAAAATCCAGGCTTGGGGACCTATCCCCAGAGATTCTGTTTTAGGAGCTTTAATGGAGAGCCCAGGAATCTGTGTTTAAGCAAATAACTCAAGTAATTCTAAGGCAAATGGTCCTAAAAGAACTCTAAGAAATACCTGCCACCCAAAAGGCCACTGGAACATTCCCAGTCAAGAATCAGAATTCAATCAGAATATCTAGGATTGACACTTAGGTACATCTCTTAGTTTATCCTTGCTCAAGTATCAAAAGGGTTAAAAAGAATAACCTTGCTGAGTTCTTCTAAGGAATAAATAAGTTAATATTATACCATTGCCAGCCATTATCATCATCAATGCCATTATTAACCTCAATGTAACGAAAAATCACTTGGAAATTTGTTCACACGTGCCAGTCATTGGTCTAAATGTTTACAGGTATTAACCCATTTAATTACCAGGTAGACATATGCTCAATGGGACTTAGTAAAACATGTTCAAGAATGAGCATGTAATTATATTCCTATCACTGAAAATATCAGAAAGATTACATTATCAACAAAATTCTGTCGAAGTCATTGACTGAGGCCGTGTGTGTGTGTGTATGTGTGTGTGTGTGTATGTGAGAAAGATATGTGTGTTTGTACAGGGTCTATCAATTTTGTCTTCACTATTTTTTCAAGTCAGCAGTCTTATCTTTACTTTTTACTCCACTCAATCTCTTCTTGTCATTTTCCCTTTCTGTTTGAAAATAACTATACCCAAGTCTGCAAAACATTGTCTTTCTATTCCATTTCTTGTTGTAAAGAGTTTCTGACATTCTGGGAGATGGACATTCTATAACAATAATGGTGCTGGATTGTTCTGACTTATAGGGAATCTAAGAAGAGAAAATGTCCTTACCCAGGAAAGTCATAAGACAGAACTCAGTGGTTCTGAGTGATGGGGTCAGTGATTGGTACAGTCTGTCCCCAGTCACTCCTGTGGTTTCACAGAATGTAAAACACACACCTGGATGCTGGCAACAGAAGGAAAACCATCTTATGAAAAATAGTAGCAAAATTTGCTGTTTTGTAAAAGCCTAACTGAAATGAAACTGGGAAAACAGGGCACTTTTATTGAATTAAGTGAAGATTAACCCTTGCTTAATGGTTCTTGGAAATTGACTCATGATAGGATAGAGGGTACAATTTTTAGTGGTTAGGGATGTGATCCCTTTACCTTTCAATACAGATCCTCCATTATCCAGTTCCATATATTCAAATGCAGCTACTCTCCATTTTTTATATATACCTCATGTACTTCACCTTGGTGTTTCCAATCACCCCAAATTCCCTTTGCCTGCTTCTAGCCCCATACATGTTCAAATTCTAACTACTCATTAAAGTAGGGAGCTTGTAAACTAAATGCAGTTAGAATGACTTAGATTCATAAATTTAACTGAATTACAGTGTGCTTATGAATTTTGGATGTGAGAAACAATCATTTTCATCAAATTTGTCATCTTTGAGAGACGTCTGACTTCACCTACTGCAATCTGGAGCCTAAATCACAGGACACCTTTTCCAAAAAGATGCCTGATAATAAGTCCATAGGTTAAGGTCAACAGCTAAAATTGCCCTGAGGGCAAAATTAACACCTTTATCTCCTAAGTCCTCCAAAGAAAATAATGAATATTTAACAGTCAATGAGTACATTTATTTATTCTAGAATTCTCAGTTATTTGTAGACTGTCAATATTCTTGTTCCTTCATTTGTACTTTATTTTTCTGTAACACTTATCAAGTGGCTTTACACATAGTAGTGTATTTATAAATATTTGTAAATGAATGAAAATTCATTATTGAAAGAGCAAAAATATTAAATAAGCATCTAAGAACTATTCATCTAACACTTTTAATTTGGCATAATACTTTCAATAGAGAATTTGTTTATTCTCTTAGGTCTCTAAAAAATATTCTTCTTGTTCTTTTCCAATATAAGACATTTTCAATTTCAACAAGGTACATTTTCTGGTCATTTGAGTAATTCAACAATAATTCAGAATGAAGCAATTTGGTGGCAACAAGAAATAAAAATTGTAATTCCACTTAAGTGTGTTTATATAATCACCTGCCATAGAAACTGAGTGATTCCTAAAACTTACACACACACACACAATAATGGCATATATGTATATGTATACATATACAGAACATACACACACATATATACACATATAGGTTTATGTGTATAGTTAATGTTCATCATATATGCTATGCTTTTACTTTTTATAGCATACAACCTATATCATTTAGATATTTAGTGTGAGGTCCTTTGGAAAGATGCATAATTGAAGAAGGAAAGCCAATGAATAGCATCTACATGTTTCTGGATCCCTAGTTATATAAGGTCTAGTATCTCTATACCGTCCTTCTCCCCACCTTCTCAGTCAGCCTATATATGTTTAGGCATCACTCTCTGCCTCTGCTGCCATGCTAGGTGATTACAGAGCCCATGTGTCCATGCATAGCTGGTATGACCACCTGTACCCCAAGGAAACATGGCTGGGAGATGACGAAAAGCACTTAAATTTCCATGTAATTAGTCAATAAGCCAATCTCTCACTGGACTTCTAGCCCCTAACTTATATACCACACGTTTGGCAATTTATAAATCCTGTCCCATGGTATATCTACAACTGGTATCTAACATTATTATTAAATTATATGTCTTACCTTCCCAGAATCTTCCCAAAGATTATAACATAATTGAATTGAGAACCAGATCATATATTTTTTCCTATTACTCTGAATACCTAATAATACAAGGCTTTACCCACACCAGGTTCTAAACAATCTGTAAGACACTAGTTTCATTTTCTAAAAACATTCACAGTCCATTTTTTCATTTAGCCATTAGTTATCCTATCCAATTTTCTTTATAACATATACAATTTCAAATATATTTGTGTTCATTGTTATAAAAGTAATATATCCAGTGTAGAAACTCTGGAAAACACCAAAAAATATATGCAGAAGAGGATGGAAAGCCTCTGTAAACCTATCACTCAAAGGTAATTAATGTTATTACATTAGCATATTGGTATTTCCCTTTTTGCTTCCAATATATTTTTACTTTTTAAAATGGGAATCCAGGGGATCCCTGGGTGCTGCAGCGGTTTGGCGCCTGCCTTTGGCCCAGGGCGCAATCCTGGAGACCCGGGATCGAATCCTACGTCGGGTTCCCGGTGCATGGAGCCTGCTTCTCTCTCTGCCTGTGTCTCTGCCTCTCTCTCTCTCTGTGACTATCATAAATAAATAAATAAATAAATAAATAACTAAATAAATAAACAAATAAATAAATAATTAAAATGGGAAACCAGCTTTATATTCGATTTTCATTATATATATATTACATTACATACACATACATTATATGTATATACATATATTACTATATATATGTATATATATATATTACATTCCAAGCACCTTTCCATGTCATTAAATGCTCTTTAAAAACATGATTTTTTTGATGGATGCATAGATTTTCATCCCACAGAAATTTTAAACTTTAATCATTGACCTACAACTGTTTGTTCAGCTTGTTAATGTATTGTTGATTATGCTGCGATAAAAAAATTCTGAACATAAAGAATCATACATATCTCTGATCATTAAATTCCTAGAAGAAAAACTGATATGTATTATGAAATACGGATATCAAATATTTTGATATGTGTACCCAAATTACTTTCCAGAAAGTGTATATCCATTTGCAGTCCTGCCAGCAGTGCAGGGAATGCTTGTCTCACTGGATTCTTGCTAGAATTGGCATTCAATTACAATGCCATTACATCTTCTAATCTTTGGCAATTTGCTAACATCATATTCATTTTATGCGCCTAACCTTTGTTCATCCTGTTACTTCTTCCCTGAATGCCCTTTCTCTAATTCTCCATTTATTTAAAACTACTTTCAAGGTAGATTTCAAATAATCTCTGCATTTTTAAAGCTTTTGCCTATCTTGGAAGTTCTGCTTTCTGTGTGTTTCCACAGAGATATGTTTCTATATCTTTTAGAGTTTGTATATAGTCTGTCTTATATGGTATTTGATTGTATGAGCTTCTCTTCTTCTATAGTCTATAAATATTTGAAGGCAGGGATTAGCTTTTATTCATCCATTCTTTGTTCCTGGAATTTAATAATATAGAAGCACAAACACAATGGACACTTATTACTTAAAAAAGGTCAAATAACTTACAGCTAATAGAAAATATTTTAAAATTCATTCATTCATTAAAATTTTTATTTAGTGTCTACTCTGTGAATTATTAACAAATGGCAAATAAATGATAAACAAAATTATAAATTATCTCTGCCCTTCAAGAGACCTCATTTATTGAATGAGGCAGACAATTAAGTAATCAACTAAACACATTTAAATTATAATAATGATAAATGATGTCAAGGAAAGTTATATACTTAGTTGTGGAAGATTTCTCTGAGAAAGTGACAGTGGACATAAAATCTGAGAATGTGTGAGGGGAAAAGATGGGAAGAAGGAACTAAAATCCAATGTATCCCTTCCCTCATCTGCTCACTGGATCTTTCCTTCCAACTGGTGACCTGCTCAGGGTGACCTCAGTATAATCTCCTCCCCACACACATTAGAAAATCCATTCTAGCAAGTATCCATGGACTCTTATAGAATAGCTTCACTCTTGCTATTCTTTGTAAGATTGAATTTTATCCATAATCATCACACTTCCTTGCCCCTCAGAGACTCCACATAATGTACTGAATTACCAGAGTGCATTTGTTCACTGTCCTTTATCAGTTGAGAAAAAAATGTTTCCTACTTCTTTGTCTGGTCGATGGCCTGAGTCTCTGTCCTATTCAGTATGAGCTGCCACATACCAGACACAAAACAAATCAATACTCTCTACTCCTCTCAGTCAAGGGATTCAAGGTATTCCAATAATTAAGCAACCGTGTGTGCAGAAAAGGCAATATCCCCAACGATTAGTGTTAAATTTAATTAATTACCTCTAAAATAAAATGACACATAAACTTTGTAATTAAGAATAATTCTTAATTAAGGAACATTTGACAGATAGGCAGGAAGAAGGAAAGGGATGGAAAATGGCTGATTAAGATGGGGAATTAAGCACCTCATTGGAGATATTAGCAAGCCGTGTTGTGTGTTTATTTAATTTTCAGGGCATTCAATGAACTGAAATTCAAAATAGATATAGAGGGCATTTCAGTAAAGTATGTGTGCCTTTTTTTAAGGTTAATTTAAGACTCTATTTTTGCAGCTAAAACAGCAGCTGTAATTTTACTCCCTTGATCACCCAACTAAGGAAAGGAAACCAGTTGGTTGGGGAGTTATCACATCTGTTGACTTTCTAAGGCATGAGAAAAGCCAGATAGTCCTAAAGACTAACATGGGTCTGTTTCATAAGTCATACAGTTCTTTTCCTATTACTGGCATTTGATGAAGTTTGTTAGCTCTCTCATGTGCCTGACATTTGGAGGGGCTGTGTTGTATCTTGAGCTATTCCATTTCATGCTGATAAACCAACCGTGCAAAAATGGCCTGGGGAATCCTGGATACAGAAGATATAGCATAGCAAATAAAAACAGAAAGGTTATCTGCAAACATGGTCTTTCTGTGCGAAGAATAATTCTGATGGTTCTGGTCACTTACTTCAAATAAACCTTTACGTCCCTCAATCCCCAACCACAACCACCACTGCTACTACCATTGAGCAGGGATCAGACAAAAAGACAAATAACAAATATAACTAAAAAGAAAAAGTGACATATAACCTTGGTTTGGGTTTTTACTAAACAATTATCTAGTAAGATAAAGGTGAACAATCTGTAAAATGTATTTTGATAAGAGAAATTGTACTCAGTATTTTTAAGGACAAGGCAAGCATAAATATGACCAAAGATGAGTAAGGTTATTTTTAACCAGGGTTGAATAAGAATTTCTTCAAAAATAATATTTTATGCTTTGAAGCACTCAGAAATCTATAGAAAGTAGTTTAATGATTAATAAAAAAGAATCATTTATTTTCCCAAAACTGTATTAAAAGCACAGTCACTACTAACAGGAATAGCAAGCATATATACATAATCATCACTATCCTAAGAAATGGGCTATTAAGAGAAAATATACTATTTTTTTTTCCCACTTTAAATCATTAATAGAAAAACCACAATCTTTTAGAAAGCACCTCTGGTAAGCTGTGTTGGAGAAAAACACATTAGTCTGCATTTCTTAAGTTATTATGTACGAAAAAGATTTAGTGACAGCTAATATTCAAGTTCTCTCCTATTTAATCTCTCCTAACTGATTAAATGCTTTATATTTCCATAATGTAAAATACACATTCTTGTATTTATTGCAAATTCTAGTTTCCCAATTTTTTGATTTGCACATAATAAGATGCATCATAGAAAACCTGTTATTATTTTTTTTCTAACATTCACTCCTTTTTGTTCCAAGTCTAAGAATCAGCTCTTTTAAAAGTTCACTTTGATTTCTCATTGACTAGAGTGCCTGCCTGCTGCCACCACCATCTGTTGGGAATTTAAAGTCAACTGCTTAAAATGCTTAAAACAAAAATTCACAATAAACCATGCTGTTTGATGATGTTCAACCTATCTTCATAAAAACTGTATTAATTCCCAGACATCCTAAAGCTCGTGTTAAGATAAACCAGTCATAAGTTATATATATAACATACACACATACATATATACACATATATATATTAACATCATATTTAATTAAAATTAAATGTGTGGGATACTATGACTTGCCTTTCTCACATAATATCTGTTCAACCAAGAAGGTATTTAAGCCTCACAATTGAGTCTGGTGTGTTAATTCCTGAGCAGTCATCACCTGTTACTGGATTCAAGTTATTTGATATGCACATATTCCTCAGAAGTTTAGTCTAAAAAACCCAAAGTGTTACAGACTCTGAAGAGTTTATTTGCTAGTGATTAAAAAATCTATTTAGATTCCCTTGGTCCACAAACACCTTTCAATTAAGGACAGACACCATATACTATTTAAGAATGTTGTCCAGTTAGGGTGTATGCAGTATACAGGATTAGTATTTCAATTACCTATTGCTGTGTAACAAACTACTCCAAAATCATTACTGTAATTAAAACAATAATGATTGATTATTTTGTACCATTCTTTCAACTGGGCTTACTTATTTTACATTCAGGTGGAGTCAGCTGGACTGTAAGGTCTGAGGTGACTTCACTCAGATGTCTGGCAGTTGGTGTGGGCAGTTGACTGGTTTGCCTTATTTCTCTTCCATAGGAGGTCTCATCCTCCAGTAGGTTAGACTGGATTCCTTTCGTGATGATCACAAGGCAACATATCAAGAGGGCAAAAACAGAAGCTTCAAGTCCTCTTAAAGCCTACTCTCCTAAGTGTCATTTCTGCTACATTCTGCTGGTCAAAGCAGGTCACAAGTACAGCCCAGAAAAATGGGATAGAGAAATATAGTCTATTTCCTGATGGAAGGGGAAACAAAGTTCAAATTGCAAACAACTGTGCACATTTGGATGGGAAGAGTTTGTGGTGATAATTGGTAGTCTATTTCAGCAAGAGATGATGATGATGGTGGCTTAGAGCTGGATGTGATATGGCAGTAAAAATGGAAGCAGTGGGGGATCCCTGGTGGCTCAGCGGTTTGGTGCCTGCCTTCGGCCCAGGGCGTGACCCTGGAGTCTTGGGATCGAGTCCTGCGTCGGGCTCCCGGCATGGAGCCTGCTTCTCCTTCTGCCTGTGTCTCTGCCTCTCTCTCTCTCTGTCTCTCATGAATAAATAAATAAAATCTTAAAAAAAAATGGAAGCAGTGTGCTTAACTATTTGAGAGGGCTCTATTTTATGACTATTTTATTGTCTCTGGAATAAAGCTTGTGCAGATTAAATGACTGCCCAGTGTTACCTAGTTACTGAAGCCAAACATTTAAATCCAGCTCATTTGACCACAGGTTGTGCATTTGTAATTAAAATACAGTAGTCTCTCCTTATCCAGGGTTGATCGAGTTCTAAAACCCCCACCCTGGGGATGTCTCAAATTATGGAGAGTTCTGAACCCAATGTATGGTATGAATTAACCAATATATACATACCTATGATAAAGTTTAATTTATAAATGAACCACAGTAACAGATTAATAGGAATAATAAAATAGAACAATTATAATAATACACTGTAATTAGAGTTATGTGAATATGGCCTCTTTCTCTTTCTCAAAATATCTTATTGTACTGTCCTCATCCTTCTTCTGGTGATGATGTGAGATGATTAAATGCCTCCATGATGACATGAAGTAAGGTGAATGACATAGGCATTATGATGTAGCCTTAGGCTATGACTGACCTTCTGAACATACATCAGAGGAGAATCATCTGCTCTAGACTGCAGTTGACAAAACTGAAACAGAGAACTAAAACTAAAAATCGAAAATGTGGAGAAAGGGAGACCACTGTATTCTACTACCATTTCCTACCATAATGTATTGACAGGCAAGAAAAACAAATCTCGGAAAGATAGCATGATATTTATCATAATATATTTACAGAAGTACTTTGAAAACCAGTAAATCTGTATTCCCACTGTACTTTGCATATGTATTACTGCAGTCATCAAATTGCCTTGCAGTTAGCGATTTATGTGTTTCTATGGGCCACTAGAATGAAAGCTCTATAGGGCAAGGACCAGGTCTTAAACATTTATGAAACCCCAGGGCCTATCACAGTAGCTAACTAGTTCATAGCAGACTTCTTGTAACTATTACTAAATTAAAGGATGTTATGTGTTACAAAGCTAATTAAGGGTATTTTCTAACACAAATAGTAGGAAGTTACATATTTTAGAAATTTTATTCCTTGTAATGAAATTGCCTCAAGGAATATTTCTCAAGAAGAAAATAGAAACATAGATAAAATGAATCAGAAATGACTTACTTCGAGAAAATCAATAATGATCATAAAGGGCCACTTATTATACTATGATCTAGAAAGGAAAACAGATACTCCTTAAGACATAGTTTGGTTTTATTTTGCTTTAATGCACATTTTCTTAATACCAGTTCAAAAATCAAGTCTTACTTATAAGGACCTATTTGTAGAATCATAAACAATGGCTATGAAGACTCCAGCTATCCTACAAAAAGAAGATTCCAAAGTAAATTAAAACCCCAAGGATGTGAAGCCAATTATTCAAATACCAAAAATAGACTGTAAATGGGATTGAGAAATCTAAAGAGGAAGAATATTAATTGGCCTGGATAACAAGATAAATCATCTTTTATCTTCTTCTAGGAAGTCATGAAAATAAAGTCATGTACATTTGTTCTGTTGTTAGCCATAGTGTGTTACCAGTTCAGGTTAGAACAGATGCTATATAGACACCTCAAGGGGTCTGAACTTCATGAGGGTCAGTTATCTTTGCCCTTTTATAATTATAGGCTATATTTTAACTTCAAAGTACATATACCTAAATGGATAATCTACATAAATGGAGATAAAATCTTTGAAGAATCAAAGCAATGCCACAACTGGCCTTCATAAAAGCAGATGAAGGTATCCATTCTACTGATGCCTCATGTCATTTGTGTAAGCATAGGACAGCATTACAGTTTTAGGATGTGGATGGATACATGTCCCCCATGCCCTAATCAAACATCTAGCTAGAGAAGCATGTGGGAAATTGCTTCATTTTGTTCCACAGGGATTCACTGAGAACCCAGCTTGAGTCTGTACCACTATATCTACCCTTACATTCTTTCCTGAGAGGGGCAATAGTGGTCACCAAATCAGGCTGAGGCTCCTATCATTGGAATTTCTCCTATCAGAAACAAAAACTGAGACTTTCAATTTTTCACCTAGGTTCTCCCAAGTGACCAGGAAACAAAATTTGCCAACTAACGTGAAAGAGGTTCAAGATTTGCTGCAGAGATGCCAAGCTCAATTTCTCTATGTCAATCTCCCAAGATACTAATTCTCAGTTTCTATTTGTAGCTTCATTGCTATATATGATCATACTGAAAATTCAAAGAAGGCTGTGTGTAATTTTATTCTCTATTCTGATTTGTTTTATTATGAATTTCACAATGATTTTAAATGCTTAAAACACATCAACAGTTAAGATTCTGCTCTCTAAACTACTAAAGCTCATAAAAACGTCTTGAAAAAAATCAAATAGCACGACTGAAAACCATGCTGAAAAAAAAAAGTGGAGCTTGTACATAGCTTGCTAAGGAACAGGCAATTGACAAGAATGATGCAAGACGATCTGAATTAATATTTGTAACACTAACAAATCATATTATTCTTTTGAAATATAAAGCCCTGCAAGAAGGGTGTCCTACATCATTAGCCCCTTGAGGAACTGTGTATAAACACAAAATAATTATATCCCTAGAGATGAAATACAACTGTCTGTCCCTCTGAGAGAACTCTTGTTTTGATGTTAGAGTAAAGGATGGGTGTTATTGGTATTTCAAAGGAAAACCTCCCCAGAAGCAGGATGCAATAAACTAACATACAGATTAAAAAGGTGATTAAATATTAATGAGGCCAAACCCACTTACAAATCAAATGCTGAAGAAAGGAGACATCTTTCTTCCGGAGAAAGTTGGTTTAACTCATCACATTCTATTACTTTAAAACAAGAAATCTGTTTGTATTATTGCACACCAACCATCACATTTTGGATAACATGGACTTGACCTTTGAAAAGCAAGCTGGTTACTAAATAATGTATAACTATGATATTTGTGTTGTTTCAAAAAAACCTGGAGAATATCATGAATGAGAATTTTAATGCAGAACGACAAATGTTTTCCTCTGATAAGTTTTGGCTAGGTTGACTTTGGGTCCCAGGCATTGTTGAAGGAGTGATTTTTGACTCTCTAACCTTGGATAATAGGAGGCTACATGTTTATAGCTGACTGCAATATTTTCTAAGGTAATTTTGCTATTAACTTTGTTATTAAAATCTTGTTATAAATAAAATGTCCCCAACCTAATTATTATAAATTCCGATGCTAACTCACAGAATATCTAGATGTGGAAGAAGGAAAAGGCAGAGTTGATGATCTCAGTGCCTTAAGAATTTACCCAATTTTAAATAAAATGGACATCTTTTCCACAAAGAAACTTAAATATATTTTTGGACCCCCCCAAAAAATACATGGTTGGTTTAGAAATCATAGAATTCTACTTCTTGCATAGAAGACATATGGCATTTATTGTATTCAAGAAATTGCTGGTCCCCTCTACTTTACTTTAAATGATACCTATATTAAGATGTAATTTATGTATCATATGATTCACCTATTTTAAGTCTAAAATTCAATCATTTTAATATATTCACAAAATTGTGCAACCGTCACCATGATCAGTTTTAGAATACTTTCATCATTTTCTCCCAAAAGCCCATTAATAATTATTTCTCTTCTCTTCCCTACCCTGCCTCCCACCTTAAGAATAACTAGTCTACTTTCTAAGTCTATGGATTTGCTATTCTGGACATTTCATACAAACAGAATCACTTAATATGTGGTCTTTTATGACAAGAGTCTTTTAGTTAGCATAGTGTTTTCAAGTTTCATCTGTGATGCACTTTATTCCTTTTTTTTTTTTTTTAAGTAGGCTCTATGTCCTTCTGTGGGGCTTGAACTTAAGACAATGAGATCAAGACTCATATACTCTACTGACTGAGCCAGCCAGGTACCACTTTATTCTTTTTTTTTTTTTTTTTGGTCTGATGATATTGTATAGATATACTACATTTTTTTAAATTTATTTTTTATTGGTGTTCAATTTACCAACATACAGAATAACCAACAGTGCCCGTCACCCATTCACTCCCACCCCCCGCCCTCCTCCCTTTCTACCACCCCTAGTTCGTTTCCCAGAGTTAGGAGTCTTTATGTTCTGTCTCCCTTTCTGATATTTCCCACAAATTTCTTCTCCCTTCCCTTATATTCCCTTTCACTATTATTTATATTCCCTAAATTAATGAGAACATATAATGTTTGTCTTTCTCCGATTGACTTACTTCACTCAGCATAATACCCTCCAGTTTCAGCCACGTCGAAGCAAATGGGGGGTATTTGTCATTTCTAATGGCTGAGTAATATTCCATTGTATACATAAACTACATCTTCTTTATCCATTCATCTTTCGATGGACAACGAGGCTCCTTCCACACTTTGGCTATTGTGGCCATTGCTGCTATAAACATTGGGTTGCAGGTGTCCTGTCATTTCACTGCATCTGTATCTTAGGGGTAAATCCCCAGCAGTGTAATTGCTGGGTCGTAGGGCAGGTCTATTTTTAACTCTTTGAGGAACCTCCACACAGTTTTCCAGAGTGGCTGCGCCAGTTCACATTCCCACCAACAGTGTATGAGGGTTCCCTTTTCTCCGCATCCTCTCCAACATTTGTGGTTTCCTGCCTTGTTAATTTTCCCCATTCTCACTGGTGTGAGGTGGTATCTCATTGTGGTTTTGATTTGTATTTCCCTGATGGCAAGTGATGCAGAGCATTTTCTCATGTGCATGTTGGCCATGTCTATGTCTTCCTCTGTGAGATTTCTCTTCATGTCTTTTGCCCATTTCATGATTGGATTGCTTGTTTCTTTGGTGTTGAGTTTAATAAGTTCTTTATAGATCTTGGAAACTAGCCCTTTATCTGATACGTCATTTGCAAATATCTTCTCCCATTCTGTAGGTTGTCTTTTAGTTTTGCTGACTGTATCCTTTGCTGTGCAAAAGCTTCTTATCTTGATGAAGTCCCAATAGTTCATTTTTGCTTTTGTTTCTTTTGCCTTCGTGGATGTATCTTGCAAGAAGTTACTGTGGCCAAGTTCAAAAAGGGTGTTGCCTGTGTTCTCCTCTAGGATTTTTTTTTTTTCCTCTAGTATTTTGATGGACTCTTGTCTCACATTTAGATCTTTCATCCATTTTGAGTTTATCTTTGTGAATGGTGAAAGAGAGTGATCTAGTTTCGTTGTTCTGCATGTGGATGTCCAATTTTCCCAGCACCATTTATTGAAGAGACTGTCTTTCTTCCAATGGATAGTCTTTCCTCCTTTATCGAATATTAGTTGACCATAAAGTTGAGAGTCCACTTCTGGGTTCTCTATTCTGTTCCATTGATCTATGTGTCTGTTTTTGTGCCAGTACCACACTGTCTTGATGCCCACAGCTTTGTAGCACAACCTGAAATCTGGCATTGTGATGCCCCCAGCTATGGTTTTCTTTTTTTAAAATTCCCCTGGCTATTCGGTGTCTTTTCTGATTCCACATAAATCTTAAAATAATTTGTTCTAACTCTCTGAAGAAAGTCCATGGTATTTTGATAGGGATTGCATTAAACGTGTATATTGCCCTGGGTAACATTGACATTTTCACAATATTAATTCTGCCAATCCATGAGCATGGAATATTTTTCCATCTCTTTGTGTCTTCCTCAATTTCTTTCAGAAGTGTTCTATAGTTTTGAGGGTATAGATCCTTTACCTCTTTGGTTAGGTTTATTCCTAAGTATCTTATGTTTTTGGGTGCAATTGTAAATGGGATTGACTCCTTAATTTCTCTTTCTTCAGTCTCATTGTTAGTGTATAGAAATGCCACTGATTTCTGGGCATTGATTTTGTATCCTGCCACGCTGCCAAATTGCTGTATGAGTTCTAGCAATCTTGGGGTGGAGACTTTTGGGTTTTCTATGTAGAGTATCATGTCATCGGCGAAGAGGGAGAGTTTGATTTGCCTTTGAATGCCTTTAATGTCTTTTTGTTGTCTGATTGCTGAGGCTAGGACTTCCAGTACTATGTTGAACAGCAGTGGTGAGAGTGGACATCCCTGTCTTGTTCCTGATCTTAGGGGAAAGGCTCCCAGTGCTTCCCCATTGAGAATGATATTTGCTGTGGGCTTTTCGTAGATGGCTTTTAAGATGTTGAGGAATGTTCCCTCTATTTCTACACTCTGAAGAGTTTTGATCAGAAATGGATGCTGTATTTTGTCAAATGCTTTCTCTGCATCTACTACATTTTATTAATGCATTTACTAGCTGATGAGTCATTTGTATTGTTTCCTACCTTCCGTTCACAAATTTTTTCTTTTCTTGGTTCTCTGTTATCATTTTAATCTTTCCATGGACAAATTTTTTCCACTCCTCTAAATTCTAGCTTGCATATTTGTCAATATGCCTTCTGCATGCCTTTACTTTTTTAAATATTTTTTTAAGATTTTATTTATTTATTCATGAGAGACACACACACACAGAGGGAGAGACACAGGCAGAGGGAGAAGCAGGCCCCATGTAGGGAGCCTGATGTGGGACTCGATCCTGGGTCTCCAGGATCACACCCTGGGCTGAAGGTGGCACTAAACCACTGAGCTACCAGAGCTGCCCATGCCTTTACTTTCTCTTTGTGATTGCATTCATTCTGTATGACTCAGTGAGTCCTACTCGCTGATGAGCCTCAAATCTCAATGTTTAAAGACCTCCTTGCTAGGTCTTTAGATCCATATAGTTTCCTTCCTACCTATTACCTTTTCTTGCTACTTACTATCTTTACAAATATCTAACTACTTTAGCATACATCGCTAAATATCTTGACTCTTGCTTTTTCTTTCTCACTTTTCACATTAAGTGGATTCCCTCATGTCATATATATTTTACCTACAGCTATTTCTCAAATCATGGCCACTAATTACTTGTTAGAGCTCACCATTTATTCTTATTCTACAGACTTCATCTCTTAACTCATTTTCTGGATTCTAGTATAACACTTATTAGATTCTTCAGTAAGTCACCAACATTAAAGAAATAAAATTGAAGTTCCTTAAGCATAGGATAAGAAGCTTGCATGGTCCTACCTCTCTGTTTGTCTAATCAATCTTGCTCTGCTCTTTCACAGGTGACCTCGACTCTAGTCATATCAGATATTCAGTGTTTATGAATAGTGCCATGATTGCTTGCCCTTTATGTCATTGGATAGTTTATTTCCTTTGCCTGAGATTCAATTCCTCTTCTTCTATTGCCTAATTTCATATTGTCCATTGAATTAGAGACTAGTTATCTGCTTACTAAACACTTTTTTCTTCTTCCTGGATCCAGAACTAGACCATGAATCTCTGCAATTAAGTGTAGCCTAGGAATGAATTACAGCCTTTAGCCCATGGGTGGAAGTGAAGTATCCTTTCAGGTTTAGATCATAAAAGTCTCTTGAATAATGACTCTTTTTTTTTCTTGTCCAGTGGCTGAATGTTGATGTTCTTGTAAGTCCCCTGTTGAAGATTAGTCTGGGTCCCTAAATAACTACACAGAGTCATAACTGTTCCTGCCACTCTCCTCCACTGAATCTTACATGAGTGAGAACTACATTTCTAAAATATTATGTCTCAGATTTCAGGGATAGTCCAATATAGCAGTCAGCACTACTCTTCAAAAACCAAGTGATTGGCAAGGTATTAATGTCTACTTCCATGTCCCTCCTTTTATGCATCACACTACTTGCCAAACTGTATAGTAACAATAATTGGGAAGCCCATCTCCTTCACTATGTCATGCACTCCATGGAGTCATGGACTGGCACATCCAAAATATCCACTATATATATACTTGTTAAGTACTTCTTGAATAAAGTTCTCTTCACATATCTTTTCCCGTCTGTAGGAACACTAGGTATTCTGTAACAAATCTTGCGTGTACGCGCACACGCACATGTGTGTGTGTTTGGGGAATATTTATTTGTGTTTATCTAAATTTGGGAAATGCTAGGTTAAACGAAAAAACATGTTTCTTTATTGCAGGCATTCTGAAAACTTCTATATAGTAATAAGCATCATCATGATGGTAGCTTTTTTCCAAAAATTATTTGATCACAGGATTTTTTTCTTATAGAACATCTTGAGAGGCAAGTAATCCACAAAGCATATTTTGGAAAAAAAAAAGCTGATCTTGACTAATATAAATATTGCAAAATCTTACATAGAAATTCTGAAATGTTTATCTTAGTCCTAGATGCATAACTCACACAGTCAACTTAAATATTCAGGGGCTGATGAGTTTCTGGAATATTCATGCCAGAGGTTCTCTTCATTTGGGGTTGCCTAGCCTTGGGATATTTCTCTGCCATGAGCACACATGCAGAACAAGAACTAGAGATGTGAGAATAAAATAAATCATGTTTAGTGCATTTCTTTTGTTGTCTTAGTCTGGCTAAGAATGAGCTGAAAAGAATGTAGCTATTAGTTCGTCTAAAGAGAAATATTTTTGTAGTCAATATGATACAGTAGGAAACTTACTTAACTGCCCTACATCTCAGTGCCTTCAGCTCTAAAAATCAAAATATGTGAAGAACTTGGTAGAGTGGTCAGCACAGTAAATGTTCAGTAAATGTTCCTTACTGTAGTTATTAACAGAAAGAGCACTGATAGCAAGCCTCCTTGTGGTGATCTTGGGCAAGTCACCTGACCTCTCAGGGATTCAATTCCCTTGTCTTTCAAAAGCAAAGGGTAGGATTAAATTGCCTCTGATTTCTACTTCTGCTCTGACATGCTGAGCTTCAGTCTTGTTTAACTTCAGTCTTATACCTGTCATTCTGGCCTTGGGTAAGTCATGCTTTTGAAGATGCTAAAAAGCGCCAATGAAGTCTAGATTGTCATCACTAGTGATGACAAAATAGAAGCAGGAATAATCCCCCAAAGAAGATAATTCAATATCATTTCAATTTGACCTTGGAATTTCCAATGACTTTGGGGTTTGAAATTCACCTTCCTAATTTGCTAGATACTGTAGTTTTAATTGCCTGGGCATACACCAATTATTGACAAGGTTAAAACAGGCCTGAAACAGACCAAATACAGAACTTGTCTAACACAATATAGTCTTAGGATTCTTAAAAGCGGTGTGCTCATTTGCAGAAAGCAAATGTATTCAAAGTAAAACGTCCTGGCTATCTAAGGTGAACACATGCTGTTTATTTTATACAGTTTGCTGCTTTATCTCCTCACACATGAAATACCTGTTTGATGTAACAGTGTGGCTGAATCCAACGTCCCCAACATTAGTAGATCTTTCTTAAATAAGCCCTTGCAGACTTATAACTGTATTTCTTTTTAAAAGTGTTCGAGTATACTACTGTAGTTTTATCATCATTTATAAAGCATCTCTTAGACCTTGGAAAATCCATAAGTGCTGTGGCTTTACAGTTTTCAGGATGTTGGATGCTTTCAACTGAACTGAGGTCACTCCTTACATAGACTGCTCACAGAGTAGCTTGGGAAGAAATGTAAATTTCTCTAGCCACAAGGAAATAGAGATTTGCCAAAGCCCAGTGATTTTGTAGCAAACTGTCACACTATTTTAAAAGCCAATAAAATATAAACACAAATAGGATTTCATGTCAAGGTGTAGCTGAGAAAATGAAGTTGTTTAAACATTTCTTGATGAGGTTTCCAGTTCTACACATAGGAACAAAAGCAACATTTTGAGAAGTTCACATGTTGTCATATTTAATATAATATCTCTCAAAAAGATCATGTTCATTGAGGATGACTTCAAGCCATTGCTGTATAAGAGGAAAACAATCACATGAATACTTGTGCATGTCAAATATATAGCAGAGAGTATGAAACGTCTTAAAAGATAAAGAAAAAAGAATAAGCCATTGGTCTCTGGCTGATCATCTTATATTTGGGAAGCCAAATCAAATGGGTGAAAAAGTAAGTAATAATTAAGGGACATTAATTTGAACATTAACATAAGAGGTATTACAATTCACTAATCATCCTGGTAGATGAGAGAACAGAAACCTCATAGCAGACTAGGGTGTTTGCCTGCAAGATACTATAGATTTACTCTGTTCTAAGGAAGTTTTGATGATATTTTGTTCTGCAATAAAGTGTTATTTTTCTAATAAAGATATTCTGCTTGTTATCACTGAACAGTTCAGCCTTGAACAACATGAGTTTGAACTGTGTGGGTCCACTTATACACAGGTCTTTAAGAAATACAGTACAGTGCCATAAACCTATTTCTGTCCCTTATGATTTTAATATTTTCTTTTCTCTAACTTACTTTATTGTAAGAATATAGGACACAATGCATATCATGTCACAACAGAGACAGGTGGAATCGACTTTATTTGTGTGAACTTCAGTAAGTTGTTTTACTTCTCTGAGCTTTACTTTTCCTCCTTGGTAAAATGAGAGTATCAGTAGTACCTGTTTTCATAATCACCTGATACAAATATTAAATTACCTGATTAAAATATTAAATAGTATTAAATGCAGTAAAGTAGGTCACTTAGCACCATATCTGGCCCCTATTATATGAGTAATAAGTCACAGACAGCTATTTACTGCTTGGATCATTTCTACAGCAAGTCATTCTCATGGCTTAAGTTACATCTGATAAACTCCGCTTGAGTGTCAGGACAGGTTGGAATAATTTGTTAATGTTATTTACCCATTTTATGGAAATTAAATGTAGCTGGATGACCCATTAGGGTTTTATTTATTCACATGTTCCCCTGTAATTTTAATAAAGTCTGGTCAAAAAGAGGTTAAGAATTTTTCTTGTAAAAATACTTTATTATTACTTTTTTAAATAATAATTTTTTTTATCCTAGAACTCTTTGTACTGGAAAACAGTGGCTATACCATATTATTTTGAATCTCTCTCTCTATCCAAACCACAGAGCCATAAACATACACATCTGATGCATGACTCACCCATCTGAGAAACCACACGTACGCGTCCCATGCTAACTAAATACTTTGGTTTACAGAATGCATATTTACAAAAAACTAATTTACTTCCTGTGCTCCCTGCAGTCCCATCTTGTTTCCGTGCAGCTGATCCAACTTTCAATTCACAAAAGCAAAACCTCCTTAGAACCAAAATAAATACTAATCTTACATTCAATGTACCCTGACAGCAAATAAGTCTGCTGTGCTTACTTCAGCATGAATAAAATGCCCGCAAGGAGACTCCTACATAAGAGTATATTTACAAGTTCCATTACCCACTGGAGAGATTGATGTAATAAACCTATAATAAAAAGCCTCATGTTATAGATTTCTCTAATGTTTCTTATCAAACAGCCTGTATTATCTTGGCTTGTGTATTCAATTTAAAATAGGTTCTCAATAAGTGCCTCAAAGCTAGAGGTCATTTTCACTTGGTTTTTTGACATGCAGTAATGTTTACAGATACTTTCTGACCCCAGAATTGGAAAAATATGCCTGTCTGGTTAAGAACTTCATGGTATTAACCTATATAGTTATTTTTAGTCTTTAGCAGTTTTCCAAGCTGTAACAGTTGGCTGTCCCATTATATAATTTATTTTTATTGCCATGTAGGAGTAGGTGAATGGTTCCAGATCACATCAGATGACCACTGTAATCTTAAATTATTTTTCATTATGTATTTCTTTCAAAGAGCTTGCTTATTTGAATTTGAAAGTACTGACCAGAACTCCCAATGAGCCATTCTCCTGAACTGTGAGGAAAACCACTTACTTAAAACTGGCAGTTCTTCTACTGCAGAGAAAGGAAGATAGCTGGTAAGGCATGAGTAGAATACTTGAATTCCTATCCACATTTATGTCTTTATATCCCCACTGAGTTCCAGTTACTGCTCCTCTAGCCACATCTTCCAAATTGAATGAAGAAACTGATAGAATTTTTCAAATATCTGTAGGTTGTTTGAAAGGATCACAGGATGGGTGCATTTCAAAATAGTGTAAATGATATTAAAATAACTTGCTGATGATGGTTCTAAAGACAAGGTAGTATTTTTTAAAATATTTTATTTATTTATTCATGAGAGACACAGAGAGAGAGAGAGAGAGGCAGAGACACAGGCAGAGGGAGAAGCAGGCTCCATGCAGGGAGCCCAATGTGGGACTTGATCACGGGACTCCAGGATCATGCTCTGAGCCGAAGGCAGACGCTTTAACCGCTGAGCCACCCCGGCATCCTGACAAAGTAGTATTTTGATAGAGAAAAAATCTATAGAGTATTTGCAATTTACAATTGTTATATATACTCAGTGATGACTGGCAAGCACATAAATCAAAAACACTAATTAGACTTCCCTTTTGAGACTTGTTTTACCGATAAGTCATTGTCACATTAAAATTTTCAAAATGTATCCATTCATTTATTTATCCAACAAATATTTACTTAGTCCTTATTATGTTCCAGGCACTGTTCTAGACTCTGGGGATGCGAAGAGGGAACAGACATAGCTGCTGTCTTCATGGAATTTGGGGACTTGGAAGAAGCTGAATTTTAATCAGTCCTAATAACAAACCCTTGATGACAACTAGTAAAACAGACTCTGAAGACAGAAGTACACAAGGAATCTGATGACACTTCTGGGCAATCCAATCTGAGTTTACGTCACACTACTTTTTGTACCAGAAAAACAGTATTATCCTTAGGTTACTTTTCACATGCATTTGTAATTCTCTTCAATTCCTTGGACATTTTTCTGTCTTGAGATATTTGTGTATCTTCATCCATTATCACCAAGTGAAATGAGAGGCTATCTGCCCTTTCTTATGGCTTAAATCATAATTACTCTGCTTTTAAAATTCCACAGAATGCTTGTTACACTCTTCAACATTTTTGCCAGATAATTCAGATAATTCCTGCACAATCCCAACATCCTCATCGCATTCAAACACTCTCTTCTTCATTTCAGAAAACCCATTCTATTGGTTAGATATCTCAAATTATGAGAAAGCAAATCCTAAATCTGAAGTAGAATGTGCCTTAGTTTTAGATGTGTCCAAGATCTCAAGCTACTGCAAACAAGTCAGTTTCCTCCTCCATGTGACAGTCCTTCAAATATTTGAAAGTTAACAACCCAAATGGACTTGCCCTGAAAACAAGAGTCAAAAGAAACTTGGTAACACTATGATGATTTGCATATTCATTTTGTTAGCATCCTCTGGCAAAGAGGTACTAGGCTATTACGTGTCAAAATATTCACGTTCCATCACTTCAAATTGGTCTGGCAGTGTGCAATCCTCTGTTTCAGTTCTTTAGACTTATTTTCCTGTCTGTATAGAGAAGCCCGGCATCTCAATGTGGTGTTATACTTTTACTGAACTGCCCTACATGTCAGAATACAGAAAGAACAAGAAACAGAAACAGGGGAGGCTACCACATGAATATGAGGTAATGCTGTAGTACTTTAAAGTGAAATCAAGACCCTTAATTCAACTTTTATGCGAACAGTTGAAAAATTTTCACTATCAATCTCATTCTGAGAAAGGTGAAGGGCATACAGAACCAAAGACACAGCTTGTCATTAAAAATGTTAAAAATAGAAAGCCAGGCACACACACACTGGGTGATGCACACACATTCTTGAGCAGACAAGATTTCTCTTTGCAGTTACAGCTATGAATCTCCCAAGCCTTACATTCCTGAACTCTCTTCAGAGTTAATGATTCAAAAGGCATGGTGGGATTCTCATTAAGATTCTGTGTCACACTGGAGGGAGGAGTAATACAACAAAACTTTTCTAAATACCTTGAAATTTCAGGATTTATGTCATTTAGAGGTTGTGACATTTTAGAGAAAAAGTGATCATTACAACTTTACACCTCTGGAGACTATAGATTTAATCCAAAATAATTATTTAGGGAAGTTTTTTCTTTTTTTTAAAGCCATCTGAATTTTAGGGTGAAGCTGTTACTCTGAGTCACAAAACTCTATATGTGCCAGAATGTAGGTTGTATGTAAAGATGTGAATAGGTCAAATTCTTCCTCAGCATTAACTGGGGCATAATACCTGGCTCTATGAGGTAGATAATAGGAGAAGCAAAGACCTGTGACCCATACCTTCCAGAAAGGACTGAAGATTTTTTTTTTATTCTTACAAAGTTAAATCCAGGTCTCTTACCTAAACTTACTTGGACTAGAAATGATTTTTTTGGGGAGGAGTGGCAAATAAACAGCATATAATAAAACGTCAACACTTTTCCCAAACATTTGTTCTCTTTCCTAAACAAAAAATCCATTTGTCAAATACCTATTGCAAGGGAGGGCTGAATGCTTTAACTGAGAAAGAATAATATCTTTTTTGTTCATTCTTAGATTTAATACCCTTGAGCTGGCCTCATTAATGCGTTTGGAAAAGGGAGATGTAAGGTGGAAAAACATATGGAGGAGAAAGTAATATATCCTGTTATTTAAACCACACAATTTTTTAATATTTAAAATTTCAAACTTTATACAAGTATAAAATAAGACACAAACAAAAAGATCTCTAAAAATCCATTTGTATCTACTTCATAAAAGTTGCTGAGAATTATTGCAACATTAGGCTGAAGAAGTATATTCAAGCTATGTTTGAAATTAGACAACCTTCCATTATTCTACACAGAAATTGTACACCTAATTCCCTATACACCACATATGTTTTAACCCATGATAACTAATTGTAAATACACTATGATACTAGCTAGAACCTTATTTACACCTGCCAATTTGCTACCCTGGGGCACTAAAAACAAAAACAAAACTGTAGCAAAAGAACTAACAAGCAAAAAACATGCTGCCCCTCAGGTACATACTCCTTTCTATTTCCACAAACAGAACCTTTTGCTTCACTTCATGTTTTCTATCAACAGATTCGACTTTGGGATTTAAAACAAATAAAGGACAAAGATATCTGTGTACCTTGACAAAATAAAAATAATTGTTAAAAGAGCCATCTCCTGAAAACACGTGTCCCCTTAACACAGTGTACGTACTATAGTGACTCATGGCACTTTTAATGGAAAAGTAATGTATGAAGTATATAGCATATACTTAAACCCACAATTTTATGGTCTTTCCACAACATGATTATAAACAGTATAATATAGAAAGTAGCACAATAACTAAAATTTCCTTCTGGGGCCTTGCAATCTGTATACTTTTAAGAGGCTTTAAACCGTGAGGGGGTTTTCTTAGACAACATCCTCTACAAATAACAAGGAGGTTGGCAATGGCAACCAAACTGATTGCCAAGGCAGTGAAGAACTCTTTTTTCAATGGCCTTTCCAGATCCCTCTTGAACTCCTGTAGCTCACCTTTGGGGCAGAGGGAGTAGGTAAAGCTCAACCCGTAAGTAGAAATTCAGCAATTAATTGCTTTCAGGAAGGAAAATAAGGCCTTGGGGAACTTAGCAAATATTAAGTCTGATGATCAGGTTAGTTTTATCTACCAAGGACAACAAAAGGAAACAAAGCAAAAAAAAAAAATAAACAACAATAAAACAACAACCAAACTCAGCTTTTCTATAGTATCTATACTGTCAAACTTGTTTTGCAACTGCTATTGACCCTACATAGCCACTCATAACTCAATCAAAAACACACTCTAGGTTTGGCACAGAGAAGTGGTCAGCTGATTTTTACAAAAGGGGAAACTGCTAACATTTAGAAATTCATTTATCTAGTGCCCAATATGGGCATCAATTTAAACTAGTAACTGAGGGAATATTGGTGTAGACTAATGGAGGTTAAAGGAAGAGTTTTGGGAGAGAAAATAAGAGAAAGGGCATTTTAGGTTAAATCATTTGATCTACATGAATGGAAGGAACAAAAACTAGTGGACTTGGGGTCAGGAAATTTAAACTATATTCTCTGGTCCATCAGTTACTACTCTTGGGACCTTACTTAAGTTATTTATTTCTCTTTTCTAAGCCTCAGTTTCCTCATTTGACAATACCATTTTTTTTAAAAAAAGATTTATTTATTATTTATTTGAGAGAGAGAGAGAGAGAGAGAGAGAGAGAGAGAGCACACCCACTCGTGCACATGTGGAGGAGGGGCAGAGGAAGAAAATCCTCAAGCAGACTCTCTGCTGAGCACAGGGCATAGAACAGGCTCAGTTCCACAATCCTGAGATCATGACCTGAGCCAAAATCAAGAGCGGACACACAACCAACTGAGCCACCTAGGCGTCCCTCATTTGACAATACTCTTAACACATTTCCTATAAATTCAAGATCTGAAATTGAAATGAACTCAATTTACAGAGTAGATGGTAGAAACCACCAAATGAACAATTTTAAATAAACTAATTTAGCAGTTAAAATGTTAATTGAACATATTTATTTAATTTTAAAGCAGTGTGTTGAAATATAATTTAATAATTAATACAAATAAAATAAGGTCTTAATTTTATAGACTAACTTACAATAAAAAAGGTTTTCATATATATTATCTCATGTGAGTTTTCATACTCCTCTTTTAAACCATACAGAGAACTGATTTATAAGCCATGTAAGAAAATTAGCCTTACTAATTTACAGTCACAATTCATTTTCTGACCAAAAACAGTGTTACCCAGCTTGATCACTGATGTTTACTGTGACTTGGCTCTGAATAAGCTTCTAAAAATAGAAAGCTAGCAGTTGCCAAAAATGAAATACAACTCCAAAGGGCAAGGATTTACCAATAGTTTAAATATTCAGAGGAATAAAACACAAAGCATGAAGAAAATTCTGTAAGAGAAGAGCAATAATAAATGTTTTAAACAATAACCCAAGTGTGATTGGGAAGCATACTTTGACAGACAACACATTCCATCATAATAAATATGTCTACATATGGAAAACTACCTACCATACTGAGATGTGGTTTCCCTTGGAACCAAGTACAGCTAGTTCCTTGTTTCAAAGTGGTTGGGCATGTCCCTTTACCCTTTGAGCCCCTCCCAGGTTTCTTTGTTAAGTCTCCTGTGTCTATAAATAGTAGCACATCCTCTGTGAAGTCCATATTTTCACTCCATTTTACATCCTACCATGGTCCCAGTAGGTGTTGGATTTGGGTTTGATGCTGTGTCCCATTGTAGTTGCATTGCTGTCAGGGCTCATTTTCTGTCCAGCACTTAGCATATTTCAGTGTGGAGGGCAGGGTGGGGAGCATCTGTTTTGATTAGCAGATCCATAGGGAATGAACTGCCTTTTTAGATACAATTCTTGGAAATTAGTACAGGCACATATAAAATATTTGCTTTGTGAATAAATATATCATTGGGTGAAGTTTTTCTCTTTTCTGCTCCCATTTTTTGTGGTGGCTCTGATAACATTATCTAACCAAGGAGAGAGAGTTTTCCTTTCAGCGTAATATTCACAATATTGTAGAGTAGGAGGTCTTTTCTTGGAAAGGTAAGAAGGGTAAGTCTACATGAATCTGACAGAATGGGAAGGCTGACACAGGGAGCTTAGGAGTAGTAGTAGTATTTTAGAAAGTATTTTAAAGGCATTAAAGAAACCCATGGATTAAAGATACAAAGGGATCATAGAGAAAATAAGGAATCAGATAGAATCCTAAGAAATTATTTTCCCTCTGCCTATTCCCTCACTGTAAGATGAGGCTCTAAGATGGGATAAAGAGGGGGAGGTGCCAAAGTGTGGAACAGTTGTATAGGCTATTGTGGCCACTCTTGAATCCTTTTCCTGGCGGATGGGAAGCGACAACAAAAGAAAAGCAGAAGTGGTTTCCTTGATTTTATATACTTGGTCAGTCATTATCTGTCAATAAAAGATTCTGGTATGTTTCTTTTCTGATGTAATGGGTCTAATAATAGGACCATGAATGAGTTAGATGTTGTTTAAGATCACTCCAACTTACAGAATTCTAAGCCTCTCTAGTCTTACTTATAAAAAAAAAAAAAAGTTGCTCATCTTCCAAATTGAAATGAAGAAACTGGTACAGTTTTTCAAATGTCTGTAGGTTATTTGAAAGTTACACACAGAGTTACAGGATACAGGCATTCCAAATAGTGTAAATGACATTAAAATAACCATGTAGATGGTGGTTCAAAGGGAAAGCGGTATTTTGACCAAAAAAAAAAAAAAAAATCTTTAGAGCATTTGCTTTGTAGTTGCTATATATACTCAGTGAGGACTGAAACAAAGTCTCACAGAGGTGAAATGACTTGCCTGAGTTTACATAATTCCTGTGTATATATATTTGTATAATATGTTTTTGTGTATAATAAATAGCAAATCTGCATGTGAACCTAGGTCTCTGGATCATAAATGTTATGATCTTTCTACTACCTGAGTTTGTCACACACACAGGTGAAGGATCAGAGGGGAATAAATAAACTTGTGGCTTTGAAAGAATGACTGTAACCACAGAAACAGGGCAGAATTTTTTTTAGATAAGGCAGAGATTACATATGCTTTTTAAATACTTCACAAAAATAGGTATGCTTACATTCTGGTATACGTTCTGAAGGCAGAGCTTCAGGATATCTCCCACACATAAAGAAAGATCAATGTTGGTATTATGGACTGGATTATGTTCCCTCAAATTCAAAGGATGGGAAGTATCACCCCCATAATCTCAGACTGTGAGAAATTTGGAGACAGGGCCTTCAAAGAGGTGATTAAATTAAAATATAGGTCCTAATCCGATTTAACGGATGTCATTTTAGGGGGAAGAAATTTGGACACACACAGAAGAAAATGCCTGTAGGCAGCAAGAAGGCAGCTCTTTGCAAGCCAAGGAAATAGGCCTTGGCAGAAACCAAAATCTGCCAACATTCGATCCTGGACTTTATTCTCCATAACTAAGACAATTTCTTTTTTAAAAAATTTTATTTATTTGGGATCCCTGGGTGGCTCAGCGGTTTAGTGCCTGACTTCGGCCCAGGGCGTGATCCTGGAGTCTCAGGATCGAATCCCACATTGGGCTCCCTGCATGGAGCCTGCTTCTCCCTCTGCCTGTGTCTCTGCCTCTCTCTCTCTCTGCCTCTCATGAATAAATAAATAAAATCTTTTAAAAAAAGTATTTATTTATTCATGAAAGAGAGAGAGAGAGAGAGACAGACAGACAGACAGACAGAGATAGGCAGAGGCAGAGACAGAAGCAGGCTCCATGCAGGGAGCCCAATGTGGGACTTGATCCTGGGACTCCAGGATCACGCCCTGAGCCAGAAGGCAGATGCTTAACTGCTGAGCCACGGAGGAATCCCAGACAATAAATTTCTGCTGTGTAAGCTATCCAATGTGCAGTACTTTCTTATGGCAGCCTTAGTAAACCAATACATTTGGTAATAGATAAGGATAAAAACAACCCTCTGATATGTGTGCTTATTCTTTCAAGATGGTAACAGTGACAGCAATGGTTAACATTTATTGACTGCTTTACCTGTGCTAGGAAATATTCCAAGAGTTTAACATGTATTGACCCCTCATAATCACAATTCTTTTATTATTTCTAATTTACAAATGAAGAAACTGAGGCATAGCAAGACTAAGTAACTCAAAATGCTCAGCCAGCATTTGACTTAAAGTGTCTGGCAATGAGAATCATCATAATAAATGTTCACTGAGCTTAAGAAAAATATTATTGAGCCTTAGAAAGTGAACATATCTTTAGTACAGACCGGATACAGCTGCATACTGAGGATCTTCTATTGCAATACTAGCAGATACTTTCATATGTTACACCATATTCTAAAAGGCACATTACACATGACTCTCTTACAGATGAGGACAATAACTCTCAGATAAAATCAGATGCCCAAATCAATCAGCAAAAGGAGAAACAAGTATTAAGCCCTGATGTGTTTTAATCCCAATACCATACATTTTCTATTTTAGTAATAAGCCACAATAGATGAAGTGATACGACTGAAGAATAAGTATAAATTATTTAGGAAGATGCAGCATTTTTGTATGTATGTGTTTTTGTGTTTAAACATACTCTGAAATGTGAAAATAGGTTAGAAGATAAAAACCTGGAAACTGACTTTCCCTTCTTTTGAAAAATTTTGTGTAATGAGGCAGGAAGTGACTTTATACCATCCATTACTCTGTACATCAGGAACAACGGGCAAGCCTCAAGTTTGTGATTTTTGGCTAAGGGCATTTTTAAGTAAAGTCTTTCATATATCCCCAATAGATTTTGAAAAGAATGCTGGGGACCAATTTTTAAATGGAACATCTTGAACAAATTACAGCAAAGGAAAACTTGAATCCTTGATAATTTAAGTGTTATTTTTACTACTAATGTGAATTCAACCCTAGCAAATTAAAATAGGAAGAATTAATTGGATATGCAAATGAGATTATTCAGTATATAAATCTAATTACATACCAATTTGCTTTAACAGCATGAAAAAAGAATAAATTGTTCTATGTAAATTGATTGTCTTAAATAACCACCTGTAGACCAACAAAAATTGTCTTGAAAAAGCTATGTTGCTAAGTGCAGACGTCTAAGTTAATAACATAATGTTCTTCACAGATCTTGTCACAAGAACCTCTTTACAATGAAACCTGCTTATACTCCCAGTGTACAATAAGGTATTATCAGGTTTCTAGAACATAAGGAAATAATGTCACAAGTTGGCTTTCTTTTCCCCCTGAGCACAAAAGATTGATAAGAACATGTTGATTTCTGAAACACTTAATGCTTTCACACAGACTAGACTTGAAGTCTGAGCAATTTTCATGTCTGAAAAATAAGAAAGAAAAGTGGGTGAAGTGTGCCAGTTTTTATTAATTTAGCTGTGGCTCTCAAATCTATTTAATCAAATGCTTTCAATATAACTCAGCAACCCCTTCCACCACCCATCTTTAAAATTATTTTCTTTACCACTTAGTTTAAGCAAATGAGTTTTGAATATTTAACTGTCAAAGGAGGCATTAATTCATGAAGCTTGTGCTTTGGGAACAAGCAGAGTAATACTAGATATTTGCAAAATACAAGATGAGGGGATTAGTTGCTTTTCTCGACACGAGGAGGAGTCACTATGTCTGCTTCTTTAGACAGCACTGACACATAGCCCAAACAGAAATATCAAATCAGCGTTCTCAGGGTTAGCCACACAATGACTGGATCCGTTTTCAATGACTCTAGTTCAAGAAGCCCAAATGCTTCTGTGACTTTCCCGTAGACAGATCATAGAGCCAATGTGGAGTCAAGTCCACAGATTGAGCTAAGCCATCCAATTCCACCTTAGTCTTCTTAGGTTTAGATACAGGTATTTTCCAGAAAAGTGAATGGATAAGGAATGTTATCTTGAGAGAGAGAGAGAGAGAGAGAGAGAGAGAGGAGAGACAGGAGAGAGAGAGAGAGAGAGAGAGAGAGAGATGGGCAGATGAACTGACAACGGATAGGTGGACAGAAAGAATCAGCATGTTAAAACATGTATAGTCTCCCATTGTCATCAGCATTCATCTTTGGCTCTGAGTCTCAGGAGAGGTTCTGAAAAGAGCTCTTGATATGATAACTGTACTAGAAACCAAAATCTATGCAGCTTGTGATAAAGAAGGCTGTGGAATGATTTATCTAAAGGAAAGTTTTCTTTTACTTTATTGTAAGGACAAGTGTGAATCCCTTTCAATCTCTAA
The DNA here is from genome assembly GCF_003254725.2 of Canis lupus dingo. Classification (NCBI taxonomy): domain Eukaryota; kingdom Metazoa; phylum Chordata; class Mammalia; order Carnivora; family Canidae; genus Canis; species Canis lupus. The sequence continues at coordinate 14,942,541 of NC_064262.1, forward strand.
AGTAAAAATCAGCAATGACAGCTGGTACTGTTGTTGAGTCTCTCTACCCAAGTTCTTTTCTTTGGGGAGATAATTAGAACTTACCCTTCGGGGATTCCTTATCTGCTTTTCTGTCCCTGGCAAGGAGGAACACCAAGCATGGAGACAGGGCAGAGAACAGATGTCCTGGCTCTGGGCTCCTGCTATCCAGCTATAGTACATGGCATCATAAAGAAGGCTCTAAGCTAGTGATACTGTCTTGGGATGAACCTGAAATCGATGCCAGGCAGACAGTAACCTCAATCTGAATAGAATGGAAGAGACAATGAGTGATCAGATAGAAGGAGAAAATGGGTTTAATCTGGTAAGAGCAAATGAATTTCAGTGAGAGAGAGGAAGCAGTTTCCCAAGAAGTTCCCTAAACTAGAAAGTATAGCTTCAGCAGCTTTTTATAGAATGCCTAGAACCTCAGACAGGGACAGTTAGGGAGCCTCAAGAGACACTAAAGTGATAGTGTGGTCTCACTCTACTCTTAGTAATGTAGCTCCAAACACACAAAACAGTAACTATCATATCACCTCTTTTATTTCCTTCCTAGCCCTTATCATCATGTCATAATATGACACTTATCTATTAACTTTTTCATTATCTGTCTTCTCCAGGTGGAAGGTAAGCAGGAATACCACACCTGTATTTGTACACACTGTATTTTGAGGATCTAACATAGTGTCTGCATTAATAGGAGCTCTGCAAATTCTCAGTGACACAGAAGCCAGGTATATATGCAAGTCACTGGACTAGAGAACACAATTCAGTAAGAGCTTTCTAACAGCAATGCACTATGAGGTCACTTGAGGGGAAGAGGTTAACGTGAGGATAGAAAGTGCTCCATGGAGAGGATACAGTTCAGTTTCCATTGCTTAAGCACTTCCTATGTGACAGGTATTGTGTCCAATGCTCTGAAGGGATTATTTCAGTAAAATTGCATCTGCCCTGGGAGGTATGTACTATTGCCATCACTCTTTTCCAGAAGAGGACATAGGTTTAGACTGGTTAGATCTCTTGCCCCAAATCACAGAGCTGTCTGTTAGTGGATTTTGAATAGGGATCCGAACAATCAGAACATAGTATGCCTCTTGGGCAGAGCTTTAACAAACAGGTGAGAAAGAAAGAGCAGAAACAAAGACAGAAGGATGGAAAAATATAAAGTTTTTACCTTCCAGTTGCAGAAAAAAAAAAAATATATATATATATGCTCACTGAACGAGAGGAGAAAAGCTGGGGAGAAAGTGATAGGAAAGCTAAATATTTTAGATTTGGTCATAATATAAATATACACAGAAAATGCACACCCATACCTGTTTCTAAGTATACCCACCTGTATAAAATATGGTCAGGATGGAAGCTATTGGCACCATGGAAGGCAATACACTTTATATCATTTATGTAGTCTATTTGAGGAATGAGTTTCTTCTTCCCCAAGTTTTCATGAAATATTTTGGGATCCACTGAAGTTAAGGTGTGAAAGAAGTACTGATATAATTAAATATATTATTTAACATAATACAAATATGGCTTGCAATCTGACTGGCTTTTAAAGTTCCATCTGTTGATACAGGCTATGATATAATCCTAGCTTCTAAACAATTTTCCTTGCTGGCATAGAATACACTGGGGAGCCAACAAAGAAAAAATATTTTAAAATTTACCCCCAGGGTATCAAATTACATTGTAACTCATTGTACTACAAACTTTGCCACATTCTGAGGGACTCTGTAGAGTAACAATATAGAACTAGGAATGTAAACTAGGGGCATCCTGAAGATTAAGTGTAAAAATTTCAACCAGAAGAACAATGTAGACCAACCTTAACATTAAGACTGAAATGCTGGGGATGAATGAGTGGGTGGGACTAAAGTTGATGAATATAATAAACTCCATGTGAGAATTTCTTCATTTGACCTACATCAAGATTATTTTAGTCAGGTATTTCCTATAGTCATGAGAAATAAAATAACCTAGATTTTTTTTTTTTTAAGCAAAGGCTGATTTAGGGATAATCTAAGCATTCCCTCATTTCATGTCTCTGTGATATATGTGAATATATGTACTCCTTGGGAAATATAAACAGGATATACACAAATAATTTCCAATCTACAGATAAATTCAATAGGGATTTTAATACATGCCACAGTGGAACTACCTATCAAAATCAATGGAATGATTTGGCAGTGGCCAACCACATGAAAGCATTTAAAATTGGTTACATTTGTTGTATTTTTTAAAAAACATATACTTGGGGGTAGTATATCACATTTATTTGGGGGTATTAGCAAATACACAAAATTGTAATGAACAATCTGGTAGAACTCTTAGTTCTGTGACAATGCAGAATTGAGAAATCAAGAAAAGTCTGCAGAAAAACCTTCTAATTTTTCTTTCTTCCTGTTAATCACTCTTCTCTTCCTGTCTTACCCCTTGCCCAGCACTCTAATGCTGCCTTCAGTCAGTGAGAAAAGCGATCTAACAAAAGTGAAACATATAAAAAGAGGTCTTGATAGGACATAGAATCCTAGGAATAGTTCTGTTAGAAGCACCTCTCTGTTTCCAAAACTCATCAATAAAGGAATTACCATCAGTAATGGAAAAGCTGAGATCAAGAGCTGAATAGTGACGTAAATATTTTTGATCAATATTTGATAAAAAATATTTGATCAATATTCTCTCAGTACCTTTCATACATACATACACTATGTGTGTTATAAGCATATGGGTGCATATGTACTTTATATATACACATGTATACTCACACATAAACTGACCTCGGACATTCAAGATCTGTTCTTGAATCTAGCTTTTTATATGGCAGTCCTTGTTTAGCTTTGCAAGTATTTTCTAGTAATCTTTGCCATCACCCAATCTTCCTTTCCCTAAGAGCTGTATAAGGTAACCTCTGGTTCTTTACATTTTTTTTTTCCCTCTTTCACATCCTGTTCTTTCCACAAACCCTATTCTTCATCATTATATAATCCATGCTGGACATATCTCTGTATAAAAATTGCTTATCTCTTTCAGGCAGAAGATCTTATGCTTTCCAGGCTAACCTATAAACAGCCTTATGAAATCTCTGAAAACAGAGGATGTGGTTTCCTAAAAAGGACAGCATTTCTACAGAGTTCATCTTTTGCTCTGTTGTTTCTATAGTAGTTCTCATGTATGATATATTAGTATTTGCTTCTATTACTCAATTTAAACTCTTCAACTTTGTACACTTTACCGTCAGGTAATGAATTTCCAAACACTGTCTTTTCAGAGTTTAGAAAGCTTGCATGAAAACAACAACAAAAATATGTAAGATTATTCTCTTACTTATTTGTAATCCTTTAGCCCCCAGCTACATCCTCTTTAAGTCAGACAAAAACAGATTTTGTTTTACATATAAATGTTGATGATTTTCACTGTGAGTATTTTTGGTTCAATGAATTCAATTAACTAAGTTCTTTAAAAACCAAGTGTGTATTATGTGCCATTTTGACAACTGCAGCTCTAGTAAAGGGAGAGGGGGTGGAAGTCAAATAGCTTAGTTTTCCCTTAAGCTATTATTAAAAAAAAATGTCTAAACAACCAGTCAACTCAGTCAAGCATTCAATCATTTGGCTTTATCTGTACAAAGGGAGATAACTGGTGAGATTTTATTTTCCCTTCTGTATTTCAGCTTTACATAGAAGTAGCAGTAGTAACAAACCTCCCACCTAACAAAACCCTAATGCATTAAATTTTAAAAATGAATTTACTTGACATAAAGTCTCATTTATTCATTTATGTTTTTATTCTCTAAGTATTTTTTTAAAGATTTTATTTATGAGAGAGAGAGAGAGAGAGAGAGAGAGAGAGAGAGAGAGGCGCAGACACACAGGCAGAGGGAGAAGCAGGCTCCATGCAGGGAACCTAATGTGGGCCTCGATCCCAGGTCTCCAGGATCACACCCTGGGTCAAGGGCAGCAGCGCTAACCGCTGAGCCACTCAGGCTGCCCCATTCACTAAGAATTTATTGAGTGCCTGCTCTGTGCTAGGCATTATTCTCCACTGCCTGAGATACATCAGTGAATAAAAAACAAAGATGCTTGTTTTTGAAGAGCTTATATTTTAGGAGGGAAAATAAATACAGTATGTAAAACAGTATGTGAGAGGTTTATAAATGTTACAGAAAAAAAGAGAACATGAAACAGGATAAAATGACCCATCAGTGTACACAAAACTGGGTAGGAAAGATGATATGCAGTGTTTAGGATAGGTTTCATAGAGAGGATGAGATCTGAACAAAGACTAAAGGGAGATGAAATCAGCCAATAATTTATCTAAGGGAAGAGGAGATCATGAAGAAAACAGTAAGACCCAAGGTCTGAAGGCAGATACAAACCTGGCATGTTTCCAGGTGGGGCACAAAAGAATCGGGAGGAGAGGACTAAGGTAGTTATGGGGAGGGTGGTGGTACAGGTGCAGGTGCAGATCACACAGTGCAGGCTATCGGGAGGACTAAGGCATTGTTTTGAATAAAACTGAACTTCCAATGCAAGTTTTGGAATAGAGGAATGACATGTTCCAATTTATGTTTTAAAATAACTACTCAAAAAGTTGTGTTAAGAGTGAACTATATAGAGTAGACAATAGAAGCAGGAAAACCAGACTGTAGAAGAGAATGTAGAAAGCAAAAGGGAGATCAATTTGGAAGATATCTTAGTTTCAGAGGAGAGAGATGCTTGCTGATACCTCAGATCAGGATAGTAGCATGGAAGGTGGGAAGACGCAGCTGGAATCAAAATATATTTTAAAGGTAAAGCCACAGATTGGCCAAAAAAATATGACAGAAAGGAAGGAACACAAGAGTAATCTTAGTTTTTTTGTCTGCCCCGTGGAAAGGACAAAGTTACCGTCATTTGGGAAGGGAAAGGCTATAAGTAAATAAGTACAGGGGAGAAAATGAGGAGATCAGGTCAACATGTTGGGTGTGAGATGTCTATTAAGACATCAAACTCTGTATGTCTAGCTAAAAGGTTTCATCAACTACATTTGTTTTCATATACAGAAATTCACTCTGCTATGGTGTTTGGAGTTGTATATATAGTTAAAAATAATGAATAAGTATCAAAGTATTGATTTTGCAAAGTTTATTGATCTATTGATTTAAAAATTTTGTGAATTTTTATTGATTTATTTTTTAATATGATGACATGTGAATGCATGTTTGAAAATGAAAAAAGAAATATTTATTCCCTCCAGAAATCTTCAGTTTGTATACTTTGCTCTTATTTGATACAAATAAAATTCCATTATAAATTTGAAGGGCTTAAAAACATTTAAGGCATATCTAGCTCTTACAGTAATGAAAACTTTTTCTTGCTACAGCTGTACTGGAGGACAGAGGCACAGCATTCAATCATGTGAAACCAAAATTACGAAGATGAGCTCAAGGACAGAGAAAGGCCTTTACTGACTGTGTACCCAGTTCCAAGGTGTGTCGGGTTTCTCTTACACTACCAAGCAATTAACTTAATTGTCCGTGGACACTGACTGAGGGTAATTCAACTCAGTTCAATTCAGACACTACCTACCTGAAGATAGTTTCAGATTCTACAGGTTAAGAGCTCAGTCCCACAGGGTGTCCCCTTTCAGTTGCCAATAGCAACAGGTTGTCACTTGTGTTTCTGACCGACCAGCTATAAATCATAGGTTCCAATGATCCCCTCCTCAGGTTTCACTGATTTGTTAAGAGGGGCCCACGGAAATCAGAAAAACATTTTATTTACTAGATATCCAGTTCAGTATAAAAAGATATAACTTAAGAACAGCTAGATGAAAGAGATGCACAGGACAAGGTATGGGGAAAGGACAGAGTGCACCACTTTTCACCTGTCAATTATCCATAGGTAACCAATTCAATCTCCAGCCCCTCTCATCTCCCTAGAGGTCAGGAGGGTGGGACTGAAACTTCCAATCCTCCAATCAGGTGGTTGGTTCCTCTGGCACTCAGCCCATAGGTGCTTTTTAAAAGTCATTTCATCAATGTAAACTCAGGTATGATTGAAAGGTGTTTGTTATAAATATTAAAACACCATTATCTCTCTTACCACTTAGGCAATTCCTAGGGTTTTTGGAGCTCTGTGTCAGAAACAAGAATGAAGACTTTCTGTAAGACCCATGTATTTCTTGTTATAGATTGCTGGATCATACTATGATCAAGGAACCCAAAGAGAGTTGAAAGATTTCAAGAATCTACATAGAGTCATAAATTAGAAGCCAAATGAGATGGGCACTATAAAGCAGAAGTGAATGGAGAAATTTACCCAGTGAACTGGAATTTAAAGTCAAGCAAGAAAAAAACAAGAGTTAACCATTTGTTAAGTTCCTATAATACATGTTGCACTATGCTTGACAGTTCACACACCTAATTCATTAAAGATCTATCATTTATCTACTTCTACTGTACAAGCAGAATTTATAGATGGAGGGATTGACAATCTTTCCAAGGTCATACATACAGTTAAAAAGTACAGTAGTATTTGATTCCAAGTATGCCTTTCAAATTCTGACTTTTTCTATTCCAACATGTAGGTTAGTGATCAAATTCAGATAAAGAATCATTAAGGACAACTTCTGTAACTGGGGACTAAAAGTATAGGAAATGTATTTAGGCAAGAGTGAGCATGGTATTAAATGACAGGTCTAGAAGGACATCAGAGGTCAGGTGGAAAGGCCTTTTATCACATGCCTACGGACAACTGTAGTTAAGATTCCAAAAGAATGGCCAAGAACCAGGGATTTATAGGAGTTTGAACAAGCAGGAAGGCAATAGGCAGGAGGATGAATGCAAATCCCAAGAGAGTTTGACAAGAGAGGCAGCTTCAAAGTTTAGTGATGTCTCCCATTGAGGGAGGGACCAATCCTGAGATGATACCATGGTTCTTAGGGCCCTTGCATTGTACAGTCTGAATAATAGCAATAACCAAATTGTGTATATTCTGCTTGTTTTAGAAATAGAGCAAATGAGGACACTAGTATATGAACTTTATTTTTAATCCTGTGAATATAAAGAAAATGGAAATTATGCTGTGTATTAAAATAATTAAAAACTGATGTAGTGATATATATGGGGAAGGATTATTAATTCTAAAGCAAATGCCCTTGAGAGAGTTAATACTGTTTTGTCCTTCAGCAGTAAATGCATTTGGATGAAAGAGAAAATGGTCTTCATAAAATCTGATGCTTCAAAACCTAGTACTTGTGATTCTGTTAGAATTTTAAAAGCTTGTTTAGATATTTGCAAATGTATCAGATAAAGGGCTAGTTTCCAAGATCTATAAAGAGCTTATTAAACTCAACACCAAAGAAACAAGCAATCTAATCATGAAATGGGCAAAGACATGAACAGAAATCTCACAGAGGAAGACACAGACATGGCCAACACGCACATGAGAAAATGCTCCGCATCACTTGCCATCAGGGAAATACAAATCAAAACCACAATGAGATACCACTTCACACCAGTGAGAATGGGGAAAATTAACAAGGCAGGAAACAACAAATGTTGGAGAGGATGCGGAGAAAAGGAAACCCTCTTGCACTGTTGGTGGGAATGTGAACTGGTGCAGCCACTCTGGAAAACTGTGTGGAGGTTCCTCAAAGAGTTAAAAATAGATCTGCCCTACGACCCAGCAATTGCACTGTTGGGGATTTACCCCAAAGATACAGATGCAATGAAACTCCAGGACACCTGCACCCTGGTGTTTATAGCAGCAATGTCCACAATAGCCAAACTGTGGAAGGAGCCTCGGTGTCCATCGAAAGATGAATGGATAAAGAAGATGTGGTTTATGTATACAATGGAATATTACTCAGCCATTAGAAATGACAAATACCCACCATTTGCTTCAACGTGGATGGAACTGGAGGGTATTATGCTGAGTGAAATAAGTCAATCGGAGAAGGACATTTTATGGTCTCATTTATTTGGGGAATATAAATAATAGTGAAAGGGAATAGAAGTGAAGGGAGAAGAAATGGGTAGGAAATAGCAGAAAGGGAGACAGAACATGAAGACTCCTAACTCTGGGAAATGAACTACGGGTGGTTGAAGGGTGGAGGGCGGGGGGTGGGGGTGAATGGGTGACGGGCACTGAGGGGGGCACTTGGCGAGATGAGCACTGGGTATTATTCTGTATGTTGGCAAATTGAACACAAATAAAAAATAAATTTATTATTACAAAAAAAAGAATTTTAAAAGCTTGTTTGGATTTCATTGTTGATCTGAGGAGTAGGGGGCAGGTATAAAATAGTAAAACATGTATGAGTTTAGGTTTGGGAGTTTGGAAATTGCCCAATAACAAAAGGTTTTACAAAAGACTTTTTCTCATTTTATAAAACAATTCATTTCCAGGTTAACTTAGATAATTTAATACATAAATATAATCAACTGCTGGTTTTTCTTCTCTTTTGAGGTTAGCAGATCACTATCAGGTTATAGGTCTCAAACTTCTGGAAAATGCGCAATCCCTAACGGGCTACCAATATCCTACTTTCCATGTCTAAGTTAAATAGACATATTCAATGTTGTTCAGCAGCAAGAGAGGAGTCAGACGAGAGGGGATGCAATACATTCTGATGACTAATGATGGGAAGTACTCAGAACATCTGGGGTTAGTTCTCTTGTCCTCATTATCCTGAGGGGTGGTGGCAGTTCTCATCAAATTAAAGAATTTGCAAGCTCTGAACATGGCCAGAAACCAGAGAAGGAAATGATCAGGGTAGATGCTAGGTGGCCCTCTAGCTAGCAAGTCCTTTGTGGGCACTTTCAAACCATCCATTGTGGGAGCTTCCAAGAACAAATAGAGAACAAAAACAGAGAATTGGGATCCAGTTATCCCATCGTGAAGATGCTAGTAGACACATGGGATGAAAGTTATGTGTGGATGCATAAATGTGTATGTAAATATACACAGCACCTCTTTTTTTGTTATTAAATGCTTCATTTCCAAACTATAGTTTAATGGGAGGTAAGTCATGTATAAAATATTAATGGAGAAAAATAAAAATGTGAATCAGAAAAATTAGAAGAATATATTTTGATTTCAAATTACATTCTGTTATATCATACTTACTTTGTAACTTTACTTTTATGTTTCATTGGAGATGATCATATCAACCCGTCAAATATAACAGGCTATTTTTCATGGAGATGTGGAGAGGAAGGCATGCTAAAAGTTATCCATTGTGGTGGCACTGAATAGTTAGGTAGGTAACGTTCCATCTAAACTTAGTACAGCAACACGGTTTAACAAAAAAGATAAAATTCATGAAAATTAAAAAGAAAATTTTCTCCAGATAATGCAAAGTGATATATCTTGCTGATGAATATATTAAGTTACTACATAAAGTAAATCCCTTCGATAATTGACTCATGCCATGTCTTTCCACTAAAAAGAATGCCTTCATCCCCCAATTCCAGAATAAAAAAAATTCAAATGATCAAAGTATGTAATCATTTATAGATTCTTAAAAATAATATCCTTCTTTCACATCTTATACAAAACAAGCGGTAAATATGTTCTGAAACAGCATTTTCTTGGGAAGGAATGCTTATTTTCCATAATAAACAAATATCACTGCAGACACAAATATTTTTTGCTACTTAAGAGATTTTTTTTAAGTGCAATTCTCTAGCATTGAGACTTTAAGCAGTGTTTGCATTACAGACTAGTTCAAGTGCAGTAATGTCTGCGAGAAAAATGCCACAGAGTGAATGTTAATATATTTATATGTAGAGCTAATACATTTTTCATTTAACTACAGAGTGGAAGCTAATACATTTGTGTAGTGAAACTAATACATTTTTCATTACTTAAATGCATAGTAGATGGTCCCAGAGTTACTAATGAATTTACATGAGATCTTCCAAAGAACTTGAAAACAATTTAAGTCATTTTCCAACAACTATGTCCACTTCTCATGATTGCAAGGGATAGGATATCATTTGTAGACACTGGGTAAGCATTTCTTTATCTACAATATCACAATGTCTAAAGGTAATGGCACTTTAGTGAGAAAATTTGTGTTCTCACTTTATTACTTTACTCTGAGTATATCCCATTTCTTCCTTTCATTTCCTGACAAGTGACAGAGCAGATTCTTTTTTCCTTTTTCTTTTCCTTCTTACAGGGAGGTAGATTTTGAGGTCAAGGGCTAAAGATCAAATGACTCTCTGAATTAACCTCACGTCAGTAAGTTTATAAACACAGTGTTTCTGTTTTCACAAAGACTGTTACAGGCAGCAGACTACTGTGATTACTTGGATGACATTTGGAATTAGCCATTTTTATGATTACATTATTAACACTACAAAAGAGACAAAAGAAGTCTTTGAAGAAATCCCCATCTAATTAAAAAAGATACACTGAATTTTCACAAAGCATTTAATCCTGAAATCAAGCTTGGATTTCTGTATAAACATGAGAAACAAACATATTTATGGGCATGAAGTTCACCAAACTGAAATCTTAAGTTGGACAATAACAAATGTGTCAACGTATTTATTGACATCCCTGTGTATTAAATATGGACAAGGAGCAGAATTTGGAGGCAGAGCACTGAATGTAGCTAGCGTGATAAAGACATAATTTTTTTGTTTAATAAAGACAAATTTTTTTATAAATCCAATGACTCGCAAGCAGGCTGGGGCACTGATTGCTCTGCACAACTCTGGAATAAGAGCACCATTTGCACGGTGTTCTATGTGAATAGCACCCTTGGATCAGTGTAATATAGCAGGTGGCTACAGCTAAGGTTCTACAACCAGATTCACTGATTCTTTCACTTTCTTACATTGTTCTTTGGACTATGGGAACAATAAATGTAGACATTAATAATTTAAAAAACCAACCTGAAACAAAAGCTAGATATTGGTACAAGGTTAAAGTAAATATAGTTCTTATTACTTGTACGTTTCCAGTCATCAATCTATACTGATTGCAAGGTAGCACAGGATGGTGGTTAAGAGCATTTGTGCTGTTTAGATCTTGATTTTTGGCACTCCTTGGCAGAGTGACCTCTGACAATTTCCTCAACTGTTCTGCTTCTCAGCTTTCTCATCCTCAAAATAAAGATGATGGTAATATACCTTGCTCACTTGGTAAATGCGTGCAGCTTGTTTGGTCCAGAACAAATGCTTAAAAAAAAAAAAAAAAAAAAACCTTGAGAAGTTACTCTTATTGAATTTAATTTACAGGAATTAAATTCCACCCCAATAGCTCACAGGGTAATCCTGCTCAGAATGTTCTCAATGTCTGTACTCTGGTGAGTCTAAGAGTGGCATAAGCCTGAAGTTCTCTGAGTAACCCTTGAGCTCTATGTGCCATTCAATACCACCCTGGGTGGTTCAGCGGTTTAGCGCCTGCCTTTGGCCCAGGGCCTGATCCTGGAGACCTGGGATCGAGTCCCACATCTGGCTCCCAGCATAGAGCCTGCTTCTCCCTCTGCTTGTGTCTCTGCCTCTCTATGTCTATCATGAATAAATAAATAAAATCTTTTAAAAAATTAAAAAAATACCATGCTGAGCATGATTCTGGTGTGCAAAGGGGCATATTTTATACAAATGGCCCCTGAGGATAAGAAAAAGACTTCATTTAATGTTCAACAGCAGTTTTTTCCCAGTGTTATGGGGAATTCAGAAATGGTGAATTTAGCTAGAGGCAATATATCAGTCTTCAACATGGCCCTCTCCTAAAAGGTTCTGAAAAGTAATTTTGTCTCTGAACAGTTTTATTTATTTATTCATTATTATTTTTAAAGATTTTATTTATTTATTCATGAGAGACTCAGAGAGAGAGAGGCAGAAACAGGGAGAGAGAGGCAGGCTCTTTGCAGGAAGCCAGATACAGGACTTGCTCCCCAGACCAGGATCACGCCCTGAGCCAAAGGCAGAAGCTCAACTGCTGAGCCACTCAGGTGTCCCTGAACAGTTTTAAAAATAAAACTGAATGAGATCAAATTGCACTGTGTAAGAAATGCACCTGATAACTACTATGGGGAACTAAACAATTAATAAAATATAGTCTGTCTTTTATGAGATTACAGATTAAGAGAGAAGGTAAACATAATATAGTTGAATAAGAATGAGATGAGTTTTAAATATAGCACAAAGTTTTGATTCTTGTACATTTAGTTTGAATTGTATTTCCTCTACCTACATCTGAGTTAAATCTCCTTGGATTAAATAAAAATTGAATTATTTATAGGTGAAGCCCTTACTATAGTACCTGTAATATTATCAAAACTATGATTAAGTCACCAAAACCAGTATAAGAACCAGATGATGAAAAGGAGTGACCAAATTCAGGCTCTCAAAGAATAACAGGTCTTCTATAGCACAAGATAACTCATAGGATATTTTGTTTTTACTGGATTTTATGTTGTTTTTAGTGTCAAATTTGCTCCCTTTTTATAGTGCATATGAACAACCAACTAATCTCTGGGGATTACTACATTTGTAAGGTTCACTGACAGAGGGATTCTGCTAACTGCATTTTGCTATTACATAATAAATGAAGTCTTTCAAAACTAAGTATTCATTATAATAACACATCACACTGTATGGATTTTAAACTTAGAGTAACTGCTTGCCTTTTTTTTCTTTCCTCTAAGCTAATTTCCTGACCTAGTAACATTGGCTTCCTAACAGTGAGTAATAACAAATGTAGAAATAAAGCATCAAATACTGCATGAGAGCCATTACTCTCAGAAAACAATGTCAATACTTAATTAATTTCTGGAGAAGAAATTAAAAACTTTACCTGTTAATACTACTACTCCCACCTCAGCCAATACAAATGAGATCGGATTGGGAATGCAAGAAAAAAAGAAAGCACCTTTTGTAACTTGGTTAACCCATAATAAATACACACACACATAAACATACTCCTTGATAAATGCAGATATATTAATTTAACAAAAAAGATTTCACAATATTAAGGTACACTTTCTCAGCAGTACTTATAATTTATATACTAGTAAGGTCAGTCAGGGAAGTCAGTGTATAGCATGAGTCAGCAAACACTGCCCTCAAAGTAAATATTTTATAGATAATAAATGTTTTAGTAACATACAAACAAATATATAGGGAACAAGTATTTTAGGTTCATGTCATTTATCCTCTTTTGAAATGTCTCAATTCTGTCATTATGTAGTATAATAGCAGCCATAGAAAACATAAACTGATAAGTGTAGTTCTATTCCAATAAAACTTTACTCATAAAATCTGGTGGTGGGCCACATTTGGCCCAAGGCTCCAGCTCGTCTATCCCAGGTAAACATAAAATATTACTTACCGGAAAGCAAAAGTTATCTTAAAGAGAAACACAGGGGGAAAATCTCATATTGAATATTTTAGGGGAATGAAGATTTTCCATGAATAAATACGAGTTTGTAGCATAATTTGATCCCAATTATGTATCATGAGACTCTGTAACAATCCACAAGTTCACCCTTTAAGTAAACGAAACAAAGAAAAAACAAACAAACAAGAAACCCATAGCATCAGCTCAAGCAGGCATGAAATATTATGGAGTTAATTTGTTTGAAGGATGACAAAAACCTAGAGGCATGTTTTAGGCCTAAAGGAAGCATGAACAGTATCAGACCAAAGAGTCTTGGTCTGGGCCTTCTGCTTTTACTAAACTTAAAAAGTCTTGGGACCAGCCTTCTAGGCTGGAGTACCTACAGTGAAGACCAGAAGTCAGTCTGTGAACCTGGGATGGAAAGAACTAAGGTTAAAGGTCTTTATTAGAAGAAAGAAAATCTAACCTAGAGATTAAGCAGTGATAACCTATCCTGAGAAAATGGGAGTAGTTAAAAACTATCTGTTTTCAAATTAGATTTTATATTACTCTGCTAGAAGTGCCATAACAAAAGTATCACACACTGTGTGGCTTAAACAACAGAAATTTATTTTCTTATAGTTTGGGAGGCTGGAAATTCAAGATACAGGTATGTACAGAGGTTTCTGGTGAAAACTTTCTCTTTGGGTTGTCAACAGCCATCTTCCCTCTGTGTCCTCACATGGCCATTCCTCTGTGTCTCTTCCTCTTCTTATAACGAAACCAGCCCTATTGGATTAGAGCTTTACCTAATGACCTCATTGAACCTCAGTCACCTTTCTAAAGACAGTATCTACAATCATAGTCACTTTAGGAGTTAAGAATTCAATGTTAAGTGGGGGGCACAACTTAGTCCAGGATAGACACACATTTCAGTTACATTTTCTTTTATTTAAAAAAAAATCTTATTTAAGTAATCTCTACACCCAATGTGGGGCTTGAACTCACCACTCCAAGATCAAGAGTCACATGCTCCACCAACTGAGCCAACCACGTGCCCCTTCTTACATTTTCTTAAGACATATTTCATGATTGCTAATGATATTTGATCAAATTAAATTATTCTGAAGGTCTACCATAACAGTCATTGGATTCTTACTCTAATGGGTTCATAATTGGGGAAGATTTTCTCAGAAAAATTCTATTTTGGGGCACCTGGATGGATCAGTGGTTGAGCGCCTGCGTTTGGCTCAGGTTGTGATCCCAGGGTCTTGGGATGGAGTTCTGTTTTGGAATCCCTTTGGGGAGCTTGCTTCTCCCTCTGCCTATATCTCTGCCTCTCTCTCTGTGTCACTCACGAATAAATAAAATCTTTATTTTAAAAAAGGAAAAATTATATTTTGAATCTTTAATTTTTTTTAATTTTGTCTATTTCTAAATGATTACAATGTTGAAAAATTATTTTGTGGTTTTTTAAAAATAAGACATTTTGGTGTGTCCAAGTTTGAATTACTAAAGGGAAGAAAAGCTTCCCTTTAATAAGGCAGTTACCATTCTCTACAAATCAGACATGGAACTACAGGTTGAAGGATGTTCAACTGATTTTTCAAGATTCAGACCTGATTTCTTTCCAATTTGGAAAAATAGAGAGCCTTTTTCTCATTTCACTGACACTGATAAAGGCAACTAGAGGAAAAAAATCCCACTTATTCATTGCCTACTGATGGCAATCAGAGAAATTTGGAAATCTCTCAATAGTCACTTAGATTGGCACAAAACCACATCAGATATCCATTGCATTATATCTGGAGTGGAAAATATTCCCAGGAATTAAACCCTTTAATGACTTTCTTCTTTTTTTGGCCTACGAGAGCATTATGGAATAGCAAAGTTAGTCTGTAGAGCCATTTCTCTTAAGGTGCCCTACACCCAAATGTGCATTGGCCATCTGTCCTATCTGCTTCTGTGTTGATGTCTCACAGTTTTGTTTTTTTTTCCAAATACCCCCTCATCTAAGCTGATGAGCTATTTCATGCTAAAAAGAATACTGATCCACACTGTCTTAAAATGCTGAGTGTCCTCAAGGCATACTCACACACATACACATACACATTTTAGGGTAGAACAAGGTTTACAAATTGAATGGGTGAAGACTGATGGAGTTTACGGTATGCACTAGGTTAAAAGAATAGTTTTACTACAGAAGCCATTTCAGCCACCTCTCAAATTATACCATGAAGCAAATCCCTAATAAACGTGTATACAAAATGTCACCTTCAGGATAATTCAATAATGACAGAAAACTTGACAACTACAACTTTTATGATTTTAAGGCGAGATACTTGATGATATAATAAAAACTAAATATCTTCAATTAAAGTTTGCAAGATGCTAATTAAGCTGCTAATCTTATGATTCATAATAAAATAATTTTAATTAGAAAACTGTGATATATTTCTGAAAATGAAAAAAATACATGATGGCTACAGGCAACATCACTCATATGGATGACAGACCTTGTTGGCAAACAAACCCTATTGCTACTCTAATGTCAACAAATTAAAGAAAAAAGATTAAACATTAAGAAAAATGATTAAGAAAAATGATAGCTTAATGAAATGATATGCTAGGAAAGAAGCATAACTTGTTAGACTTAGCAAAATCCAGGTCAGAACTGAGCACCTCCCAATTTTATGCAAAACATATTTTTAAACTACTGACTATGCACAAATTCTGTGAAAAGAGTTGCAACAACATACAAAGACGTAATATATATACTTCTTGCCCCTAAAGTAGGATGGCCAACTTGTTCTAGCTGCTGGGGCTTGTGTTTAGTCCTGCAAGGCCTGCAAACCCAGAAGCTGCCCTCCTGCTCAGCCAAACCAGGATGGCTAGATTCTACCTCAATAGTATGTTCAGACTAGTGGGAAGATGAGGCACAAACCCAATTATATAAGTAGATAAGCAGATTTGGGGACCAAGTGTAGACTGATTAGGAACATATCAATAACTAAGATGATAAATGGAAATATAGATACAGTTCTAAGTATTATCCTGAATCACTTCCTAGAGTCGACGTAAATGTGAGAAGTGCATAGTCAATGTGAAAAGTAGAATCTCAGATACACTGCTTACTTCTTGTAACAATTTTTATATCTCTATTATCTAGGACATTTGAAGAAAAAGATTAGAGGTGTACATTAAAATTTTGTTTACTAAAGACTCTGTCTTAATAATCTTAATGATAAACAAATAATTTTCCAGTGTAGCCATACATAGAAAATGTTAAAAGAACCACTTCCAAATCAAAACAACTCTTCCTTCTTCTTTTGGGTCATCATTTTCCCTCTTAAGTGATGCAATGGTTTTTATTTGATCCATTTACTGTTAGGGAGAGTAGACTCCAATTTTTTTATATAAGACAGAAAGCATAATAATAACGGAAATGCTTAAGAGGTTCCCAATATATTAAAATTAAGTATGTCTGCTACTCAAAGATTGCAAATAAGTAAAAAGGTAAGCAACCAAATGGAAGAAAAATAAGACAAGAAAAAATTATATATGAAGGATAGTGTCCAGAATATATTGAATTTCTTCAAACTAAGAAGAGTACAAATAATCCTGTCAAATGATGTGAACAAGCAACTTACAGAAGAGAACTGGATGGTCAATAAAGACTTGAAAATAAAAACTGCAAAATCAAATCACACTGAGATAGCATTTCAAATTTGATAGACTGACAACATGAAAAAGTCTGACAACATCAAGTGCTGGCATGAATGTGAAGGAACTGATACAATTAGACACTGCTGGTAGGAATATAAATTAGAACAGTCCTTCGAAAAACAATTTTGAATTATCTGGGGAAGCTGAGGACACTCACAACTCAATGATTCTTTTTCTTTTTCTTTTTTTGATTCTTTTTCTTAAAGTCGGGGAACATGTATAACAATAGTCATAGCAGTGTTATTGATAATAGCAAAAAAAGGCAATCAGTAGTAAATGAATAATAAATTTTGGTATATACATTCAGTGAAAAATGACAGAAAGGGGAAAATAAAATGAATGGTAGCCAATTATAACAGCATAGATGAACTGAGTGAAAAAAAAACAAGCCATAAGTTTCATTAGGACTTAATTCATATAAAGTTTATATTTATTAGGAGATATATGGGATAAAACTACTAAAGCAAGTAATGGAATAATGAATAAAATTCAGGATAGTGGTTACTTCTGAAGGGAGGAGAGCTTGAGATCACAGAGTACTCTGAGAATTTAAAAGTTAATTATAATGATATTAGTATATTTTATTGTTATTCTCTATACACATACCCAATATTCACTGAAACAAATTCTAAAATAGAATGTAGTTTCATTATATGATAAATCATCACATGATTTTATACCCTGGTACTCTGAATCCTGGAAGTCTGTTCTTAGAGCGTCCATCTATCCAGCTGAGATGCCTGGATTTTTAGGGACCTGCTACATTTTTGGAGGCTGTAGATGGTGGTAAACCATAATTCTTGTTAAACACAGAATTACAGTACTGAATACAATACTGGTGATTGTGTATTAAGTACTTATACTGTATTTGTAACTATTTTAATGTTCTTAGTGCATTCTTTAATTTAGTCCTCTTTGAAACTCTGTAGTTAGGTACTGCTATTAGTCCCATTTTTATAGATGAGAACACTGGCTTAGAAAGGTAAAACAATATACCCAGGATGACACATCTAATGAAGTTGTTTAGCTAAAACTGATTCAAGAATTCCAATCCTAGAGCCAGGACTCTTACCTACAATAGAAATCATATCTGTACAATAAAGGTTAGTAGGAGGATGGATTAGCATGGTTATTCTGAAAATCATAGTATGTTCCTGGATTGGCATCTGGGGGTTGCAAAGTTTGACAAGTCAAAGGAAGACATTATTCCACAAATTACTTTTTATTCATGTTAGGTGCCGACTTGTAGCAACATGTACATAGTGAATATATCAAAGTAGAACTTCTGTTTTCTCAAATAAGTTTTAAGAGTTAAATCCTTAGAAATCCAGACCTCACCTAAAATTAACATCTCCTGCATAAAGCTTTTTTGTACCATGGGCCCTTTTCTTACTCTGGTGAAACCCATAGTTGCTTTTTCAGAATAACAGACTTTAGGCATAAAATAGCATACACGGAATTACAAATACTGAAATATGATTATAAAAACACTTTAGGGACGCCTGGGTGGCTCAGTTGGTTAAACGTCCACATCTTGGTTTTGGCTCAGGTAATGATCTCAGGGTCATGAGACAGAGCCCCTGTGTTGGGCTCCATGCTTAGCATGGAACGTGCTTGAGATTTTCTCCCTCTTCTTCTGTCTCTGCATCTCCCCTGCTTTCCCTTCCCACATACACATGCACTCTTTCTCTCTAAAATAAATAAAATCGGGGATCCCTGGGTGGCTCAGCAGTTTAGCGCCTGCCTTTGGCCCGGGGTGTGGTCCTGGAGTCCTGGGATCGAGTCCCACATCAGGCTCCCCTCATGGAGCCTGCTTCTCCCTCTGCCTGTGTCTCTGCCTCTCTCTCTCTCTCCGTCTCTCATGAATAAATAAATAAAATCTTTAAAAAAATAAATAAAATCTCTTGAAAAACATCTTAAACTTTTATGATAAAATATGTATTTCTAGTGGTGAACATAATAACTTGAAATTTCAAAGTAGTGAATGCATAAGCACTGTTTTAAGATATTTCTAATTACTGTCAATACAAGTAAATCATTGATTTCTACTAGTTGTAAAACCACAGTGATATCATAATTCCATTATTATCTACATTCATAATTTTAAAAACTGCAAAATTTCAGCTAAAGGTTAATGAACACAGAATTGACTATTTTATTATTTTTATTATTTTTATTTTTTTAAAGATTTTATTTATTTATTCACGAGAATACACAGAGAGGAGAGAGAGAGGCAGAGACACAGGCAGAGGGAGAAGCAGGCCCCATGCGGCGAGCCTGACATGGGACTTGATCCCGGGTCTCCAGGATCAGGCCCTGGGCTGAGGGTGGCGCTAAACCGCTAAGCCACCCGGGCTGCCCTATTTTATTTTTTTAATATTTGTGGGTCTTTGGTAAGAATCCTAGATGTACCGTATGTTAGTTCGCTTCTCCACGTTCACCTCCCTTTGACTGATCTGGTTTTCCCAGTTAGGGACACTGCCCTCCTCTCTGTGTCATTTCATTCAGGCTGATACAGATACCATTGTTTTTCATTCTGTATTCCCAAGCCCTATGATGTATCCAAGCTACCGTGTTACTGCAGTAGTTTCTATACTTGCTCTTTCACCAGGGAGCAATTTTATGATTCATCATTCACGCCACACAGCCCTCTCTCCTTATATATAAGTTTGACAAAAGGCAGAGCACTTTGGGAACTAGCATTCATCATGCTTGTTTGCACAAACCTGATTTATGTTTACCTATCCCCTGACTTCTCCCGCCCTCCTTCTGTCTAGATTCCAGTAGGAAGCTCCACAGTAACAGCTAAATATCATCCCAAAGCCTTGGTAAAACGGCCGTATGGTCGGAGAAGGATTAATAGCACACCACCAGAATATCTGTGCAGTGATCCATAAAACTCAGAAATGATTGCAGAGCTTCAGGACGAAGAGTTAAAATGACAAAAATATATGGACCATGAATGGGCAACACAACGGGGAAGAAAATCAGAAAAGAAAAGATGAGAATAAAAATGAAAATAAAAGAGAATTAATCACAAAAAATGACGCTTCATGAAGTTAATATTCAGTATTTACAGGCCCACCAGAATACCATCCTTGACTAAGGTGAAGATGAAGGGATATTGTCATACTTGGGTAAGGAGAGAAGAAGCTTTCTACAATGCTTTGTACCATTTTTCAAGGTGAAAGAAAATCTGCCCTCCAAAACATAGCATGGATTTTTAATTTCACTCATTCTTTTGCAGGTAACTCTTTGATGACTACAGAAAAATTACTACATATAAATGTAGAAACGATACTAGGGAATTAAAGAAAAAACAGGTACAACAACGTGGATGGGTCAGTAGGGTATTCTGCTCAGTGAAATAAATCAGACTGAGGAAGACAAATATATGATTTCGGTCATATACGGAATTAAAAAAATACACCAATTAACAAACAAGAAGCAGAATCAGACCTATAAATATAGAGAACAAACTGATGGTTCCCAGAGGTAAGGTTTGGGGGATGGAAAAATTGGGTGGAGGGATGTGAGAGGTACAGGCTTCCAGTTATGGAATGAATGTCACCAGAATAAAAGGCACAGCATAGGGAATAGAGTCAATGATAACTGTAATAGCCCTGTACGGTGACAGATGAGAGCTACACTTGTGGTCAGCATAGCGTAATATAGAGAAGGTGATTACTATATTGTACACCTGATATTAATTTAACATGTGTCAACTATACTCAAATAAAAATAAAATAAAATAAACAAATACATATCCCTCTTATTCTAAGCTGACCTACTTTTCACACTAGGAGATCCAATCCTTAAGAGCCCTGGTTTTGGAGTCTGAGTGCACTAGTTTCAAAATTCTAACTTTTCCACTATACCTATGTGATCTTGGGTGAGATACTGATCTCTCTGAGCTTCTGTGAGTTCATCTGTAAATTAATATATTAAGATTCCCTCCTTTATGGTTGCTTTGGAATGGACTATCTTAAGATAATGTATAAAAGAGATTTCCCATAGGGTCTAGCATACATGGACATATTCAATAAACAGTAATAATTATATTAATATCATTTGTCCATAATTGCTTACATGATCCGGGTTTTACAGTCATCTCCTTTACTTCAAAATGTACTTGTCCTACATCTATACTATGTCTATAATAGAATCAGCGCTAAGAGGAATGCCTGAATGGCTCAGTCAGTTAAGTGTCCAACTCTTGGTTTCTAGCTCAGGTTATGATCTCAGGTTTGTGGGATCCAGCCCCAAGTCAAACTCTCTATTGGGCTTCATGCTCAGAGTTGGCTGCTTGAGATTATCTCTATCCTTCCTCCTCTGTCCCTCCCTTGGATTGTGTACTCTCTTTCTCTCTAAAGTAAATAAAATATTTTTAAAAAGTTAGAATAAATGACTTTCTTAATATAGTAGTTGTATTAACTGAATGTCCTTCAAAAGAAAGATGCATTTTTGAGAGTATCACTTTTCTGTAATACTTATGACAGGTCATTGAACATCTGCATAAAGACTCTTAGGTATGTAAAACAAGTATTAACAGATCTTTATTGACCAGCAACTTTATTCACTGTCAGTCCTACAACTGCTGTATATAATAGTAACATTATGTTTATTGCAGCTAAGTGTCTCATTGTGCCACCCTGGCCAAATGAAGTTCTTATTTTCTGCTAACGAGATCTACCTTTTCCAGACTTGCATCTGGAAGTTACTCTTTTCTATCAAAAGGTAATAAGCATAAAATCTCCTTCTACAGCCACAGTGAGTACAGAACATAGAGTAAAAAGCAGAACCTTGAAACAGCAAAGCAAAAAGCAGACATGAAGAGCAAACATGGACTTAGAGAAGGGATACTTTCTAATAGTGAGGGCACAGATGAAACTCAAAGTGCCTCATTACTCTCTCACAAAGGATCCCTGAATGAGGACTTCATGTATTTATCTTTTTTTTTTTTTAAGATTTTATTTATTTATTTGAGGGAGAGAGAATAAGCGAGAGAGCAGCAGTGCCGGGGGAGGCAGAAGGAGAAGGAGAAGCAGACTCCCTGCTGACAGGGGAGTCTGACTCAGGACTTGGTCTCAGGACTCCAGGATCATGACCTGAGCCTAAGGCAAATGCTTAAATGACTGAGCCAGCCAGAAGTCCCAACTTCATGCATCTAAACAGACAGCAAGGCTGTGATTTTGTAGAGCACAAGATTATGGATATTCAGAAGCAACAAGGCAGCACATGATAGTCGAGATCAAGTCCCACGCAAGACATATAAAGAGTTCAGAGTTTTGTCACAACTTAGTAAAAAAATGTTGCTTATAATGATGCAAGTTAAATGGATTTCAATTGTATTTGGTTCTTGCTCCATGAGGTTCATTAAGTCATTCTCCACTTAAAATTTTAATTTTATTTTATTTTATTTTATTGAAGAGAGAGAGAGAGACAGAGAGAGACAGAGAGAGAGAGAGAAAGAGGCAGAGATACAGGCAGAGGGAGAAGCAGGCTCCATGCAGGGAGCCCAATGTGGGACTCAATCCCAGGACTCCAGGATCATGCCATGCATCAAAGGCAGATGCTCAACTGCTGAGCCACCCAGGTGTCCCTAGATTTGTTTTCCTAAAACATACAGTATCCATTTGTTAAGCATTTGGGGAGGGGCCCAAAAAGATAAAAGCATTTCTAACCCATCTTAATTTTTAAAAGAAGCGTTTTGGAGTTCAGTTCAAGTGCCTTCTTTCAAAGGAGGGATAATGATGTGGGGCTATTATGGAGGCTAGTGATGTGTATATTTATCTGTCAGTGGGGGTTTCAGATTTCCTAAATCCTATTCATCCCATGCACAAAGACGCTCCTGTGTAAACAAGTTTTTTACTTAGGTCTAAGCAATTATAAATGATTATATTTAATCTGTAGCATTTAGCATTTAGCATTTAGATTTCTAGGAATCCTCAATAAATCAATAGCTACCTTAAATTCAAAAATACTTTCTGCATCATCAGAGGAGTTCAGCTAAAGTTGCGTTATGTGAAAAGTAAAATTTGATTTCGTATAGTATAGTGTTACTCAGCTTTCAGTTATTCAATGTTAATACAACCAAATGAGTGATTGGCTTACCTCCAATTTTCAAGCTCTCAAGGGACTGGGACAGACAACATATTACTCCTTGAGTACACGTTCAAAAGGATACTCATGTTGGGGGGGGGGGGTACGGGGGTGGGGAAGCACCAGGTACAGAAACAGGAGCATAGGGACGCCCGGGTGGCTCAGTGGTTGAGTGTCTGCCTTTGGCTTCAGGGCATGATCCTGGGATCTGGGATTGAGTCCCACACTGGGCTCCTTGCAGGGAGCCTGCTTCTCTTTCTGCCTATGTCTCTGCCTCGCTCTGTGTCTCTCGTGAATAAATAAATAAAAACCAATCTTTGGGGAAAAAAAAGAAACAGGAGCATAGTCTCTATCACAGGAAAAACAGATTCCAAAATTTAAAGGGTTAAAGTCATAAGCTCTGATTGCCACTGAGAAAATGAATGTCTTGTGGACAGAGAAGATGTAAGCAGTTGTATTCCTGGTTAATTGCCTATGTCTGATCAATACAAAAAACATTTCAAGGAAAAAGTGTATGCTGTCTCATATTCTTCATCAGGAAAATAAAAAGACTTCTATGTAAGAATGTAAGAAAAAAAAAGAAAACTGAAATGTGCTGTGTGCTGTGTGATACTCTAAAAATACAGGTCTTGCCCCTTCTTTCATTACTTAACCAAACAGTCCAACTGATGTCAATTCATTTTATAACTGTGACTCAATGACCATCCTTTGTCTCTCATACACAATTTTGAAAGATTTTAAGACTTAACAGATATAGAAAATAAAGGTATACATGAATGCTGCAAATGTTTTCCCCATAAGTGAATGGTGAAATATTCTCTATCAATTCCTCAAGCTATTTATTTGGAATTATTTACTTCCAATGTTGTCTCTATGTTGCATCGGTGCATATGAATCAATATATACTGTTAGTAAGATAAGCCCCACATTGGTGTTTTTAGTCACTTAGGGCTGAGAGCAAGAGCCCAACAGAATGTTACTTACTATACTGAATCTTGACAACTCTTTGGGGGAAATGTATTATCTCTTCCTTTAAACTTTACTTCTACACTTACTTACTTACATATTTTTGATTTTATGTCCCCTGCAGGGAAGCCTGATGCAGGACTCAATCCCAGGACCCTGGGATCATGACCTGAGCCAAAGGCAGGTAGGTGCTCAACCACTGAATCACCTAGGCATCCATCCACACATATTTACTATGAATTTCTGAGTTGACAGAAAGCATCCTAAATTATACTGAAGTTACAAAAAGTTGTGGTCCCTGTCATTAAGGAGCTTAGAGTCTATGGGAGAGATCCAGATGACAGAAGCTCTCAGGCAATGTGATAAGGGCTACCATCTTGTTACTGTGAACACATAAAAGAGATGCCAGGTCAGTCAAGAAAAGTCATCCCTGTTTTATAAGTAACAGGTTCAGTGAGCCTAAATAACTGGCCAAGGCACTGCACTGATGTTAGAAGAGTTATCATTTCCAACCCAAGTCTTTAAATTTCAAATACATTATTCTTCACACAACACTACATTGTCAATGTGTTTGAAAATACCTCCTACTTTTAAAAGAAGTATTTTAGAATGTAATTTGATTGTTTTATCAGATTGGGACTACTGTATGAACCTTTGTTAGGTCTTACTGGTATTAAACAATTGAAGCCATCTGATATGAGCAATCTTAATAATAAAAATTTCTGGTAGGAGATACTAAATGAGAGCAAGAATTCCAATCTGACTGCCTACATTCATCATTCCAGCTCTGCCACTTATTCTTTGGAGCACTTTGAGAAAACTATTTCATTTCTCTGTGCTTTAGTTTCCAAGTTTGTGGAATAGGACCAATATAAATGCCTATTCCATAGGTTGTTGTAAAAATTAAAGGAAAAATATATAGCTATGAAAAGTTTCTGGAACACAGAAAGTGATGAGGGTACTATGATTATTATTTGATACTTTGATTCAGCAAACCACTACCTATCTCTTTAAAATGAAAAATAATTTCATGTCATGTGTTCAATATGACACATATTTTTAATAGGCATACTTTTCTAAATCTCAAATAAAAATGTTTGCCCATTTCCTAAGCAACTCTTTGAAAATGACATTATCTCAACAAAGAGATTATGATTGAGAAGAAATGAGAACATTATCATTATGAAAAAATATTTGTATTTATTGTAATAACCATGAGAGAATTATCTGTAGAAAGAAAAATGTAACCAGGTTTCTTACTTTTTGCCAAATAGTGCAATTACAGAAAAACTTGCAGTATTTAAATATTATGTAAGAAATAATTAATTAATCCTAATGTTTGAGTCAGCTTGCTTACATTCCTGTTTTTGATGTTGGTTTTAGCTGGCTCATGGAAATATTTCAGAACTAGAAGCAAAGGCACAGCCATTCTTAATAGGCCATTCCTAAAGGCTAGATGTAGTTCAGCTTCCCCACAAGCTAATTTTGACACCATCATAGATAAATCTTCTAAACTTTAAAATTTCATTTATTCTACTTATATCTTGGTGATGACTGTACAACTTTATACATTTACTAAAAATGATTAAATTTCACACTTAAAAATAAGTTAATTTTATGGTATATAAATTATGCTCTAATAAAAGTGCTTTAAAAATTCACTTATCCTTTCAGCAGGTTTAAAAAATTTTGTAGATGAAATTTAGTCGGGCTCCCTGCGTGGAGTCTGCTTCTCTCTCTGCCTATCTCTCTCTCTGTCTCTGTATCTCTCTCTCTCTCTGTGTCTCTCATTAATAAATAAATAAATAATCTTTGAATAAAAGAAATTTAGTCAGCCCTCTAAGTTTATTATTTTCAGGGTAAAATATTTCATGAACTTCATTCTATTATTTTTATCTAAGAGAAATCTCAACAATTTTGATTAAGTGAGCTTCTAAAAATGACAAGATTCAGGCACCCTGCTCAGCAGTCTGCTTCTCCCTCTCTCTCTTCCCCTCCCCGGACTTGTTGTCTAGCTCCCTCTCAAGTAAATAATATATTTTTTAAAAACCCACTAAAATCCTTCTACCTACCTTAAAATAGATAGGGCCTTTAAACATGTGCAGATGAGAAAATGATCTGGGGGAATTTAGACACAAACAGATTAAAGATTCTTTCATATGATCACTGACACCTGCAAGATTTAATTAAGCTGAAAGTCACCAACTTCTCCTCAAATGCTGACTAGTGGCTAGTTAATTAGTTGCTTTTTTCATTGATTAGCAAGTAATACAATGCTCTGTTATAAATGGCTGTAATGTTTGCCTTGTTTCAGAGCTTAATTAATATGATATAGACTATTTAACAATTGTGTCCTTGTTTGATTTATGAAGCAAATGCAGATAATTTTATTGCTAACCCAAAACAGTGATGTACAAAAACACAATTTCAAAGGAAGCTAAAGCTCATCATATAAAACTTTCTTTGTCTTTTAGGGAAACTTTGATGAAATGAGCCATCACTGCTTGTCATGAGCAATCAATTAATTTCTCAGAAATCATGTTGTCAACAAATTTTGAAGACAAATGTTTCAATATATAAGTACCCATCAATCAATTTTCAGTTATCCAAATTATACTTTAGAATGCTCTGTGGAATTAATTAAAATAATTGTGTGGGCATTCCTCTGCTTTTTTTTTTTTTTTTTTTTTTTTTACATGCAGAGGACTCCCAAATATATTATTTCCAGACACAGCCTCTTCCTGGAACTTGAGGCTGATGTATCCAACTGCTTACCTGACATTTCTGTTAGATGCTCAACAACATCTCTAACTTAATAGGGCCAAAAACCTCTTGTGCTTCTGCCGGCCACCTTTCCCCAAGTCTTGCTTCCTACCTAATCTGATAATTCATCTCTTCTGTCTAGAAGTTATCCTTTTTCTCTCATTTTCCCATTTCCCACATCTTCTCTTCAAAACATCTTGAATCTGTACATATTTTGTACATTTCACCACTACCAATGTTTTTACCACCATTTGTCACCTGGGCAATAGTCTCCTAATTGTACTTCAATTGCTTCCCTACAATGCTGTCCCCACACCACACCTAGTATGTTATCACTTCTCCTATGGAGCTTTCCAAGGCTTCCAATTATGTTTGAAATAAATATCAATCCTTCTATATTTGATTGCACAATTCCACATGATCTGTCCCCTGTAGACCTCTGATCTCATGTTCCCTCTCCTGTTTGCTTACTTATAGTTTAAGCTTATTCTCACCCGAAGGTCTGTGTATCAGCCATTCCCAATCTTAGCCTGTAATTCCCTGGAGTTCTATGTGCTGGCTCTCGATCTTCAATTTCTTATCATTTAGACTTCAGCTTAAATGCTGCTTCTTCAAAGAAGACTTCCTTAATCCCCCAAGATAGGCATCTCCTTGCCTGCTATCATAGTGCTTTTCACTATATCACATTTATTGTTTTTTTTTTTTTTCTGGTTAACATATCTGGTTATTTTCTCTTCCCATAATAAAATGTAAGCTCTTTAAGAACAGTACCTTATCAGAGCACCTGGGTGGTTCAGTCAGTTAAGCATCCAACTCATGGTTTCGACTCAGGACGTGATCTCACAGTCCTGGGTGCTCTGCTTTCAATGTGGAGACTACTTATCACTCTCCTACTGCCCCTTTCCACTTAGGTGTTCTCTCTTTCTCTTTCAAATAAATAAATAAAATCTTTTTTAATTTTTTATGATACTCACAGAGAGAGAGAGAGAGAGAGAGAGAGGCAGAGACATAGGCAGAGGGAGAAGTAGGCTCCATGCACCGGGATCCCGACGTGGGATTCGATTCCGGGTCTCCAGGATTACGCCCTGGGCCAAAGGCAGGCGCTAAACCGCTGCGCCACCCAGGGTTCCCAATAAATAAAATCTTTAAAAGAAAAAAAAAAGAACAAGTACCTTAACTATCCCATTCTTCGATCTATCCAAAATGGTTATAACAGTGGCAAAGCACCCTGAGGTACTCAGTATTTTTGTTGTTGTTGTTGAGTATCTGGATGTCCGGATAGATTTGGAGATTTGGACAGTAACTCTACGTTGGTTTTCTTTTCAACTCCCCCCCACCACACACAAAAAACCCAAACATGTAAGTTGCTGACTAAACTTTTATAATGGCAAACCAGAGTCTCTATTTGCCTTTACGAAGAATGCTTAATGATTATGACTGATATACCCAATAAGGATAAATGGTAAACTAAGGTAAATATTGGTGTTATAGTTGAGTCTCACCTTACATGCTAGGACTACATTCTAGCACTAATCCTACGGCCAAGGTATCAGTTTAAAATTACCCCTACAGAAAAACCTTTCTATTGCACTTTCAGAATAATGCACATGGTCTTTTGTATATAAAGTAATATAAATGTGAAATACAAATACTGCTTTCCAATGTATTAATGAATATACTGAAGACCCTATTTGCCTACCTGATCCTTATTCACTCTTTCCCCTTTCCTAACAGAATCCAACATTTCCCTGTGGTTGGCTCTATACATCAAAGAATATTGGCACATTCCCAAGCCAATGGTTGAATTATGGCTGATCTATGCAAATCATTATCCTTGCCTGGGACTGGTGTGGGTATAGCCAAAAATAAGTAAGGAGAAATAGGGTATGGAAAGACATCATCACTAATGCAATATATAAGAAATAGAACCTTTTCTACTGGACCTGGAATCTCCATGTGAGCTTAAAACTTTGGAACCATCATGGGGCTCCTGGGTGGCTCAGTCAGTTAAGTATCTGCCTTTGGCTGAGGTTATGATCTCAGGGTCTTGAGATTGAGCCCTGCATCTGCATCCAGGATCCCTGCTAAGGGAGCTTCTCCTCTCTCTGCCCCTCCCCATACTTGTGTCTTTTGCTCTGCTGTGTCCCAGATAAATAAAATCTTTAATAATAAAAAAAAAAAAACTTTGAAGTCATCTTTCTTATTTTCATTATTATTACTATTATCATTATTTTGAGTATAGGTGACACATAATGTTAGATTAGTTTAAGGTATACAACATAGTGATTCAACATCTCTCTTGTTATGCTGTGCTTACCACAAGTGTAGCTACCATCTGTCAGCATACAATGCTATTATAATATCACTGGCTATATTCCTATGCTGTGCCTTTTGTTCCCATGACTTACACTTTCACTAACTGGCAACTGTACCTCCCATTTCCCATCACCTATTTTGCCCATTCCCCTCTTTTCTCCTCTTTGGAAACCATCAGTCTGTTCTCTATATTTATATGTCTGATTCTATGGCAGCTATCTTAAATAAACTAAGTAGACACTCTCAGAATGACAAAACAAATTAATGGAGGAAAAGAAAAAACTTATGTCATTGATGACACCATTGTACTACTGATCTGCAGCCATAGCCTTTAGTTACAATATGCAAAATACACTTTTACAATATTTTATCTTTAAACACAATGCTCATGTACAGCACCCTAAGATTTTTCTTTTAGTCAGGCATGAAATGAAATGAGATTTACTGAGTGACCAGCTGATTCACTCATATCTCAAGGTCACTCAGGTCAGCACTCTTTGGGTGAAATAGTGTGAGAAATTGCTCATGGTATTTAAACTGATATTTCTCTCATCTTTTCCATTTAAGCTTGCATAGCTAAATGTGACTAAATTAAATGTCTATATGTTGGTATACTACTCTATTTTCATCTTTAATAAGGACATCATAAATTACATGTTGATTTCTTTAAGGAATAAAGAAATATAGCTTATCACATGAAATCTCTAATTCAAATAATCTAGAAAATATATTTTATCTATATCACTCTATCTGGCTGAAAGCACTATCTTCCTCACTGCATTCCTTTACCAATGATATTGTTCCCTACTTTGTGAAACTAATACTCATATATGTCATATCTCTACTTCAAAATTGTTGCAAAAGCAACTATGTGTGCTCCAATTAAAAAAAGTAATAACATAATTTTGGTTATTAAATTTGGTTGAATAGTAAATTCCAACGTAAAATGTTACAGTATTTTTAGCCATTAAAATGTTATAATCTGGGCATATTTAATAAGATTCTTCGTGGATCAACTTTATAATATTCTTTCTGCTATGTAGCCTGAGTAAGCCCAAGCCACCTCATGGTTCATCATACCATAGGTTTGTTACACTCAAAAAGGAAAACTCTTTTGATGCTAAAAATCTACTTAAAAACTTCACAGTCAGCTGTAAAAACACAACAGGGCCCATCTACTACAAATACCAACCTGTATTTCCTAAATGTTCAAGATAGCTTGTTAAAAATCTGTTGTTCTTTTCCTGTTCTATTCTCTGCCTTCATCCCTACTCACTCCCCCCTTCTGCCTCTAGATTCCTTCTTTCATGAGTACCTTCCTTCCTTCCTTTAAAAAATACAAATCAATTTAACTTTTCCAAGATCCTTCTTATGCTGTATTTTACCCATTAATTGGGTATTAACAACAAAGTACAAGTTAGGTGGGCACTAGGTAGTCCAAGAAAGAAGAAATAGAAAGGGCATGAAAGTATCTAAGGCATATTTCTCTTTAGAGTTCACAAAGCAGATTCATGCAACAGATGTCTAATGTAGGAATTATGTGACCCATTCTGGAGATGAGGAAATCCAGACTTTGAGAAATACGTCTACTTTCCCAAGACCATACCACTAGTGACATTCATAGCTATGTCTGCATTTATTGCATTACATTCAAATCAATAGATACTGAAAATCTGTTATGAACCAAGGACTGTGATCATCTATAAGATACAGAGAATAAAAGAATGTAATCTGGTTCATTCTACTATGGTTGTAGGATTTTCTCACTACTAGAGATGGGCAGAGTCAGGTCTATCCTTGCCTCTAGGAATAGCAACACAGTTTCTTGAAAAGCCAACAACCAAGGTACAGAGGGCATCTGGCTCTTCCCTACATTCTTGGAGCTCAAACTGGGGGGGTGCTATCAGCCTCACTGGCTGATCTTCTCTATCTTTTTTTTACCTCCATCCCAAGGCTATCAGCATTCTTTAAGGAGTCTTATCTATGATAGAGGAGTTTTTTAATAGGTCCCACTCTGTCCCAAATGATGTTAGGACCTTTGCTTCGAAACTTCTCCTGTATGAGTCAAAAAGCTACACATGTAGTAAATGCTATGTGATTATTTAATAAGTGTTATATTTAACATATATTAAGGATGTAAGTAAGCTCTGCCACCTTCCATCATTATGACCTGTCTACATACTCCTAAGTTTGCTTGCAATGCCTTTAAAATGGGGAATAACAATATCTATCTGAAAAGATTATGATATGGAGTAAATAAGATAATACATATAAAGCATATCATACTTATAAGATTTATTTATTTTTTATTTCTTAAAGATTTTATTTATTTATTCATGAGAGAGACAGAGGCAGAGACATAGGCAGAGGGAGAAGCAGGTTCCCTGTGAGGAACCTGATGTGGGACTCGATTCCAGGACCCCAGGATCATGCCCTGAACCAAAGGCAGATGCTCAACCACTGAGCCACCCAGGTGCCCCAATTATTATAAGATTTAGATGAAAATAGCTATTAGAGAAAAAAACAAAACAATTATCTATTTAGTTATCGCTACACTATCAACAAAAATTTAAGCACCCATTTCAGGTCAAGTAACTTCTTGCATCATATACTTGAAAATGTGTTTTCCTCAAATTAGTGGAGCCCTGTGTCAATTTCTTTTTGGCAATGGGAAATAATTGCCATATTTTCAAATAAAATGCACTAAAATGTTCATAGTGTTCTCCCACTTGGCTGCATATTTATAAATTTTAAACATTCTGATATTAGTCTTCCAAGATATCATTATGTTTCTCAGAAAAGCTAACTAATAAAAAAGCAAAAGAAAACACAGCAAAAGATTTTTCATGTTTTCCTCTCCACCTAAAGTTTGCTATTACATCATATATTTATACATTTACAGCACATCAATCCACCCCCATAATGGCAAAATGCACAAAACATAAGTTTTTACTAGATGACAAGTTGTCATGAGTTTCCACAATTGCAGAAACATGACTCAGTGAAAATAGTTGCAAAGAAGGTGAAGATAGCAAGCACGCACAAATAAAAAGCAGTACCACCATAGAGAGATGTTAGGACTGATTAACCGAATCATCTCCAAAGGCCAGAGACGTATTAGCCTTTATCATGGATAGCAAGAGCAATTTAAAAATAGTCAGCGGTTTCTAAAGACTTAGAAAAAAGTGCTTGCAGGATGGCAACCCAAGAAATAAAATTATCTCATTATGCAAATAAGAACTAAGCATTTTTTTTTTAACTTTAGTACAAGAGATTATAACCATAAGAGTGGAAGTAATAAAACTTCCCTAGAGGGGCACCTGGGTGGCTCAGGTTGTGATCCCGGGGTCCTGGGATCAAGTCCCACATCAGGCTCCCCAAAGGAAGCCTGCTTCTCCCCCTGCCTCTGTCTCTGCCTCTCTCTCTCTCTCATGAATAAAGAAATAAAATCTTAAAAAAAAGAAAAGAAAAGAAAACTTCCCTGAACCACAGATCACTATGCAAAAGGTAGTCGAGTTCTTTAATGTCCAGGTAATCAAAATGATCACCTCTACATTTGGAAACAACACAATTGATACGAACAGAGACACTGAATCCAAAATATTTTTTACAGGAAATACTCAAAATACTCAACTCCATACTAAAATTCTAAAATTCTGGGAGAAGAAAATTAAAGGATTCCTATTCCTTGCATTTGATAATCTGCTATGGATCTACTGCAAACCAATATTTGCTCTTTGATTCAAAAATTATAACATGTGTTTAATATAACAATGTTCTAGGTGGGTAAAGAAATAGAGACAACGAAATCCCTGCCTTCTTGGAACATATATTTTATAGGAGAAGAAGATAAAAAAAAAAAAAAAGACTGGTAAAGGTAGAGTATAAACATACTTGTATACTTGTACCAATGGAGAAAGAGTAGGATGAGGGTGGCAAACAATATGGGGGACCATACTGAGCAAAACTTGATACTTACTATTTATTTGTAATACAGATGCTTCTTTAATCTGTCAACAGACATGTAAGTACCCATCATGTGACAGGCACTGTACTAGGTTGAGGGAATCCACAAACCAGTAAGACATTGTTTCTAACATCAAAAGCAAAAAGAGTAAGTTTTTTGTTTGGGTGAACATATTCAAAATTAAGGTGAAGAAAATAAAGTTCTGTGAACATAAAATCAGTGATGGTATTTGTTTCATGAAATAGAATAATGCCGTATGTAAGGCTATACAAATCTAAAAATACCATTTATTTGATATCAAGGGGGAAAAGTATTTGAAAATTGAAAAACAGATTTTTAAAAGGGAAAATACACGTTTATTTGTGTGTATACATATGTATAATATAGAAATATATATATATACGAAATATTTTAACACTTAATTTTTAAGTCCCAAAAATCAAAGAGTATAAACTTAAATTCACTTGTAATCCTTAATTTTAAATTATTTAGAGGTAAGGTGGAGAGCTATCCTAGTGAATATATTACTTTTGATAACTATCTTTATTTTATAAATGCAAGTAGCTGTATCCATTAGTAAATGAAACATACATATTTATTTCCTAAGAAAGCCTACTAGAAAAATCATTGTTTCCACAAAATGGCTCCAATGACATGGCTGATGCACTAGAAATTTCCTTAAACTTCCATCATTATTTTACCTAGGAGATGCTGAAAGGTAAGCAAGAGCAGACTGCATCACCAGGTATTCCCAACTCTAGAGAGGTTATCTGCCCATGAAAATTCTCAAAGGAGGAAGAGTAGACAAATTGGACAATTCATGGCAGAGCTTCCTTTTTTCTATCTGTTGTGCTCAAACTAGTTGTTTTTTTTGTTTTCCTAATTGGTATTTTTAAGAGTCTAATATTAACCATGCTCTAATCAATTGTTTTATGTGAGTAGGCTAGGTCAATCTGTTTAACTTATTCTCTGCCTTGAATTTCCCCAGCTCACTCAGACACAAATATTCATCTGATGCTAACTTCAAAACTGCATCATTACCTCATGTGGTCATTAAAGTGGCTAAAACAACACCTCAAATTTCACTATACTCAAGCTATTTTAATACCTCGGTTAGATCTTACAATAAGACTGTGACTTTGTTGAAGATTCAACTTAAACACTTCTAAAAATGACTCTGTCACTCACTGGAGAAAAAGATTCAATTATGTGCCTAGATGGTAGGAAGCACAGAAAAAAAAAGCCACAGAAATGATCAAGACATGACTTGTGGGAAAAAATAACTGTAAAAAGACTTAAGGTATTTTTATTATTTAATATGTTTAATTATTAAATACTTCTATCACAGAAATGTTCATAAATTATTATTATACCCATGTATTCAAAAGTCATATTTAAGAGATGATCATATTTTACAGATTGGCTTAATACATATATATATATATACATACATATATATAAATTTTATTTATTTATTCATGAGAGACACACACACAGAGAAGCAGAGACACAGGCAGAGGGAGAAGCAGGCTCCATGCAGGGAGCCCGATGAGGGACATGATCCTAGGACTCCAGGATCACGCCCCGGGCTGAAGGCAGGCGCTAAACCGCTGAGCCACCCAGGGATCCCAATATATTTCTTTTTTAACAGCATTTAAAAGTGACAGTTCATCTAAGGCCTTCTCTATTTTTCTTATCTGCTTTTATTCCCAGAAGTTTGTATGTATCATTATCATGAGTGTTTTTACACCTTTATTAACTATGTATTAATGTGTGTATGCATGCAGTTTTGTGTTTTCATGTAGTTTTGTATATATCTACGTATTTATATTGTTTTTATATTACTAAAATGTACATAATCAGTACTACATTTCTATATTACTTTCAAATTCTCTATTTTCACTCAATGTTACATTTCTGCTGTTTTTTTTTTATTTCTGCTGTTTTTTTCGGTGATACATGTAGCTCTAATTTCCTTTATTATACAGTATTCCATCATATGCACAAACAGATTATCTATTCATTTCCCTTCTAACGGACAGTTAGATTGCTTCCGTCCTTTTGCTATTACCAACAGTGCTTTGGTGAATATCTGTGCACATGTGTTCTTGCACATATGCACCTGTTTCTCTAGGGCATATATTTAGAACTATCATTGCTGGATTGTAGGTATGCACGTATTCAACTTCATGGAATGTTCAAATTGCTCTACAAAATGACTGTAACAATTTATACTCCATTCCTCACTCATAAAATAGTTTTCAGAAAAAAGAGATAAGTTTGAACCAAGTGCCAAAAGAAAAAGGTCTTGGAAGAATACGAGAGTCACAAAGTCCATATAATTTACTCAACAAGAGAGGCAGCGTTGCAATAGGAGAGGTGCTTTTAAAATTATTTAGAAAAGCTTGTGATGGGAGCTTGTAGGAGGGCTGATATAAGTCAGGTACAGACGTCACTGCCAGGAGCCAAAGGAAAAAGCACAAAGCCAGCATCTGTAAAACTCACAAGTCTAGAGATGTGAAGTCTTGAGGTCTTCACTTTTAATCAACACAAGCAACAGGAATGAGGCAGAGGAAAGGATTTGGCATATTCACCATCCTTCATTTAAATTGTTTAATATTAACATAAAAACTGTCTTTTTTTTTTTTTGATACAGATCTTAAAGTGAAATCCGCAGCTATTTAGGAATTCTGTGAATCATTTCATTCACTAAGAATGTTGAGTAGCAGGGCCATAAAGGGGCAAATATTTCACTTTAAAAACTAAGTTAACAGCAACTGGCTGCATAAAGATAATGTGGAATCAGCTGGTAAATAAGAGCCTCCAACAAGGTTTCACTAACAAAGTCCCATCAAAATCCATTCTTCGCCAGCAAGAATCATTTTTCTAAAAACAGGTAAAGCAGTTCATGTTCCTTCTCTGTTTGAAACTTTACAATGACTTCTTATTGCTACAGAATCATGAAAATCTAAATTTCTTATCCTGGCCTACAAAGCCCAGTGCCTCAGTGCTGAACCAACTTTCCCCCTTCCTGCTATGCTTAAATTACAATGACCATAAGGTCATTATTGACTAAGCCTATGGATCCCTGCACTATCATGTGTCTGCTTGATTACCACCCTTCCAACCCACTAGTTTCTTCAGCCGTTGCTTTGACCTCAGCAACCCAGGCCTTGCCTTATTACCTTGCCCAACACTGCCACTTAAGTCACTCATATCCCCATGTTTAAATTTTCTTTCTAGCATTAGTTAACATCTATTTTCTTATTAATGATTTCTTCAAATTATTCACTGTGTGCTTCCCTTGATTAGAATTAAACCCCATGAAAATTTAACTGCTGTAACCTCAATTTTAGAACAGCACTTGTACTTACCAGATTATTGGTTAGTTTTGTGGCATAGATGAGCGGCATCTAGACAGTCATAATTACGGTAAGCTCATATTTCCCATCCAATCTATTAGCAAATCTGATGGCTACATGTTGAAAATGCATCCAGAATCCAACTCTTTCCCAACTTTTGCCACTACTGCTCTGGTTTGAGCTGATATTAACTTTTATGCATGAATTACTATAACAGCTGCCCAACTGTGCTCCCTGCTTCCATTACTGTTGCCCTATAGATTATTCCCTGCAGAGAAGCCAGAGAAAATTCAAATCATATCATGATACCTTTTTGCTCAAAGCCCTATAATCCTTCTACCTCAATTCAGAATGAAGCTCAAATCCCTAACTGTGCCTACAGGGCCCTTCATGATCTGACACCCTGCTGTCTCTATCAGGTCTTCTACATCCTACCACAGTCCCTACTCATTGTAGTCCAGATACTCTGGGTTCCCTCTGTTCCTCAAATATGCCTAGAAGCATCCTGCCTTAGGGCTCTGAATTTGCTCTTCTATTTTTCAGGAGGCTTCTATTGATAATCACATATTTTACTCTCCTCTTTCTTTCAAGCGTCCACATATTTCTTTTTCGAAAAGTTTCCTTGAAAAATCCGCCCTGCTTTATTCTTCTTAGAACTTTTTACCATCTCAAATACTGTATAGCTATTTGTCTATTTGTTTATTGTCAATGTTGTTAGAATATAAGATCCACAAGATCAGGGATTTTGCCTGTTTTTGCCTTTTGCAGTGTTTCCAAAGCTCACTAGTGTCTGATACATAGAAGCTCAAAAAATAATTGTTGAATGAATGAGAAAAAAATGACTTTACTCTGGCATATAGGATACACAAGGTCAGAGAAGGGCCATGGAAAAAGGGATCAAGTCAGGGAAATCCTCTAAATTTCTTTAACAGATTAGAAAAATAACACTCAGATATACTAGAAGAGTTACAGAAATTCACACAGGGTGGTTGTCATTAGTAATGTCTTGCTGGGCACATGATAGGATCCTACTTTCTTTCTATTTAACCACAGGATTTGCTCTGGTAGAAATTATGTCACTTCGGTAGAAATGTAAACAGCCTTTATGATTTGCCACATTTCCCTTCCTGGTATTGATAGTATTTAAAGGAAATCTCCACCAGCCCAGGACCCTTGAAAGACTCACCAGCAAAGGCACCTTGTCAAATCATCTTGGAAGATGTAATGTGAGTGAAATGGACACTTTTGCAGTGTTGTGACACTGAAATTGAAGTTTCTTTTATTTAATTGTATCATAGCTAGACTAGGTTATACAGTTTACTGATAGCTATTAAGTGGAAGAGCTGGGACACAAATTTACATCTCCTTTCTATCATTCTAAGCTGCTCTGTGACAGCAGACAGAGCTTTGCTACAGAAGGAAAAAACAAGCCTATAATGGGCTGTTTTTATTCAATTGGGAGTCTCATATGCACTTCATTTCATTTTCAAGGATAGGAAATAAGGAAAGAAATCTTTAAGTCATATGACATGAAATATAAGTCATTAATCAAAAGTTTCTGAATTCAATATTTAGAAACTACTATCTCTACTACTTACATGTTCATTCTTTCTATATACCTGATCCATTTTATTTAGACACTAAATCAGCAGAGCACCAGAATTATTTTCTGTAGGATTTTGTTTCCATAAAGATTTGATTATATTCTCCTTTCACCACAGAAAAATCTCTATAAAGCAGCACTTGCATAATGTTACAAGAGACTGACAATTTCTAATGAGTTTTTCACACTTGGAGATCCGAAAGTATCTTCTGAATCAAACACAGAACTTCATGTTGTATATTTCCAATATTAGGAAATACACTGTTTTTCAAATTTTATTAGTCTTCTATGTTTGGCATATGGGGAAAAATCAGGTACTGTTTAATTAACCCAAAATATCATTCCCTAATGAAACAGAATACCAACAAGCTTATTTCATCCTAAATGAAAAAAAAAAATCCCTGACAATTATAATTTGGCAGAGAATTGAGAAGCACAGAAAAATGGGAAGAGACTCAAGAATTTGAGAATACATCCTATCAACAAGTTACAGTTAATTAAGTGCAGAGAAAATCCCCCCCCATATTCATATTCATTAAGCTACCTAAACTCATCCTGCAATGTAAACTATCAAACAGTTCACTAAGTTGCCTTAATATTATAGTGTGTATTTCTTTATGTGCTCAGTGAAACCCCATTTACTGAAACTTTCCTCTTTCCCTCACCCAAAATGTAGACTAGCATGTTCAGTGGGCAAATGTTATTCTTCAGGAAGAAAGTAACAGAACTTTGTTCTTCCTTGCTGCTTCTGTTATATTATTAGCATATAATACTTGTAATCTGTGGGTTATCTACATTGTCTATTAATAGATAGCTAAAATAGAGATGGAGTAAAATTCCAAAATCAGGGTTCTGATTTTTTTTTAAATTTTTATTTATTTATGATAGTCACACAGAGAGAGAGAGGCAGAGACACAGGAGGAGGGAGAAGCAGGCTCTATGGAGGGAGCCCGACATGGGACTCGATCCCAGGTCTCCAGGATTGCGCCCTGGGCCAAAGGCAGGTGCCAAACCGCTGAGCCACCCTGGGATCCCCTGATTTTTTTTTCAATTGAGGAACAGAGAGCTCCAAATCTCCATAAAGAAGATATTTTAGACTCTTCCTAATAACTAACTTAGGCCTCAGGCAATGCAGAACCTCATCCAATTCGTACCCCATGCTTTGTTCTCCATTTAATTCCTTCAGGAGTTTGATCTCTGCCAGAGAATTGACAAAAATACACTCTCTAATGCAATAATGAATAATGCTGATGTAATTTCCTCTAAGGAATGATTTTCTTTGACTTACCAGCTAAGGATTCTCTAGCATTATAAACTTTTAACCAAAAGAAGTTTGATAAATGCTACAAACCATTCTATAAGAGACAGTTATAACACAAAAACTGCTGTAACCAAAGCTTTGAATGGTTAACAGGCTTTCTGGGTATCTTCTACCTCTGAGCATAATATTACACATTGAACTAGTTACTGACCATCATCTTTGTAGTTCAAAAGGATTAAGTTTAACCAAAATGATGAAGAAAATGGCATCAGGATAAATTTAGTCCCTATGGAAAACAGATTGCCAAAAGATTGAAGATGGCAGTGCTGCATGGTAGTTAATAGCTCACAGATTCTGTGTTCAGATAGATTAGCTTTGAATTCTTCCTCCACCATATACCAGCTGTATGACCTTGAAAAATCATTTAAACTCAAAAAAGCCTTAATTTCATCATTTCTAAAAATGGGATAAAATGGAACCTACAATTAGTGACAGTGCCCAAGCGGTGGCATAGAAAGGCTTTAGCCAAACCTCCAACCACAAATTCCATGACAGCCACATGTAGATACCCTCCCTAATCTCTGAAGCAAATACATTCCAAGTCTTACGTACAGTGTGAATGAGGTATTTTTAGGAAATGTTGCTATTTATATTTATCCATAATATATACACCAAGTAACAATAAATGCTTAAAATGAATATTCAGCTTCAAGATAAGCTCCTTAATCTACTTTAAAACCAGATTTGTGAGTGTGTAGAATATCTGGAACTCACACTGACTAACCTATTTTGAAAACTATAATAGGGTATTGCATGCAAACACTTAGCACAAAACACTTGGCTAAGTATGAAGGAAATACTCAATAAATGCTAATTGTTATTATTAATAATGTATTCTATTTTATAGATTTAGGCACATTTTCCTTAGACTAGAAATCAATGTTAAAGCCAGGAAAAAAAAAAAAACCCAACTTGTTTCATTTGAAAATGCTTCTTAAATAAGAAAAGTTGGGGAGCCTGGGGTGGGGGGGCTCAGTGGTTTAGTGCCACTTTTGGCCCAGGGTGTGATCCTGGAGACCCGGGATCAAGTCCCACATTGGGCTCCCTGCATGGAGCCTGCTTCTCCCTCTGCCTGTTTCCGTGCCTCTCTATGTGTCTCTCATGAATGAATGAATGAATGAATGAATGAATGAATGAATAAATAAATAAATAAATAAATAAATAAATAAAACTCTTAAAAAATAAATAAGAAAAGTTGTTACCATTAATAACAGCTTAAGGACATTTGTTCAGCAACAAAACCAAGAAAGCAGACCTTTATCTGCCCATTCATGTATATATTTTGGGGCAATGCTTACACATTATGTCATGGTTCTACATGCACAAATAAATACATCAACTAATTGAAATGAGTTCTAGGGCCTTAGGTGCTAGGAGCTATTTATATTTGTTTTCTTTTACTATCTAACTTCACTGAGTTTTATTAAAGCTACATAGGTTTCCTGATATTTTTGAATTATGGAATAAAAGCGGTACACACATATCAAGGAAGGAGTACTGGCCTCATTGTAGTTCAAATACCATATTTTAAAAAATGCACACACACATGAATGCACGCACATGCATACACACAATATACACACACACCCTAAATTCAATTTAAACTGGAAGCATTGAATTGAAATTGGTTCCTGAAAATTCCAATCCTTGGTGATTAGAATGTTGAGAGGCAAACAGTTTGCTTTGATTTTTTTTTCTTTTCTCTCTAAAGCATTTCCTCTCTTAAAATAAGCCAGAAGACTTCCTGTATAATAAGGGTTAGATGATTCAGAGCATGCAATTGTACTTGCTAATACCACTGCAGTTTACAGAGTGGGTAACTACTCAGAGCTCCTAACATTGCCAACTGGGCTCAGTGATAGGACTAAAAAGGTTGTTCGGTGACACAGCAAGTAAAAATTAAAATCGGAGGAGCAATCATGTTTGATACTGGGAGTCACTAAAGGGAGCCGGAAGAGAAGCAATAAGAAGCTGCCAGGCTTGAAGCACCTGCTGAATTCAGAGTATGTCGCAACCTCAAAATAGCCTGGAAAGGGAAGGCCGTAAAAGAGAATTACAAAAATCAATTCTTGAGGCAACCAAAGCATGAATAAAAATTTCAGCAGCTGCCTGATTAGAACTGATGGATGCAAAGAAGTTCATTAGGTAGGGGAAGGGGAAAAAAAAAAAGACAAACTGTAATGGTTTCCTCTTCCTACATGTAGGTAGTTCAAGTGTGTTTACTTTCCACAGTACTTTTCAAGTCATAAGATTAGATGGGGACAAATATTGGCTGTTTTAAGGGACTAGTGAACACTGTCAATTCATTCTCTGACCCCTCAGGCTTTAGAAGGTTGTGTTTTCTCATTTGTGATCCCTTGATATATGTGCATCTTTACATTGGGGAATGGTTCAGATTAAGTCCATACTCTGTGTTGACACTTTCCTAGGTACTCAGTGCAACTTCTCAGATGCTGTCTTTCAAAACCTCAGGCTGCTGATTCTTTCTTTTACACCTTTCCAGGGAAACAGCTGGGGTGCAGTCACCAGATGCACCACGTTGCTAGAGCTCTATGCTAACGTTATGCAAAATTATGACTCATGAGCCCTGTGTCAGGACAGAAATGCCTTGGTATTTTTATGACCTTTTGCTATGGCTCTCTCACTCAAACATAAGGTGCTCCCTGCCAAAAACTCTTTAAAGCTCCTAAGTCTTCATTCAAAGTGTTAATGCTGAACCTAGAAGGCACATTACAGATTCAGAAGAGGCACTGTCCCTTCATTTGCAACACAGTATTGTGGTCTTTACTAAATTTATAACAAAGCACTGATTCACTGTAATTTTTATGACTATCTCTAAAATGTTAGCTATGGAACTGGCAAGAAAGAGGATTAGCAGAGTACTGTTAACTGCAAAAGAATGTAGATTACCTTGTAAGTGCCTTGTAAATGACAGAAGCTGCCAAGAATAGCTGCCAAAGCATGTGCAAACTAAGCTTGGGGGTGACCTGCTCTTTTATCTCTTTAACACTACAAAGTTCAAGATATTTTGTTCAGTGAGTTCCCTAAATAAACAATTTTTGAGTTCATATTTGCTATATGTGCAAGTCAGATAGCCTCAAATAAGAAGATATTATCAGGAATGTTTTCACTTAATATTTAACTGTGTCCTGTACACAGTACCAAGAAAGGTATGATTGGAATCCAGATACATAGGCAATTCACTGTACATTCACCACCCAATCTTTTAAAAAACCTCAGTACATAACATTTATGGATTAAAATTGTAACTACAAGATGGTCTTTCAACTTTTGGAGAGGAGGAATTATTGAATAGTGATGAAAGGCATGGGGCTTTAGAGTCAAAATGCCTCCATTCAAATCCTGCTTCCCTTTGATGCAGAATGATGCAGGGTAAAGTATTGAACTTCTTTAAGTTTCCTTACCTAGAAAAAACGACATAATAAAAGAACCTATATCCATAGGTTGGTGTGCAAATTGAATGAACATATGTACACATATGTATATGAACACATACATACATAAATGGCTTGTTTATCACCACCAAAGAAAACACATCACAAATTATTGCTGTTGCTATTATTATATAATAATTAAGATTATTATTGTCAACATTGTCATCTTTATCTTCAAGAAAAAATAGAATTTGGAGGACAACGAATGTCCATTTAATGAGTCTTTTAAAATTAAATAAATAAGCTCAATGTATAAACTGTAAATTCTTTAATAAATTAATTTGTATGTAAATCAATGTAGGAATTATATATAATTTCATATGCTTCTCTCACCTGCTTCTATCCAAGGAACTATGTAAATCAGGATGGTTATAAGGTCTATTTTAAACATTTAATCCTATCTATAGCCAAACGACAGGATCCTTAAAATATTTTTACGAAGTCTAAGGTGTTTGCATATGTGTTCATTTATTGCTTTTAATTATACCTTCACATGAAGGTATATATGATAGTGCTGTTTTTTTACTCAAAAAAATGTAGACTCTGAGAATAATGTCATCTCATAAACTCCTAGAAGAGAAAACCATGACAGCTTCATTTTTTTAAATCCAGTATTTTTGCAATGGCACCTACCTAGAATAGATGATGATAAACAATTCATCCAAATAATTATTTGCTCCCCAAATAATCTCCCACTTATGAAAATCTATCTTGAATGTGGCCAATAGATTTTTAGGCAGCCCAATTTGTATGCTGTTCCCAAGTAAGTCAAGATTTTCAAGGTACTATGTTCTAGAAATATACAAATAACAAGATTATCTGAAAACATCTATTTATGTAAAAATAATGTAATTCTTGCCAGGTTGCAATATTTACGTGACTTTACTTAAATACAAGTATACTTGTTTGAACTGACTAGGGCATCATAGGAAATCAATATGTGAGATTACATGATATGATGATGATAATAATTACAGTTTTTATTTCTCTTCCTTATGCCAAATGGTTAAGCTGTATCAGATACTTTTAGCTATAAGGCAACACTGGCTCTAATTACTCAGTTCTGAAGCAGATGACAAAAAAATACTAAAGTCCACATATTCTACTCCCTAAAATATTATCAGCATATCAAGGTCTACAATAAGGCAGAACATTCTTTTTTTTTTTAATTTTTTTTATTATTTATTTATGATAGGCACACAGTGAGACAGAGAGGCAGAGACACAGGCAGAGGGAGAAGCAGGCTCCATGCACTGGGAGCCCAACGTGGGATTCGATTCCGGGTCTCCAGGATCGCACCCTGGGCCAAAGGCAGGCGCTAAACCACTGCGCCACCCAGGGATCCGAAGGCAGAACATTCTTATGGGATCTTCATCTGCCCATCTAAAATATGACATGTTCCTTTCTACCAAAAATACCTAACTCAGACTAAGATCAAATAAAAATTTGTCATCACATGACCTTAAAAGTCAATAACCATTGCCTGATCATTTCACGGACCACAAATTGAAATTTCAATCTAATTCTGCAACTTATAGCTAAGAGTGATTTCTACCTAAGCCTTAGTATTCTCATCTGTTAAATAGGGATGATCTCAACATATCTACCTATCAGGATAACTGTGAAGAATAACAGGGGGAGACTCCTTAAGTTGAGGTTGTTACATATAGTAGGCATTGAATGAACAAATGGTAGAGATTATTGAGAGCTAAGTAATCAAGAAATAATTGAATGCATATGGCATTCCACTATTATGCCATTTACTTATTAGCCTCCATTCTCCATGCTATTAGTCAGTCAATAACCACGAAAACACGAAATTAAGTCAAAGTTGTGAATTCTACTGTGCTTGTCACATCAAATACATGTTTCTATACATTTAGAAAGTGTATACATCAAACATCTATTATTCATCTTATTTTATACTGTATAATTGTGCAGGTAGGTCCAACATGTGACCTCAGAAAGTACTCAGAGAACATCCGGATACCATCTGCTTGAATTAGGATCTGTAAAGGAAAGCAATCTGCTTAAAGATATCCAAATTCAAATTCAGACTCTGCA
Organism: Canis lupus dingo; assembly: GCF_003254725.2. NCBI lineage: Eukaryota > Metazoa > Chordata > Mammalia > Carnivora > Canidae > Canis > Canis lupus. The sequence goes on from NC_064262.1 coordinate 14,987,529, forward strand.
TTCTGACACTGATTCTCTCTCAATACACAACTACTCAATTAAATTTAATAAATACTAAATGTGGACAAGGCATGTATTTTGGTGTGTTCCAAATATATTTCCTAACCTCTGTGTGAACATTACTAAGGCTATCAAAATCTTAAAAACAAATAACTGATTTGCTACCAATTCATGAATGGGCTACTTCAGAGAATCATTAAACTAATTCTCTCCTTAGTTTCAGAGAAGTTCAAACACATATTTGGAATGGTATTTGTATGTTCTTAAGTTTACTTCTTTATTAGAAATGATATAAATCATAAAGATAGGTAAAACAAAGATTTGGAAGATAATCACCTATGTTTTCTGATCTGCTGGTACCATATTAATTGTTCTGAGGTAAAGCCAAGATGACTAAAATCAAGGCTAAGCTGAAAACCTTTAATCACTTCCTCTCATTCGAACTGGACACTACACCACCAGGCATTCAATGCTTACTTTTCGTCATCTACCCTACATGATAGTCTAAATGGGACTTGTTTTTCTTTACTATTTATTTATTTATTCATTCATTTTTAAGATTTTACTTATTTATTCATGTGAGACACACAGAGAGGGGCAGAGAGATGGAGGGAGAAGCAGATTCCTCCTAGGGAGCCCAATGCTGGACTGGATCCCCGCCTGACCTTGGAATCATGCCCTGAGCCAAAGACAGACACTCAACCACTGAGCCACCCAGGTGTCACTTTTCTTTACCCATTAGAAATATGCACCTCATTCTTTCTGCTCAGTCTCAGAAGGCTTTTACTTGTTTTGTTAAAATTCACAAACTTATTCATATTCAAAGAGCAGTTACACTGCAATCAACCCCATATACCCCTAAGTGAATCCTCATCTCCCTGACACTTCTAAATGCCTCTCTACACTTGAGCACTTGACTTATATCTCTTTAAGGGCCCTTGTCAGTTAATAATGTACTTAATTGTTCATTTATTTTTAAAAAATTATCAAAAATTTGCAAAGTTCTAGGCAACATGATCGTGGAATACAGCCATGAACTCTACAGGTATATTTTCTCTTTATGTGGCACTTACAGTTTGGAGAGAATCACAAGTAAGTTATTATAAACTGAAATAAGAGTATTGCAACTATAATTTTAATTTGTGTTAAATGTCATAATGATTAAAAAGCATTAGAATATGCTGAGTGAAATAAGTCAATCGGAGAAGGACAAACATTATATGGTCTCATTCATTTGGGGAATATAAATAATAGTGAAAGGGAATAGAAGGGAAGGGAGAAGAAATGGGTAGGAAATATCAGAAAGGGAGACAGAACATGAAGACTCCTAACTCTGGGAAATGAACTAGGGGTGGTGGAAGGGGAGGAGGGCAGGGGGTGGGGGTGAATGGGTGACGGGCACTGAGGGGGGGCATTTGACGGGATGAGCACTGGGTATTATTCTGTATGTTGGCAAATTGAACACCAATAAAAAATAAATTTATTATTAAAAAAACAGGAAAAAAATAAAAAATATTGTGAGTCTTAAAAAAAAAAGGCATTAGAATATGGAGCATGCTCTTATGAAGAGCCATGAGGAAACTTCTGAGGTGATATATTCATTATTTTCCTTATGGTGATGGCTTCACAATTGTATGCATATGCCAACTGTACCATGTTATACATTTTTAAAATGTGGAATTTTTTTAAGGTGGAATTTGTTACCTATCAATTATACTTTGATAAACTTTTTTTTTTTTAAAGAAAAAGAAGACAGTGGAAAAGTGTTATTTTGGTTTCATCAGGAAAATTTTCTCTGATGGAGAGGTATTTAAATGGAAATTCAAAGGATATGCCAATTATAGAAAAACAAGGGAAATGACCATTCAAGATAGAGTCACTATGAAGAGTGAAGGCCCTGAGGCAGGAAGAGATTGAAATGTATTAGCAAAGAAGAGATTAGAACTTCTAATGAGTTAGGGAGAAAGTTGCATGAGACAGGGTTAGAGAAGAAGGCAGGGACATTTATGTAGGACATTATAGGTTGTGAAAAGCCCTTTAAATTTTATTCCATGTGCAATAGTAAGCCAGTCAAAGTTAAGAAATATGATATAGGGATCCCTGGGTGGCGCAGCGGTTTAGCGCCTGCCTTTGGCCCAGGGCGTGATCCTGAGGACCCGGGATCGAATCCCACGTCGGGCTCCCGGTGCGTGGAGCCTGCTTCTCCCTCTGCCTCTCTCTCTCTCTCTCTCTCTCTCTCTGTGACTATCATAAATAAATAAAAATCTAAAAAAAAAAAAAGGAAAAAAAAGAAATATGATATGATAGATTTGTATTTATTTAAAGATTACTTTGGTTGGTACATCCAGAATGGAATGGAAATGGAGAAGAATGGAGAAGAGGGAAAGAAGAGTGAAGATAAGGAAAATGTTATAACTGTTCCATGTCATCTCAATAAGAAATGCTGATAGTTCCTCCTATAATGAAAGCATAAGAAATGAAGAAAAGTAGATTGTGGTGGTTTTAAATTATGTCCACAAATTCTTTGACACTTCTCCTTCCAAAATATGGAGCTTAATTCCCTTCCTTTGAGTGTGTCAAGTCATAGTGACTCACTTTAACAAACAGAAAATGATAGAAATGACATTCTATCACACTGGCCTGCAACAAGGCACTGCAGCTTTCTTTTGCTTCTTTTTGGAGTGAGCTTCTCTTGGAGGAAGCCAGGGCCCATGCCAAGAGGATACACAAGAAGCCCTATGGGAGTTCCATGTGATGAGAAATAGAGGCTTCCCACCATCAGCTTAGCATGAACTTGCCGGCCATTTGTGTGATTGGGCCAACTTAAAAGTACATCCTCTAGCCCCAGGCAAACCCCCAAGACACTGAACCCCAGGTAACATGTGACTGCAACTTCCTGAGGGACCTTGAGTCAGAAACACCCAGCTAAACTGCTCCCAAATTATTGACACAACACAACCAAACGAAAACCTTACACGAGACAATAAATGTTTACTATACTGCTTTATGGGGGAGGGGAAAAAAGTTAAGTATGACCTTAGCATTCTACTAATGACCTATAATCCAGATATTATCTTTGTGGAATGAAGGGATAGCTTACATAGTCCTGCCTAAGGAGAAACTATACTTAAAACCACACACATTTAAAACATTGGGCTTATTAACGATAATAACAGTGGATGGCTAAAAACAAACGAGACTGCACTTTTAACAGGTCAGTGAACAAAAAGGCACTTCTAAGAATGTTAAAGATAAGGCACTGAAACCAAGAAAACTCGTAAGTCATGTCTGTGACAGCCAACTGGACTCCTTAAGACTTTAAGAATGGTTTCCACGTTAAATCTCACAAAACTAATGCCACAACTACTCAGCTTTCTGTCGAAATAAGATGTGCTTAAAGTATCTCAGGTCATAACAACATTCTATGCCAGGCTGTCCCTGATTCCAGGGCTCCACTGAGAGGTTAGTCTGGCTCTTTCATGTCACTCACTATGTGATATTCTACAAAGGGACAGACAGGTAAGTAAGAAGATAGGTGATCTTACAAAGCCTGTGAACATCATTAAATTGAATTGTAAAGGTAGTAGTGTTGTTACATGCCTTAGCCCACAAATGACTCCTACAAACTTTTACATAGTATATGAGGTAAAAAATTCCAACATATATTTCAATATATAAAAAATAATGCATGGGATGCCTGGGTGGCTCAGTGGTTGAGAGTCTGCTTTTGGCCCAAGGCATGATCCTAGAGTCCTGGAATCAAGTCTCACATCAGGCTACCTGCATGCAGCCTGCTTCTCTCTCTGCCTATGTCTCTGCCCCCTTCTCTCTCTCTGTGTCTCATGAATACATAAATTTTAAAAAAATTATACATGAAGAAAACATGGTCATACAATACATACTATTCATCTGAATCAATATGGCCAGGATACATCAGATACATCATGTTGGGCCATTACAATATCCATTTTGGGGGGGCTGGAAGGTTTCATCCTTCTACATTAGCATTTCCCAAAATAAGGGATGCGTAACACTGGTATGAGAGGTAATTTTTAGATCATATAGAGACAAGGCATTAAATAATATCAACTCATCTAAGAATAAATTCACTCCTCTTTCAATTATTTCTCTTTGAATTTTTCTGATTAAAGAAGAAAGTCTCTGGGATCCCTGGGTGGCGCAGCGGTTTAGTGCCTGCTTTTGGCCCAGTGCGTGATCCTGGAGACCCGGGATCAAATCCCACGTCGGGCTCCCGGTGCATGGAGCCTGCTTCTCCCTCTGCCTATGTCTCTGCCTCTCTCTCTCTCTCTCTCTCTCTCTGTGACTATCATAAATAAATAAAAATTAAAAAAAAATAAAGAAGAAAGTCTCAGTTGATGCCAGCATATCTTAAAAACCTATCTAGTATTTGACAGTCTAATTTTTGTGGGAAAATACCAGAACTCAGAATTAGAGTATTCTGAGGACAATCTGGACTTTAATACATTTGTTTCCATAATACTTATGTCCATGATTTTTTCATTTTAAACAAGTGATATTGCTGTGATAAAGTTATTTTAAGTAACAAATTGAGTTAATAAAAGTTTAAATAAATAACAACACAATAAGTACACAGATTGAACAAAAATAGACAATCAAATTTTGGGCAGCAGTGGCTTAGAAAGCACACTTATGCTCCACTCATATTTTACTTCTGCAGAATCTTGAGTCCAAAGTGAGACAGACTTAAAGTCATAAAATCATAAAGCGGCAAATATGATTTTAGAATCTTTGAGTTTCTATTACATTAACATAAAAAAGTAAAGATCAAAATTCAAGAGTAATTCTTTTTGTGTGTGAGGGTTTTTTTGATGTTGTAAGAGTGTCTTTATTTTTTACAATTTTACAATATTTTATGCAGATATAATTGACATATAACATTGTATTTGCTTAAGGAGCCTAACATAAGGATTTGATACATGTATATGGTTATTATGGTTACCACAGTAAGTGGTAATTACTTATTCATTACCATAGAGTGACTATTTTTTCAAAAGTGATTTCAAATTACTGAACAAAATAGGCCTTAATTTATTTACTTTTTTTATTTTTTACTGAACGGGGGATCAATTTAGATAATAATGATATCATAAATAATTATGAAATGCAATTGAGGGACAATTGCCTCTTCTCTTTCCTTATCTTTAATGTATTGGAATAGAGCAAGTAGATGAAATCATAAAGGAATTGCCAGAAATCTAGAGCCTCCACTTCAAATTTGGCTACGTTTCTAGTTAGATAAACATTACATTAAAACCAAGTTTTTGTACAAATATCAAACCACTGGGGAGAAAAGCATTCTCAAACAGGATGTCCAAGAGTTCTTCTGAAGAGTAAAAAAAAGAGAGAATATATTTTCACTTGACAATTTTTTTTTTATTTTTTTTATTTTTTTTTTAATTTTTATTTATTTATGATAGTTACAGAGAGAGAGAGGGAGGCAGAGACACAGGCAGAGGGAGAAGCAGGCTCCATGCACCGGGAGCCCGACGTGGGATTCGATCCCAGGTCTCCAGGATCGCGCCCTAGGCCAAAGGCAGGCGCCAAACCGCTGCGCCACCCAGGGATCCCTCACTTGACAATTTTTATATTGCATAGATCACTTGCATGCAACTCATATTTGCCAGTCTTATCAGTAGTTCATAACTTCTCAGTAAAATTCTGTAGAGGATATCACATCAAGTTCTGGCAAAAACTGTTGATCCAGGCAAATACTGCTGCATTTTTGTTATTTACTCTTTTGCTCAGAGAAGTGGATTTATTTTGGCTTTGTTTTATTCTTTGAATTATTATAATTCCCAGGAGGAAGGTGGAATTTTATTCTAGGAACAAGACTGTGAGTGAATTTCTTTCTCTTGAAAGAAGCACAGAAGATAGCATATACAAAGAAAATTCCATATCTGAATATATGAATTCATTAGCTTAGTTTTAAACAATAAATCAGAACTTTACTCATTTCAAATCAGAGGGAGGTGAACAGTTGGGAGTTTGAAAGGGTGCTTAAAGACAATTTCATTAGTTTTACATCTGTATTCTAAGCTAAGATATAATTAGAATGAGAAAGCAAAGGAAGATAGGAGGAGAAAAACACATACCCATAGTGGGTCAGAGAGAGAGATAAAGAATATTACTGTAAGGAGTAGAGGAAAAACAAGGTGACAACTCAAAATAAAAGAAACTGGGGGAAAGATATCTCTTTGGAAAGAAAGCAGAGATCATGATACTGTGGCTACATAAAAGAAATAAACAATTTTGAGAAGTAAATTCTGTAGAGTTTAATCTGGTCTTCTCCATCATAATGTAGCCTGGCAGTAATTGAGGAGGAAGTTGCTCACTTTTGACCTCCCTTACTTAGTACACAGGTACTGGGGGATAGACAGGTGTTATAAAGACAGGTGTTATATCTGCACAGGAGACTATAAAATCAAGGGTGTGGTTCCAGATGGAACCTGGTAAAGACTGAAGCCGATGTTGACCAGGACAGAGTGGGAGGAAAATATCTGATATTAGTGAAGCCATACCTCATGACCTTCCTTAATCTGATTTACTTGTCCCTTCTATAGTGCAGAAGTGATATTAGTCACATTAGGGATGCTCTGAGCCTAATACTATTTAGATAATATTCTAAGCATTTAGATGAGAGGCAAGAGAATAGTAATTATTACTGTTATTATGACTATTATAATCATCACCATCATCATCATCATCATCATTGATGGGGGAACACAGGGCTAACTGAGGACAAGGCATAAGCCTGGGGCAGCACATTGACAAGTCCTTGAAACAGGCAAAGGGACATTCCTCTACAGACTCAACTGCCTCGATATTCATGCTTTGCTAAGGGCAAAAGCCAATCTTAGCCAGACCCCCAGGATCCTGCGAGCCTACTTTAACATATAAAAATTCCTTTAGAGGGATCCCTGGGTGGCGCAGCGGTTTAGCGCCTGCCTTTGGCCCAGGGTGAGATCCTGGAGACCCGGGATCGAATCCCACGTCGGGCTCCCGGTGCATGGAGCCTGCTTCTCCCTCTGCCTGTGTCTCTGCCTCTCTCTTTCTCTCTGTGACTATCATAAATAAAAAAAAATTAAAAAAAAATTCCTTTAGAAATTTCCTTTATCTCTAAACCCCCAAGATACATGTTGACGATCATCCCCCAAACACATGACTCACTGATATACATCTGAAGGGTCTCAGTGACTCAGGTTTTATTAGCAGTAATAAGTGACCTTTCCCCCAACAACAGCTAGTCCCCTCAAGGTCCTAGAAACCTTGCTTCCAAAATTTCTTAAAGAGTACACTATCCTCAAACCCCTCCTAACTCCCAGGTATATAATCAGCCACCCCTCACAGGCCTAGGGCAGCCGCTCTTCCTGCCCATGTGTCCTGTCCCCATGCTTTAATAAAACCGCCATTTTGCACCAAAGATGTCTCAAGATTTCTTTCCTGGTTGTTGGCTCCAGACCTCACCTATAATTCCAAAACTTCATCAATCATCAGTAATAAAAAAAGCAACTTATGACTCCAAGTCATGTTTCATTAGTTAAGAAATGTAAAAAATCAGGCAAAGTAACAATGATTAACAGTTAAAGTATTATAAGTATGATGCAGCATTATCTTCCATTTCTAAAATTCTCTGATTCAAATATTAGCAGGTTGACCAACAGGATAAAGATACAGTAAAAAATGCTTATATACATTTGTGTCCATATGGCTATATAAAGAACAAGATACGGATTTATCCTTAACATATTATAATCACATAAGAGAAATAGTCATTAATTCTGTTTTCTGCCTCCTTCCCTACCTATAAATGAGGCTGTGACCTGTCCCCTTTTAGTCAACTTTAGAACAAAACTAACCACCATCACTTTTGTCCTCCTTTACTTAGTTTTATTCATGATAGGCCAGAAGGTATGCCTAACTTCAGCATTATCTTTCCCTTTCATGCCATTATTTTCTTTCTCCTTCATTCATACTATGTAATTCAGAATCCACCAAAGGTAAAGTAAATGCAAGTGTTTTGCGTGCATTAGGGTTCAGTGGAGAAAAGGAAGAAGGTCATGCCCCTTTATTACTAATAAATGATTGCAACAGACATTATTATCATATCCTGATTATAGGCCAGACACTGTGCTAAATATTTTAAGTCTCCTTTGTCAGAGAATTAAGTAATTTCCTCAAGTAACTTGATAAACACACTTAGAGAAAGATTTTGAACCCAGATTTATCTTAGCTCCAGGACCATGATCTTATCCACTATGGGCTGGTACTGAGCCAGTATCTTATGAAATTTTAATAATATAGTCATTGAGAACTTTGTATTTTTCCTCGAATTCTCACTTAAATCTGTCAGGACATTCGTTTGAAACAAATTGTTTCAGAACACAAGATTAGAAACTCTACATCCATGGACTAAACCTCAAATAACCTGCTATGCCCAACATTTATCAGTACACAAAAGATAGCAGATGTTTAGTAAATTGTTATTACATAGGAAAATAAATTAATAGATAAAACCTGTGTAAATATTTCCAAAATAACCAGAAGTTCTAACTTTAAGAATCTAATCTCCAAACTTATTCGCCACTTATCAAAAGACTATAGGGTATTGTTAGCCAAGTTACCTAAAACCACTCTAGGTGGGAAAACAGTTGAGAAAGCCCATCACAAATTGTTATCCAAAGCATCCTTAATGATAAGATTCCATGTCCATTTACATAAAGTTTAGACATGTTATGAATGTGATAAAAACAAAGCTATCAAGTCCAACTCCAGTCAGGAAAAGTTTTGACAAAAGTCAATCAAACTTTCCTAATATTTGCTTCTTGCTCTGAAAGCAGTGAGCCATGTGAACTTGGGCAAATGAATTCATCTTTTCACTCTTTGGTTTTCTCATCTGCCCAAAGAGAAAGGAACTGCACAACTTTGGCAATCCATAAATCTCTGAATTGCTAAAGTAATATATTTGCTGCAATGAATTATTAGGTCAAGTACTAGACTCATCTTTAAAGCTCCTTAGAAAAGAGTGATGCTTTCTTCTGTATCTCAAGTTTATCCTGACCTATTTTGACACTTGTTTCCACATCAACAAATGGGATGTGTGAATTCTTTTCAGGTATAGATGTCACTAAAGGGGAAGCAACATAGTTAACACCGGGGAGTTTACATTGATTTCACTTTTTTTACTTAAGTAGTTCAAGCAACATACACATTGCTGCATTCATAAAACATAAATAATCTGACATCAAACATTTTTCATATATTTTGCTAATGAAATGGCCTCCTCCCTTCTTTTTGCCACAGTCATTTGTAGATATCTCATAAACACACCCACTGGGATGTATGTATATAATTTTATTGTAACACAACCACATCCATTTGTATGACTGTATAAATATACCCGTTTTTTTGTATGTATAAAGTTTTGTTGAAACACAGTCATAACAACAAAAAAAAGAAGAAACACAGCCATGCTTACTTGTATTGTGTGTGGTTTCTTTAGTACTGCAGACTTGAGAAGTTGCAACAGAGAATACAAATTATACATGTAATTTTAAATTTGCTAGTAGACACATTTTATTATTTTTTTAAAGATTTATTTATTTAGGGCAGCCTGGGTGGCTCAGCGGTTTAGCACCACCTTCAGCCCAGGGCGTGATCCTGGAGACCTGGGATTGAGTCCCACGTCGGTCTCCCTGCATGGAGCCTGCTTCTCCCTCTGCCTGTGTCTCTGCCTCTTTCTCTCTTTATCTGTCTCTCATGAATAAATAAATAAAATCTTAAAAAAAAAAAAGATTGAAAGAGAGAGAGAGAGCGCATGAGCAAGCGAGCAGGGGAGGGGCAGAGGGGAGAGAGAATCCCAAGCAGATTCCATGCTGAGTGTGGAGCCCACAGGGGGCTCAATCTCATGACCCCGAGATCACAATCTAAACTGAAACCAAGAGTTAGACACTTAACCCAACTGAGACACCCAGGAGACCCCTGAGTATTTTATGAATTTGACATAAGTTTAAAAATCTAATTTATTTAAATCAAAAAGGAAACAAAATAACAAAATAGTTCACCCATTTCTCCTCTTTTTATCTTCCCTTTTTATATTAAAAATATTTACAAAGCTTTGGCTTGGGATATAATCCTCAGGTAGGGGGAAGTTTAATCACAAACTCGGTATGGATTTTTAATTTTAGTCACTAGGGGATTGGTAGAGACAGGCAGGAAATGAGATTTTCTGCCTCCTAGTGATGCCAATATGGGACAAATTGGATAATGCTCATCCTGATCATCCTGCTTCCTCAAGATCATTCTCATACACAAATGGTCTTCTTCCCCCTCCATTAATACCCCCACTCTTGTTTTCACAGAGGAATCCAATGTCACACTTCAAGTGTATTAAAGTCAGAGAGTTAACTTATCTCACAAGGAGATTTACACTTTTATTTCTTCATATTACAGGATCTACACTTTGGGTGTGGGCTAGATAGAGATGAAACCCCCCCCAATGTCCATAAAACACATACTAGGAAATATCTAAACAGCAGAGGAAGACAGACTGGGATTAGAGTTTGGAAACTTGGATTCTGATTATGCTACTAATTACCTGTGGGTCCTTGGCCAAACCAGTTAACTTGTCTAAAACAAGGGAGTAGGGATAGGTCTACAGTCCTATAATCCTGTTAATTATGTATAAAGGAAGTTGTCACTGAATAATGCTGACTTCCTGACAAGATAGTTTCTCTTAGTAAAATGTAATACTTAATAAGATTTTGAAAATGTTTAGTTTTTTTCCTCAGGAGTTTTTAAAAACTTTATTGATATATAATTCACATGCAATATAATTCAGCATTCTATAATGGACAATTAAGTGGTACTATTGTCTAAATATTTGTTTTCCCCTCAAATTCCTGTGTTGAAATCCTAGCCCTGTGATGATGGGTATACAGAAAGAAGTTGGCTATCTGAAGAAGACTTTTTCCCCCAGAACCTGAGTTGGTAACTTGATCTTGGACTTCCAGCCCACAGAAACTGTGAGCAATAAGTTTCTGTTGTTTATAAACTACCAAGTTAGTGTAGTAGGGCTGCAGTAACCACAAAGTTTATAATATATTAACTATAGTATATAGTATAGTTTAGAGTATATTAATAAGGTTTTGCAGCCATCACTACATAATTTCTGAGTATTTTCATCATCCTAAAAGAAACCATATACCCAAAGAGTAGCCACTGTATGTCTTCTCCTACGACCGACCCCCTTCTGGGAAACTCTAATCTACTTTCTCTCTCTATGGATTTTCATGCTTTGTATATTTCACATAAATGAATTAAGATAACTAACACATGGCCTTTTGTGTCTGACTTCTTTCACTTAGAATATTTCAAAAGATTATTCATGTTGTAGTATCAGTACTCCATTCTTTTTTATGGCTGAGTAATACTCCATTGTATGGATATCACATTTTGTTCATCCTTTCATCAACTAACATTAGGGTTATCCCCACTTCTTGATTATTATGAACAATACTGCTATGAACATTTCTGTAAAAATTATTCTATTCTGGTCAATGTGATTTGTAGGTTCTCTGTGAAAATGCTTTTCAAAAAATCCTCTAGTCTTCAATGTTTTTGCTGTTTTTGCTGGATACAAGACTTCAACATTCTTTCTATAAAAGCGCCTTAGAGGGACTGTGATAAAGAAAACCTTTTTAACTTTGACTCCATCCCTTGAGTCAAAGTTAAAAAAAAATTATGTTTGTAACTCTCCCTTCTATACTTGTCCCATAATCAACTTCCCTTTAGGTTCAGGGCTACCTGTGTGAGTTTCTACTTCTATAAAGACAAGAAAAAGAAGGGAATTATTCTCAGCTATAGTTATAAACTAAAGATTAATAGGGTAGTTTCTATATCTTCTTTAGCACTGCTATTCAACAGAAACATAATGTGAAACACATATAATTAACGTTTTTCTAGTACCTACATTAAAAGAAAAAATAAACTGGCAAAATGAATACTTTTTTTAGCCCAATGTATTCATTTCAACATGCAACTGGTATAAAAGTTACCAGAGGTATTTTATGTGGTTTCTTTGTCCTAGGTTTCCAACATCCCAGGGCAGACAGAAAAAGAAGGTATGTGAGGGTGGAGGTAGAGATTAAAGTGATACAAGACAAGGAATACCAAGGATTGCTGCCACAATCAGAAGCTAGGGAGAGGCAAAAGAGGATTCTCCCTTAGAACCTTCAGAGTGCTCATGGCCTTGTCAACATCTTGATTTCAGACTTCCAGCCTCAAGACCTATGAGAGAGTAAATTTCTGTTGTTTTAAGACACTCAGCAGTAATTTGTTATAGCCACCCTAGGAAACTACTACAGGTTTTGGAAAGTGTTTTGACTAGCCACATTTAGCTATTGTGTACTCATTTCAAGTACACAATAGCTAAATGTGGCTACTTCCAGCACAAATTTAAAAGCTTTCCAGGGGTCTTCTGTAGCCTTTTTCCAGACATTGCTATAGAAAAGAGAACCTTGGACATAAATCTCAATTCAGATCTGAAGGGGTGAACGAACATCTCCCCTAGAATTATTTCTTTCCAAAACAAAACAATCTGTTATCCTCCTTAAGGGAAAGTATTCTTGATTACTCTCAGAAGACAAAATGACCTGAAAATCCACAAGGGGTTGTACAAACTTTCAAAACTTACTTTATTTCTCTAAGCACAGAACTCATACCTAATGATAATATGTACATTATTGTTTACCAAAAGGATCAGTAATGACACTGTATTTGTAGGCTCAAGGGACATTTTTCTTCTATTATCTACTTTCTCAAGATTCTACCACATAGTTCCATTTCCCTTTAAAATGAAAGAAAAACATCTTTCTGCATTCATTACATCATAAAACAGGTAAAGAGCACAGGCCAATATCACACCTGTTACTGGTTCACAGGCAGTGAAACAAGGCTTAGCAGAAAAAATTAAGTTATTTCAATACTCAGGACACCTCTTCAACATAAAAAGCCCTTACTTTATATTATCAGGTATTCAGTAAGATGCTCTCAAAGTTAGACTGAGTAAGGAGGCAGCATATACACCAGTAAACCACTAATTATGTATCACAAAACTTAGATTCCAGCTTTGCCATTGATGCCAGAAATATAACCTTGAGCAGGTCACTTACCACTCAGATTCCCATATGTAAAATTGAGATAATGACGATTCTTACCTTACCTGCATCTCAATAGCATTTACTATGGCTCTTAAGCACTCAAAAGCATCAGAATCTTATAGATGGATTATTAAAATACACACTGAGGTACTTATTTCCACAAATTCTGATTTTGTAGGTTTGGGCGTGAGCCCAGGAATCTGCATTTCTGATGTTACCAGGTGATGCTGATGCTGCTGGTCCATGGACGACATTTGAGAACCACTGGTTCGTAGTATTTTACAAGATAGTGAGGTCCATAAGGACAGGAAGTAGGTGTCATTGGACATCATACCACTGAAGTTAAAAGCTCAGGCTTTTGAGGTGGATAGACCAAGTTCAAACACTGTATTGATACCTTAGGTCATAACCCCTCATCTAGGAAATGGGTTCTTGTCAGGTTCAATGGGATAACTGCACTGAAGAATGTGATGCTATATTTGGCACAGATACGCTCAATAAATTTTCACTCATTATTATTGTAGTTGCCTCTAGTCCCTAACAACCTTGCTAAGCAGGCTGTTGAGCAAATATTTCATAGTTAACAAGTGCTAAACAAATTAAGGGTGTTATTACAGTAGTGTGAGGCAACATCCTCATCAAATTCTGTTTATCATATAGATGAAGTATCTGGTTGACATCACCAATGAGAGTTTAGGGGGAGAGAAGAATAGAAGGATGTGGTGCATCACAGTATGCACTACTACATTCCTTCACAGTTCATTAGGGGCTGTTATGTGTACCTTTCTTTATCTTAGTTGTTTGTTGTTCGTAGAATGTATTTTAGGAATCTTTCATCATTGTGAACCACAAGATACTTCTCTCTTTAGAAACCTTATCTCTTTGTGACTTGATAAATTCTGGAAGCTCCATCACAGAAACCTTCCCGCTCTTTTCCACTGCCAGTTCCCCAGACAGCTGGCTCGAGCTAGCAACTGTCTTCAGTGTCTTCCTTCTAGGAAGCAGACCCTAAATGTGGCTGCTATATGTGTAAATGAATGCCCACTTATTTATTGCTGCTGGTGATAATGATAATAACAGCATTAACTGCAACTAACACTTTGTCCATGTGACTAAGCCATGAGACTAAGCACTTCCTGAGTGATCTACACAAAAGAAGTTTAATCAATTTAGGTATTTATTTTTCATCAGTATTCTTCATTATTATTATATTCCCATTTTAAAGATGAGGTCATATTGCAAAAAGGTGAGGGAAGTGCAACAAAAATGTGCTATAAACTCTGGTATACAATTTTCAACCACTGAAGAAGGGCACACACCAGGGTGCTAAGAAGCAGATCCTGGTGGCATCATCATCATCATCATCATCATCATCATCATCATTGTAACCACCACCACAACCAGTGCCAAGAGGACAGAGACTATGTGTCACTTAGAACTAAACTACATTCTTAGAGAGCAGTGCAATGCTTAGCACTGGCAGATCCTCAAATGTGTATTAAATGATTCAATGAGCACTAGTTCACACAAAATGGCGCCAGCTAAGTATCAGACATTGTGCTGAGTATGAACATATACATGACTTCAATCCTCATAGACATCCAAATGAAGTAAATACACCTATTCTGTCTATTTTATAGATGGAGGAAAAAGCCACCTAAGACAGGGACATAAAATACCTGGGTCACACAGCTTTTAAGTGGCCAACCTATCTATTTCATTTCACAGCCCTTGCTCTTAACTTCCAGCGCTGCTGGGTCTCCAGGTTGCTCATTTTTGACAATATCTGAGATGTCACAGGCTATTCTTTCACCTACCATCCCCAAGCTCTCGGGCTAATCCCGCATTTCAACAGACAATTATTATACAAGTTGATGTGAAATGCATGGTAATGTTTAGATTTTCACCTGATTTTCTCTCTCTTCTTAATATGTTTCATTTAACAGAATTCAATTTTTTTTGTAGATACATGTCCTAGACTTTATCAGTAAGGGAGTTTTACTTATAGCTAAGATAGCCAGCTTGGCTGAGCATATATAATGAAGTTATTAATGATCTTGCTTCAGGAGAGGTCTTAAATTGAATATTTCTAATAACTTTTGGGTTGCATGACTATTACTATATGTCCATGCCTTTGGGGATATGAAACTGTTGCAAGTTTCTCTATCTTCCTCAATATCTTCATTACTGATTATTATTTTCCCATCATGAAATGTACTTAAATACTTAAATTGATATTCAAAAGGAATTTTCCACTTGCTGTTTATTACTTTCTAGGCATACTTTTTCCCAGTCTTTTCCTGAATTTTCATCACTGGAGTCACTGGTTTTTAATCTAGTTATCAGCTCCCTTCTTGCTAAATCTTTCTACTGCTTTGGCTTCATTTCATGGCCATGGTTAGAAGAGAACACAGAGGAAATAGGAAATCCATTCTTTGGCTTCACTTGGCATAACTGTGAATGCACTGGCAAGCCAGCTTCTTAGAAAGAGAAACATTGAAATAAGAGGTCACTATAGGACTATGCTTTACAGTAAATATATGAAAACTAGTATTTATCCAACTTCTCTTTGATCTTACTTGAATACTTGTAACTTTTGTAAGAGCAGAATTAGTACTAAGTTTAATATCTGTCTAGAACTGTTAATTATTTGAATGTTGCTCATTCTGTTTGTTCTGGAAAAAAATATGAGAATGTTGAGAATTGAAATACTGTACTGGCTGCACTGTGAGGACAAGCTCTGGAACTAACTTCAGTGTGCTCTCCATCCTGGTAGAGCTATATGGGCATTATGAAGAAGGGAAGACATTTTCAGGATGATCCTGAACTTGGTTGGAATGTTCTGATTAAGTGGAAAGATTATGCTCGTTGAGTTCTATTAGCAATGTCAATAACAATGGAAGTTTCTATCTAGTGTGTATTTGTGTTCTCCTACCCAGGAATACACTAAAACCATAGACAAGCCTACTTTAGTCTTAGTGAGAAGAGATTTCCTGAGCCTAAAACCCCTTCTGAAGACCACCGAACATTCTCTCCAAGTATTTTGACTGTGGGTATTGACCTCTGGCTTGTATTTTATTACTGTCATAGATTCAAGCTGAATCCCTGTGATTAACTATTCCACCTAGGTCTCCTCCTTGTTCCACATTTTGTGAATACTCACCAATCCTAGAATATGCCTCTCTTGAATTATACAGGACCCTCAACTCCACTGCCCACTCCCTGATGCAGCTGTAACAATGGCATGGGTCTTGTGAACAAGTCAACAAAATGCTTGCATTTGGGAAGAATGCAGTTTCTAAAAAGAAATAACTGCTGAAGCTGGTATACTACACCACAGAGATGGGAGTACATTTAGCCTCCCCAAAGCCAAGATCAACTGAGAATACACCAAACATGCATTTTCACCTATTCACAGAGGGTATTCAACTGTTTTCACGCCTCTTGCTGCATATGAACATACAGACCAGCCATTCTACTTTTTCTTTCAAATCCTGCCAATATGAACAGAATCAGTAACACATGGTAAGACAAAGGACCTATGTAAAGCTTCATATTAGTTAAACAAAATTTTAAGTTTAGCTCTAACATTCTCATATATATATATATATATATATATATATGAAGCATATAAATACATATACTTCTCAAGCCATGTGTATAGCTAAAACCAAACTTTCTGAGTTGAAAAGGACTTTAGGAACCATGTGTTTAACAGCCTCATTGTACAGAGGCATAAAGTGAATCCCAGAGAGGCAAATACAACCTGTCCAGTATCTGGCTAAGAATGCAACTAGTAAACAGTAAAAACAAAGAGTTGGTTAGAAGTGAAATTACTGGTTGCAGGACCTAGAGAATACTTAAAGATGTATCGATACAAACGCATGTGAAACATGTACTCATATAAGAATTTGTATACATATACATATATGGATATACATCATAGCCAACACTTCATTAATCTCTGTCAAAACTGTTTCCTGTTTGGTTTCTTCCTATTACTAACATGACTAATACTGGGCTGCTGCTCTGCTATTAATTGCTGTGTGCATAATTTTGGTTTGGATTCCCCCCAAAGCAGAGAATGAGGGAAGGATTTGGAAACAGTTGGTTTATTTGGGAGATGATCCTAGAAGCAGGAGTGAAGCAGGGAAAGGTAGAAGGAACTACTGTGGGCAAATGAGATTCAGTTTTTTCTGGGGAATCTCAAAGGAACTGTGTAGAATGTCCCTAATAACTGTCCTTCCAAATGACAGGAGGCTGTGGTATTACTGTTCCTCATACAGCAATGGTTGAGGAATGTAGCAGAGGAGAGTCAGCTTCTCATAGTTCCCCTTGCTTGTAACTTTAGACAATGAATGGAGGCAGAAAAATACACAGGGGGCACAGTGTACTCAGCAGTAGGTGAAGTAAGAAGTAGGCAAAGTGGTGTCACACCAAGAACTTCTCATACAGGGTTTAAGACACATAAATCAATTCTTTTTTTTTTTACATAAATCAATTCTTATACTTTATACATTTAAAGCATATATATAAAATACACATATATACACATATACATTATATGCATATATACATATGCATATCCATATATATTTTGCATATATATATGCAAAATAAAAATTTGTATGAATTAGCTTCGGAGGTGGCTAGTTCCCCCGCTTAACATAAAGGCGACTACAGTCTGCCTTGGGTCATAGTCCACATTAAAATTGGAGACCTGCTCTTTTGCATGCGTTCTGGTTCTCTCTCTCTCTGTCTCTCGTCTGGCCAGTATGCAGCATTCATTCATTTGAAATATATTTATTGAATGGCACTGTTCTTATTGAATGACACTGTTCACTAGGCATTTTGAAGATGCTGAGGATATAGCAGTGATCTAAAAAACCAGAAATATCTGCCCTTGTAAACCTTCAATCTTGTGGGGAAAGATATTTTAGGTATAAACACAAATAAAACATACAGTTATTCATATATTGATAAGAAACATAGAGAAAAATAAAATAATAAGAGAAAAATAAAATAATAAAATAATGATAAGAAACATAGAGAAAAATAAAATAAGAGAAAAATAAAATAATAAAATAATAAAATAATAAGAAACAGAGAAAAATAAAATAATAATAATAAGAAGAAAAATAAAACAAATAAAACATACAGTTATTCATATATTGATAAGAAACATAGAGAAAAATAAAATGATAATAGAATGTTGGTGAAAGAAAGTATTGTGATTTTCACTTCTATTAATTTGTAAGGTTGTCAAGAAAAGCCTCACCAAGTAAGTGGCATTTAAGTACCAATACAAATAAGGTTAGAGGGCAAGTAACAGGGACATTTAGAGCAAGAAAATTTTTGGAAAGAGGAAGACGTAGTAAAGAGACCCTCAACATCTAGTGATTTTGGCAATTGTGTGTAATAGCAAAGAAACACCGGGCAGCCCTGGTGGCTCAGTGGTTTAGTGCTGCCTTTGGCCCAAGGTGTGGTCCTGGAGACCCCGGACTGAGTCCAATGTCGGGCTCCCTGCATGGAGCCTGCTTCTCCCTCTGCCTGTGTCTCTGCCTCTCTCTGTGTGTCTCTCATGAATAAATAAACAAAATCTTTTTAAAAAATAGCAAAGAAACACCAAATGTTTGAAAAAAAACTTTGCTAACTGGTAGACCAGGAACTGCATCTCTAGCCTGAAACCTATTTTGGTCTGTTTTATATAGTCTTTTTATTTTCATTTTTAAAACTCATCTGAATTGGTTGACAATGTTAAAAAAATTAGGAAGTTTATGCATAAAAATTTTGAAGAACTGGAAGACCTAGCCAAAGGACAGAGCTGGGCACTGATTGGTAATTTAGTGTGATGTGTTTTTTCCAGTTTTCCACAATTACCAGCATCCTACATTGTATATGAGTCACTATTCCTTGAAGAATGTTTCAATCATTTGTTAGCTTCTTTGTTCATGCAGGTAACACAGTTTTGTGATTCTTGGTTTAAATTCACTAAGAGGCAGGATAATAAAATGAATTTTGGAGAGACTGGATTTTCAGACTACTGGTATCAGTAGTCTTTTTTTTTTTTTTTTCTTTTTTAACTTATTGTCCGAGACCAAGTTTAGTATTTGACAAAAGAGAAGAACATTTCCATTGTGCCATGAATTACTAATCAATACCCTTAAATAATTAGCATACCCTTTCTAGGTACATCTCTTGCAGAAGCAATCTGCTTATACATTTGGATATTCTATCTTATTTAGGAGCATACCTATTTGAGAGCCACTAATTAGGGTAACCATAATAGACACAAAGTATTTTTCTTGCCAAAAACTTACCATGAAATCAACAACTCAGAAAGTCGTAGAAAAGGAAAAAAAAATGAGAAAACTAAAGCAGTTAAAGAAATCTATTCAAAATTCAGAGTGCTGAGTGCTATATAAATTAATGAAATCAAGACAAATAGCAAGAAAACAAAAACATTAATTAAAGCTTGACTTTACCTACACTGAAGGAGGCATATGGTAAGGGAATATTAATGCCATGTGAAATAGTTCACAAAAAAGCTCACAAAAACAATCAATATACTGATTCCCTAAAAAAAGTTAAGAGAATAAAAAAGACACAAGTACTCATCTTCAGTGAGAATTCCAAGTTTGGGGCAGCCTGGTTGGCTCAGCGGTTTAGCGCCGCCTTCAGCCCAGGGCCTGATGCTGGAGACCCAGGATCGAATCCCATATTGGGCTCCCTGCCTGGAGCCTGCTTCTCCCTCTGTCTGTGTCTTTGCCGCGTATGCTGTGTGTGTGTGTGTGTGTGTGTGTGTGTGTGTGTCTCATGAATAAATAATAAAATCTTAAAAAAAAAGAATTCCAAGTTTTTCAAAACACAACTGAGAAGATTAATGTCTTCCTTGATTTTCAACTCTTTAATTTCTTGACATCTACTCAGCATAGTGGGTTAAATAAATAAGCACACTGCTGTAGTCAAATACTGAGGGATCAATTCACTGCTTTAAGCTTTAAAGAATATGTTCATCCAAGAGCAACGAGAGCCAGGCTGACTCCATTGAGGCCTTTTTAGGAGGGTCAAGGTACACGAAAAGACTGGAGAAAAGCAACTGAGGCACAAAGCCTGATGTACATTGCTGGGGATGGTGTTACAGATAACAAGATTTAAGTTCTGACCAGATGAGGCAGAGAAGTAATAAAGCTAAAACAGGTGTCTAGATGCCAAAATGTCCATAATCAGGGAATGATGAGGATGTCTGTGAAGGCAAGAAATTCAGGATTTAAAGGTAGGGCATTATAATGCTTATGAGTGAATAAGGCTTACAATTAGGAAAACATAGTAAGAATGAAAACCAAAATTATAAGAATAAATTTGTAAGCATGAAGTGGACAAATGAATGATACAGCTAAAAGACTATATTATAATGATCAAAACTATGGATTCTGGAGTTAGACTGAGTTTGAAACTTAACAATTTCACCACTTACTGGCTTGGTGACCTTAGGTAAGTTTCTTAACTTCTTGATGCTTCAGTAATAGTAATAATAATACTGATGTGAGTAAAGATAGTTAATACTGACTTCTTAATGGTCATGATGGAATTAAATGAACTAAAGTACAAGACCATAGCATAGTGCCTGGCATGGATTAAGTGACCTATACATGTTAGTATTACCATTGTTACCTTTAATGGTATAACAATTAGAAATAGGGACTTCTGGGTGGCTCAGCAGTTGACCATCTGCCTTTGGCTCAGGGCATAGTCCCAGATCCTCAGGATCCAGTCCCACAACGAACTCCCTGCATGGAGCCTGCTTCTCTCCCTCTGCCTATGTCTCTGCCTCTCTCTCTCTGTTTCTCATGAATAAATAAATAAATCTTTTAAAAAAGCAATTAGAAATAATATGTTCTATCAAGCTTTCAATGTGTATAGCTATAGAACTCAGCTAACAGAACTTTAAGGGAGCAGTAATTATGTCTGTTTTGCTCAGGATTATATTCCTAGATACTAGCACAAAGCTGGCTCTTTGCAAGGTACTCAGTAACATTATTTGAATAAAGTCAGAGATCAAAGTAATGATGACCCAAAAATAATTTTTGTTTTACTTTATAAGAATGAAAATATATTATAGGTGTCCCTCTTGGACTTGATACTCTGAATAACAAAGCAGGTCACAACTAATTTCAAAAAAAGCATGGATATATGTTCACCATCCTAACCAGAAAACCAACTCAGTACATGTTGGACATAGGTTGCATCAATGTTTGAATTATGTATGTTGGCCTGTAGGCTCACATCTTCCAGAAAATTAAGAAAGTAATAGATATAGAAAGTCTGAACTTTTCAAAGCCCTTGTGTACTAGCTGACCATAGGTATATAGTAAAAATCTCCTGTCTCTTTACTTCCTGGCTCCTGCTAACTATACGTGTATTGAAGTGAAAAAAAAAAAAAAAAAAACAAGAGAGAGAGAGAATCAAAAGATGGAGCAATATTAACAAAGACATTGAAAGAGCTACCCAAATAAACTTCCATCCACTGACGACATCAAAGTAGGCAATACTCTAAGACTATATTATCGGTTTTATTGCCCAATATCTCTGCACAATTGAGAGTGGGATGAGCAAAAATAACAACTTTCAAACTAAATAATAGCTCAAAGGACTCTAAAAGGACCAGATATGCAGGTGAAACATCAATGTCTAGCTTTGGATACACCACCATGAAAAGAGTCACTAAAAGATCATCAGGAAAGTATATTCAACAGTGTCAGTAAATGCTAGTCATAGTAGTGTGCACTCTTACAATTTTATCATTGCCATCTAAAGTGAAGGCCCACTTTTGAATTAGTGTGAAATACAGTGGCATTTTTAAATCAAAAAGTTTTTAAATGACACTCTACCTGCAAGGCACAACATGAATGATTGCAGTACCAGCAGTTCCCATGGCAACCTCATTTTCAGTTTCCGAGGTCAAAGGAGTTTCAAGTCCAATAACAAGTGAATAGAATCGCTGCTTCTTTTAAGTTTTGTTCAACCTTTAATCTGTGGGAAAGAAGAGACATTACAATGAGATTTGCAGATACTTCTCCTTGTGGTCTCTGCAAATTTGTTTTTACTTGAATACAAATAAAATTCACTTGTGGAAGAGTACTATTAAGGAAGACAAAAGTATGGTAAATTATGAATATGAAGCAAATAAGCAGACTTTCCTTCCAAATAACACTTGGGCAGGGATTGCAGGTGGTGTGTCCCTGTGGCTACTGAATGAAAGCAGGAGCAACTCTGATAAGATATAAACCAACCCAAAGGCAGGGGAACAGACTTTTTTTTTTTTTTTTTTTTAACAAGGTTCTCCCCAGTCCCTTAGTCTCCAGTCTCTGTTCTTCTTTACCTTCCAATTAATAATACACTAAAAATGTCAACATGGAAAAGCTGCCACTGAACAAAATAGGGTTAACATTACTGGATCATAAGGAAAAACTCCTAAGGTTTAGAATGGAGTTACATGTGGGAAAGTTGTAACTACTCTAACAATTTAAACATTTTTTTCCCCTTATGCTCTAAGTTTCATCTCTCAAATGCAATAAAATGTGTAGCTCCAGTGCCTACTGAGGGAAATCGTACTGTGTATGAGTAGCTGACTACTAGGCTCTTTTGGACAAATCTAGAACATGATTAAAAATACTAATTCTTCCATTATCCAGAAATCTTAAAATAGGGAAACTCTTGGTTTAAAAAAAAAAGGCTCCTTCTTCTGTATTCCAAAGGCTACAAAGCAAGTAAATGAATGAGTAAAGCAGGCCAGAAAACGGGGCACTCTGTGGAACACAGTCATGTCCTGTCTGAAGGGGGTGGGTGCTCCTTAGCTCAAGCTGATGGCTAACATACAGAGCGCAGGCCCAGGGTTATAAGATCACCTACAACTTTTCAAAGAAAATTTGTAAATGTTATTGATTTTGAATATCTCCCAAGTTTTAAATCTTTGAAGTCAGTTCAAAATATTTTCTTAAACCATATATGAACCAAAGTCAAAATGTTGTCAGATGCCAAAGGTCTGCAACATGACAGTGTGGGACCCAGGAAATTTAACAAAAATCCCCTACCCCTGGACAAGCAGAGCAGGACCAACTCCATTTTGTGCTACACCGGCCACCTCCTGTATGACCCCCACATGACCTCCTTATTGCTTAAGGCACTGCCCCACCCTAGTCAAGCCACTGGGCACCCCCTAAATCAGAAATCGGCTCATAACAATGTAACCCTGCCTTGTGCCTGCCAAAACTGCTGGCCTATTCTGACCAAAGTAATAGGCCAGCTCAAATGGATACTACAGGGTAAGATGTAATTCAATCGGCAACCTGCATGTGGACCGACATGACTGTGCAACTATCTGCGTATCCCATTGGCCACTGGCCCCTATAAAGCTGCTACGCCTCTTAGTCTCCGGGTCCAAGTCCCTGCTCCGCTGTGTCGGGTATACTTGAACCCAAGCTTGAGCTTGTAAATAAACCCTCATGTGTTTGCATCGGTGTCAGCTCCTTGGTGGTTTCTCGGATTCGCAATCTTGGGCAAAACAACAGTAAAACAGAACTCTCACCTCACTTGCTCTCATCTGCCCATCTCTCTCTCCCTCCATAATGCCAGCCAGTCATGTATTTATGCGCATATATATATATATATATATATATATATTATATGCATATATTTTGCTTTCTAGATATTAGGCGAGGCACTAAACTTGCCAAAATGCAGACACTAGGTCTAGCTCAAGGATCTCCTACTCCAGAGGGGACGGTTATACACATTTCATAAAACAACAATACGATATGCCATTGTGAAGGAAGGAAGAGACTTTCAGGCCTGGGAGACCATTATAAAGGAGAAGAGCTTCCACTGGGGTTTAAAAGATGAGCAGGAGGCTACCTACTTACCACATAGTCAAATTTAGGAGAAAGCTAGGAAAGTGGGAGACTCAAATTCTCTTTATAACTCTGGCTATAACCAGTAGCATGGTCTTGGGTATGCAGCCAATCCTCCTTCCTTCTCAGGATTGTGTCAAGGATACCCTCTTGTTAAGTAAATGAAAACTCTTTGAAAAATAGTGCCATACAAATGCTAGGTATTAGTATTACTGTAGCTTCGATATTTTTATTCTGATAATAACCATGGGGCTTCTCATCTCACTCCCACTTATAAGGGAAACACTATGACTGAACACAGGTTCACTGAAAACATGGAACAACACAAGCTCATTAATCAAGGGCTCTTAGTATTAATTTATACTGTGTGGTCACTGAGAAGCCTTTATGTTTACCAGAAAGCTTATAGAAAGTGAAGAACCATCATTAGAGAACTTGTCTTTCTCTCGTGCCCTTAAATAGCTCAGTTTCTGATAAAGCTAATATGTTGTGAAGACAAAAGGGACTCTTAACTTCTGATCTGCTGATGTGACTGAAAGTAGGCAGCATCTCTAATTGGATATGTTCAGATACTCTTCTGACATGCATGGTGATTAGACCATTTTAGATAAACAGGATATGCTGATCAATGAAAACTATTAATGTCTTAAGCAAATGATCAGGGTATTAATAATTAATTTTGCGAGGGAAATGTCATCTCAGACCTGGGGATTGATGTACAATGTTAAGCAGTTTCTTAAAGCAATTAAAATTAGCATAGAAAATGTATCCAATTTCATGATAAAGATTTAATTCATGATATGATGCTATTTACAGTGTGTATAAGAGCTGTAGATTTTTAAGGACGAAGGAATTCCAGAACGCTATTGGCATTTATTTACATTCAGGTAAGGTAATGTTCACCTTTACTAATTAGAAATAATGGGGTCATTGACAGTAATTTGTCTAGTGGACAGGAGTAGCCAGAGAACCAGGTTTTCTATACAGAGCTGAAGATTCATGAATCTCATGTGGGACTGTGGTGCAGGATACAAAGTTTCATAATTTCAGTTTTTCTACTAAAGCCAGAAAGAAAGCTACAAGATGAGCCAAGCGTTATGGTAGTAATAGATCTCCTCTGCAGCTCAGAGCTCTCCCTGGTTTATCCTAAGGTGGCTATAGCAAAAGGTGGTATACTCAGCACTAGCTTTGAGACCTTGCCCAAGAATTAGACTCGTAAATCCTAGAGAGGAGGCTACACAATGAAAGAGGACTTGTTTGCTTTATATGACTGAGCCAGAAGGAGATTAACTGAGAACTTGCAGGATATTTTTTTATACAATGCTAAAGAGAGCAAAACTCCTCTAGCCTCCAACCCTTGAAACAATTCTGATATTCTGATATTAATAGTAATACCAAAGATCTCCCTATCAACTACTTAACAAAAAGCAGGATTCAGTTCTCCCTTAAGAGTCCTGGTTTCTAAGAACTTACATGTAGGATCTGATCATATAATTATTTGATTTAGCACTCTGCTAAATTAAAATGCTGCTGGTATCCAAGTAGCTCTAATTCAGCTTAACAAGTAAGTAGATTTGCTTACTGTGCAACAATAACAGTTAAAGATGTTGAGTGTGCGGAGGTAATAAGGCTAAGGGTCCTGTCCTCAAGATGCTCACTATTGGCTTGACAAGAGAGGGGACTAAACCAGTCATATTTCAGTTCAATGCATGTAAAAAAGTCTGTAAAGTACAAGGTGTTAAGGATGCAAAGAAATAACTGAATTGGGAGTGGGGTGGTGGGGCAGAGGCTTCAAGAAAGCTCTCCAATGGCCCTAAACAATTGAATTGGATTTAAAAGATAAAGGAGAGAGAGAAGGAAATTCTAAGCCAAGGGGATAAGGAAAATACAGACACGAAGCTGAGAACTTGAGTGTTGAAGTTACTGCAACACAAGATAGGCAGCAATGTCTGAAGAGTCAAACTTGTGCTTTAATTCTGGACCTCCCATTCCCTAGCTACATGGCTCATTTGTAAAGTAATGGCAATAATACCTGTCTCCCAGGCTTAGTGTAATAATTACTGAGAATTTATGGAAGGCAATAAGGATGGGTCCTTGACACTTAGTTACTATCCTTTAAAAAATAGTAGAGCATAACCTAAGTTAGGGGCTGATATCCAAACTACCTTAAATGTATATTAAAGAATTTGGACTTGAATCTGAAGGCTAAGTTGATAAGAGGAATGAAACAAGGATAGGACCTAAAAAAAAAAAAAAAAAGTTGACTTATGTGTATGGGAATCTACTTTAAATGCAATCCCCACAAGTACATAATATCTTTTTTCCTTCTTTTTCTCCTCTGGTCTACAAATTAACTACATCTCTAATTACTAAGTATACTTCCAATATATAGCAAAATTTTCAAGGCCTCATGGCAGTAAGACAGATCGGAAAAAAGATCGGATTTGGAATCAAGCACACTGACTTCTTTCTTCCTGGTTTTGCCTAAGTTATTGGACTTGGGAAAGCCATTCAACTTTGTAAATATATTTGTCTATAGATTGGGGATCATGGCACGAGCCCTATCCTCACAAGTGTGCTATAAAGGTCAGTTG
Organism: Canis lupus dingo; assembly: GCF_003254725.2. NCBI lineage: Eukaryota > Metazoa > Chordata > Mammalia > Carnivora > Canidae > Canis > Canis lupus. The sequence goes on from NC_064262.1 coordinate 15,014,232, forward strand.
ACATATGTTTTGAAAGTTATTACTGTTTAGATGGAGATTAAAATCGTCTCCCCAAATGGAGTTTAAACTTTGTGACGATAGGTAATCCTTGCTTTATTCGTTGATATGTAAGAGGCACATGGACAGTGCATGGCACAGACTGGACAGTTAACAGTTGGTATGTAAATGAAAAAACAAATGTTAACTAATATCTTTTGTGGACATACCATGTACTTTTATATTCTCTTCTATTCCATCTTCATAAGGACCCTGCAGGTCAGGCATCACTATCGTCTATAAAATCATAGCCTTGGCAATTAGATTTTGAGAGCCTGTGGGAGTTGTCCAAGGTCAAATGTCTAGAAATCAATAGAGCCAGTACTCAAATCTATGTCTTTATACTTAAAGTCCCATGCTCTTTTCTACCACAATGACAGAAATGTAAATAAAGCTATGTGTCTTTTAAAGCATGACATAAAGTTCTGATGGTGATTCTTGGATCTGCTTTTCACATGTTGGCCTTCTGCAGAAATGAAGCCAGATGCCAGCGAGTAATAGTGTAGAATCTGTGTAATATTTATAATGCAAAGATTCTGAGCTGAGATCAAGTCAGAAGGCTAACACATTTGTGTTAATTCACAAATCTTGTGACAGCACAAATTTGAGTAAGTTCCTTTCCCTCTAAGTTTAAGAGCAACGTGAACATTTGTCTTCTTACTAATTATTATTTAGAGTGCAGCTAGTCTTAAGGTAGGAATTTTAAAAAGGATCATCCACATTTCCCAGTTGTAAAGTTGAACATTTTTAACTCTACAATTAGCTAATGAGGTGTGCAGTCAATCACAATGGTGGGGAAGCAGTGAACAAAACTGAAAGCAAGAGAGAAATCTGGCTTCCTTAGAAAGCAATCTGCCAATCATTTCAAAGGAAAATGGCATATAGTCAAATCTGAAATTTCAATCAGTCAACAGATATTTACTGAGTGCCCGTTATTCAAATGGTAATATGCAGAATGAAGAGTCAAGGTCAAGGTCTTTGTCCTCAAGGGCACAACAACTCAGAAGGTAGAAAAGATTACAGATTATACAAGTTAGTTTATATGCCAAATGAGTAGTATATATAATGCATATTTCCTATGGTTATGGTAGCTGGCCTACAGGTTCTTCTTGCAGGGTGAAAATTCTTTTATCAATCAAATTAGCTTACTAGATTTTCTCCCTGTACCAGCTTTTTATTCTATGTACTAGAAGAGAGACATTTCTTTTTTTTTTTTTTTTTTTTTTTTTAAGAGAGACATTTCCATTTCTATTTCCCTGATGTCTTCCCTGCCCTGCTTCTATGGAGACTACAACAAATTTTCTTTAGGAATGGTGAAAAAAATGTGGATTGGTTAGTTTCTCTCATTGGATTGCTTGTCCCAGGCATCTCAAAGAACAGAGAAAACAGTGTAAAGAAGATATAAAGAGTCTGTATGTTTGGAAAATGCCACTTATTTACCAAGAGGTAGACTTGGCAGAAGATGGAATCCCTTATTTAGACTGTACTCACCTACTGAATAGCTGATATGGTCTCTCTTTCCATCATAGGACCTCATTAGAGAAGATATTGAAGAATTGCAGACAGTGGGTTAACGTGGACAATTTCCCCCCATTTATAAAGTCTTTTCTGCACAAAACAGTATCTACTACTTGTGGCAATTCTAACTAGAAATATAATAATTACATAAGGCAGACATCCTCAAGGATAAAAACCAAGCAAGCCAATATCTCAATTTTTCAGTCACTGAGAGTTACTTCTTATACATTCTGAGAACCAAGAAAATTCTATACACTAATTTTTAATAAATTTTTATTAAAGTTTCTTAGAATATATACCCACCAATCACTTTCTCAGTATACTTTCTCCTTATAAGACCTTAATCTGCTTTGATGTTGGACTTTTCAATTTGCTACTAAGAAAACAATTTTCAAAAAAACCTCAGTAATCCCAATAATTACAGTGCAGCATTTCAAAAGATCCCTGGATTGAGACTCAGCTTTGTAATATAACTTGAAGTCTGGAATTGTGATGCCTCCAGCTTTTCTTCTCTTTTGCAAGATTGCTTTGGCTATTTGGGTCTTCTGTGGTTCCATATAAATTTTAGAATTGTTTGTTCTAGCTCTGTGAAAAATGCTGTTGGTATTTTGTAAAGATTGCATTAAATGTGTAGACTGCTTTGGGTAGATAGCATTTTAACAGTATTTATTCTTCAAATCCATGAGCATAGAATATCTTTTCATTTCTTCGTGTTGTCTTCAATATCTTTCATCAGTGTTTTATAGTTTTCAGAGTGTAGGTCTTTTATCTATTTGTAAGTATCTTATTATTTTTGAGAAGCATACACAGAATTTAAAAGGAGTACATTTCATTCAATTTTGCTAGATGGGAAAATAGTATAATCTGAGAAATGTGAGAGCCTCAAATAGCTTTGGTGATAACAAAGCCATGGTGACTACCATTCATTTGCTAATCATCTTCCAAATACACAACTGTTCTCTGATACTATGATACAAGCCAAGCCTTCATGGATCCTTAGAAGCAATCTAAAACTAGACATGTAAAAGAATGAAACTGGACTACTTTCTTAGACCACACACAAAAATAAATTCAGAATGAATTAAAGATCTAAATTTGAGATGTGAAACTATAAAAATCTTAGACAAGAACACAGGTAGTAACCTCTTTGACATCTGCCATAGCAACTTTTTTCTAGATATGTCTTCTGAGTCAAGAGAAACAAAAGTAAAAATAAACTATTGGGACTAAATCAAAATAAAAAGCTTCTGCACAGTGAAGGAAACAATCAACAAAACTAAAACTATTGTTCAAGCTTTATTTAATCCTTATTTTTATTAAAGTAATACATAAACATAGCTTAAATACTTATTTCTACTCCCTGGGGGGAGCTACTTTCCAGGGAAAACAAGTTATTTTTCTGGTATGTATCTTAATTTTGATTAAATACAGATGCTTAATTTAGATTAAATATAATTTTGATTTGAGGCTTTAATGTACTACTAGTTTATGTTTGATGAGAATTCAGCTCTCTTAACTAATTATTCCCAATATCAGACACACATATCTGGGTCCACTGTTGTCTGACTTTAGCTATATCATTTAATTTGGTTAAAATTTTTGAACTAAGTCCCACAGTATACTGCTTTTATTTCCTTTTTGTATTAGTTGGGAGTTTTTAGTTAATAATTTCCCCTTTAGATACCTGGGTGGCTCAGTGGTTTGGCGCCTGCTTTCAGCCCAGGGCGTGATCCTGGGGTACCAGGATCCAGTCCCACATCAGGCTCTCTGCAGGGGGCCTGCTTCTCCCTCTGCCTGTGTCTCTGACTCTCTCTCTCTCTCTGTGTCTCATGAATAAATAAAATCTTAAAAAAAATAATTTCCCCATTATTTGCTTAGGTTTCTAACTATCACAAATTCATCCTAAACATTCTACCATATCTAATACTTTCAATATTTTTAAACGTATCTTACAGTCCATCAATTTTAATAAGTATTTACTTAAAGCATGTAGATATTGAACACTTTCACAACTCAGTTGAGAAACCAATGGAAATGGTGTCTGTCTCCCATCATGAAAACCATGTATTCAAAGCTATAATTGTATGTTATGTAATTATCCATATATAAATACATAGAGAGTATATATATGTGTGAGTTGCCAGTACAAAATGTGTAGTTAATAAGCAACATAAAAGTGTATGTGATTGGGGGCACCTGAATGGCTTGGCCGGTTAAGTGCCAGACTCTTGATTTCAGCTCAGGTCATGATCTCAGGGGACATAAGATCGAGCCTCACTTGCAGCTCTGTATTGAGTGTGGAGCTTGCTGAAGACTTTCTCTCCCTCTCCGTCTCCCTTCCCCCCAATCCCTGTGCACACAAGTGCACTCTCTCTCTCTCTCTCTCTCTCTCACACACACACACACACACACACACTTTCTAAAAAAAAAAAAAAAGATATGTGATTAAACTATTAATGTTGGAGGCAATGTAATGGCAAAATATAACACAAAATAACTGAGGAAATCATAAACAATAGATATCTACAGAGTACCTACTATATAGTAGTCTCATAAATATTAACTCGTACCTTAAAAGAACCTTTTAAGTGGCACCTGGTGGCTCAGTTGGTTAAGAGGCCAACTCTTGATTTTGGCTCAGGTCATGATCTCAGGGTTGTGAGATGGGAGTCCTGCCTTGGGCTCTATGCTGGACATGGAGCCTGCGTAAGATTCTCTCTCCCTCTTCCTGTGCCCCGCCCCCTACTTGTGTGCACAGCACGCATGTTCTCTCTTTCAAATAAATAAATCCATCCATCCATCCATACATAAAATCTTTTTTTCAAGATTTTATTTATTTATTCATGAGAGAAACAGAGAGAGAGAGAGAGAGAGAGAGAGAGAGAAGGCAGGGACACAGAAAGAGGGAGAAGCAGGCTCCATGCAGGAAGCCCGATGGGGGACTCGATCCCAGGTCTCCAGGATCATGCCCTGGGCCAAAGGCGGTGCTAAACCGCTGAGCCACCTGGGCTGCCCAAATCTTTTTTTTTTTTTTTTTAAGGGAACCCTTTAAGGTGGACAATATTTTCGTTTTAATGGTTAAATAAATTGTTCTTTGTTACAGCTAATAAGTAATAGGGACAGGACATGAACTCTAAATTCCCCGCCCCCCCACCAAGTTTATTGAAGTATATTTGACATACACTCATGTGCATTATTTACAGTGTAAGCTTTGATGAGATTTCAAAAATTTATGCAGTCATACAACCACCACTACTATCAAGATGTAGAATATTTACATCACCCTTGAAATGAACTCTAAAAGTTCAACCTCAGAGTATAGATATTTAAGCTCTATGTTGAAATTCTCCCAAGCAGTTACAATGCAGGTTTATCAGAAGAACAGGCAATTGTAGCATTTAAAAAATATACAGTATTTTGCTCTTATTTAGACTGCTTCTCAGATACTTCATCTCTCCTTTAGAATGTCATTCCCATATCTGTACATTCTCATTACAATAAAAACAAGAACAAAAGTAGATCATAGCTGAAGACAGGGAAATACATGGCACCTCCACTCCTCCTCCCCATTCCTATGGAAAGCAAAGCTAATTAAGGATGGCACTCTTCCTTGCTTAGCCCAAGGGCAGTCCCAGAATCTTTTCAACATAAAATTTCAAGCAGACACAACAAAATCAATATAGCTTTCAAGTAAAATTAAAAATTTCTTTGCCTTCCCTATGGTGGTTGAAAACACTGGCTTTAGAATTACTAAAGCCAGGTTCAAATCCCAGTTCTACCATTTAGCTGTTGACCTTGGGCAAGTCATTTAACTTCTGTTGGCCTCACTTTTCTCCTTGATAAAGTGACAAGGATGATAGAGGAATAGAAGATAAAATATTTATAAGTGGATTTTGCTAGAAAAAGTTGAGCATGGGTTTTGAGTAGGTGAACTTGTTGCGAAAAGTTGATGAGCAAGCAGTAAAACATCTGGCTTCAGGAGACAACGGATGCAGGAAAGCACACTGTACCAATGGGGGAAACCCATGATTATACCAGATTCCTTCCTGAGCACCAGAGGAGAATGTATGGAGGTGGTTTGGGGTAAATGAAACTGCCCAGAGACTCTAGTCTCAGTCTTGCTCTCTGGGTATTGGGAAGTCAACTTTGCAAACTTTTTTAAGTCTCCTACCATCACAGCAGGATGGTTTCTTAGCAACCATCTCACGTTTGTTTTCCTTCTGCCCACTGGTGTGCTACAGAGTGCCAATTCTGCTAAACTCTCAAATAAATCACTGTTAATGAAGCATGCTGCACATACAGACAGCAACAGGCATTTTTTAATCACCTAAACTAAAGAAGAGCTAAAGGTAAGCACAAAACACTCTAATACCTAATATATTAGGTGTCAGATTTAAAGTGGCAAGAACCGTATGACTTTCAGAGCTTTTACTTCAATACACTTAGTGGGAAAGTAAAGCTTACTAGTATATTCATCACTATGCACAGCTTGCCAATTGCTTGGACAGCCAAATCAGATATCCGGTAGCTTAAAAGTGAGTCTGTATCTACTTAATCAGAAGCAGAAATAAGATTACAAACATAAATGTACAAATTATGATAGGCTATAACAATAAGGGACTAACGTCTTTTACAATCTCTCCTTTATTCACAAATTATTAACTATACTTTTAGTAACTGACAAGCCAGTAATGAATAAGGTAGATATAATCTGTCCTCATGAAGTTTATTTTATTTTATTGAGGAGTAGGGAACATGGTACTTTAAAGGTGTTAGAACAGTAGACAACCAGGAAGTGTACCAGTATAAGTTGAGTATATATGGTTTTTAGAAACAGACGTAAGTTTAAATCTGTTTCTTTCTTTTTTTTTTTTTTTTTAAGATTTCATTTATTTATTCATGAGAGACTAGGCAGAGGGAAAAGTAGGCTCCCCACAGTAGCCCGATGCGGGACTTGATGCTGATGCCGGAACCCCAGGATCACACCCTGGGCCAAAGGCAGATGCTCAACCACTGAACCACCCAGACTTCCCTAAATCTCAGTTTCTTAAATCTAATACCTGAATTGTTTTGTAAAAGTTATTTCTGACCCTTCAGTTTTTTATCTATATAATGGAGACATTGCCACCTACTCTAAAAGTTCACAGAGGGGTGACTTGGTGGCCTAGTCAGGTAAGTGTCTGCCTCAGGTCATGATTTCTGGTTCCTGGGATCCAGGCCAGAGTCACGCTCCCTGCAGCGGGGCGTCTACTTCTCTTCTCCCTTTGCCCCTCACCCCACTGGTGACCTCTCTCTCTCAAATAAATAAAACCTTAAAAATAAGAGAAATTCAAGGAGAAATATATGAGCTAATACATGTAAAATTGTCATCACCATAATAACAGTCTTAATAAGGGCTTTGTCTTATCTATGGGAACTTCGAAGTCTCTCTACCTCCTTGGTGTAGTGATAATATAGCATCTATATTCATAGTTTTTAATTTCATGCAATGATAAATTGTGCATTCCAGATCCTCTGCTATCCTTTACAGAAATAAATACTATATAAGAAAATTTATCTAAAAAGAATATACACCTACAGTCTATCTGGCACAGTGCTAGGCACTGGATATCATAATAAAGTTGACAAAGTCTTACCATCCTAGAGGTTGGATTCTAGTGCATTTTCCTGTTTATTTTCTCATGGACTCATTTTCTTGAAGAATGGATTAATTTCCTGCAAAGCACACCTCAGTATCATTGTTCTTTATTCTGGGACTGCATGTAGATTATAGGATGTTTTTATGTCTTTTGACAAACTCTTTTGAATTCTTATTTGATACAGAATAGTTTACTAGAAGTCCCTGAATAATAAAAAGAACTATTTAAGCAAAGAATCACCTGCATTTTCTTGTATTCTGCATCAAAATATGTACCTTAGACATGAAAAATGGCAGAGTGATAAAATGACAAACTATTTTTTTTTCCTTGAGTACTTCTTACATGTCAGTTACTACCTAAGATTTTATATAGATTATCTAATACAATAACTTGAGGAGGTAGGTATATAATAATTGCCATTTCAAAGAGGAAATTGAAGCTTGAAGAGGAATTGAGAGACTTATTTCTTTGGTGTTCCTTCTCCTGCTTCCTCTGGACCTGTAAGTGGCTAATTTCCTCTCAGCATGTTATGTCAGGGCAGATAGCACTGACATTCAAAAATAAAGTATAAAGTTGGTAAACCTCTCTGCAAAGGTTGTCTCTCTCTGCATTGGTGGGGATACCTAAGCATCAGATGCAAACTAATGACTGAATGATAGCATATGGATGGATGCAGAATCATTAGCATGGCAGGGGATATTTTTCCCCTCTTGTATTAGCAGCAGAAATTGTGAATGTGATTGTTTAAGTTTATTATTGTCCTTATAAAAGGGTGGCTATCCATTAAGTTAGTTTCATAGCCAAAACAGGTAGCAAGTGATTGATGTGCTCTTTGTTTAATTAGGGTGACTAAGGTTAAACTGGGCAAACACTATTTGGTTCAGGGAAAACCAGATTTCAGGTCTGGCCTGTCACATATATAACAGATGTCCTGTAGTTCTGGGTGTGAAATGAGCACAAGCTGCCAATTTACTTTTAGCCATTCTATTTATGTGCTTATTTAAAATGCAATAGAGTGATCATTTCCAACTATAAAGTGGCTTTTATCTGAGAATCTCCAAAGGACAGTACGTTAATTCTTAGTACACTGGTTGGGGTGAAAGGTAGGTTCCTGCATAATGGTTTTTAGGAAAAAACTCGCATAAAAGACTATGGTGACTATATATTATTTAATACATTAAGAAGAAATACATATGACTTTGTTTAAAGTTAACCCTGGGGGGTAAATATTAATTTAACAGTGGAAAAACCCAGTTGACTTATCTTAACCATGTGATCAAGGTTAATATCACCAGTGATAAGTCATACTGGCCTCAAGCACCTTCTCAAAGTGGTGCTGAAAGAGGGCCACAGTATTCTTTGGTTTCTTTGCCAATAATGCCTAATCTCACCATAATCATGAGAAAACATCAGACAACGGAGTAAGATTCTGTAATATAACTAACCAGTCATCTTCAAAAGTGTCAAAATCACAAAAAGGCAAGGAGAGAGTAAGGAGCTATCATGAACTGAAGGATATTAAAGAGAACTGAATACTATAAATGCCACTATGTGGGACTCTGGCTTAGATTTTGGAATATAAACAGGACATTATTAAAAAAAAAAACAGTGAATATCAAATAAGGCCTGTTTTTTACTTAACTGCTTTGTTAAGTAACCACATCAATTTTGTACCCACATCAGTTTCCTGGATTCAGTTATTTTATTTTGGTATCTAAGATGCAATATTAAAAGAACCAGAGTGAAGGGCATACAGGAACTCTGTACCACTTTCTGGTAACTTTTCTGTAAGTTTATAATTATTTCAAAGTAAAGCCAACACTGTATCAATCATTTCTTAGCTTGAGATTCAGACTTTAGAAAAAAATTTTTTTTGTCTTTACAACAGATCTGCCTAGAAAGAAATGTGCATATATCATACCATAGATGTTATATTTATGGTTTGCTACATCATCTCTGAATGAAGTTAAAAGATCATGAAAGTTTGCTGATAAAAGACACAATAGTTGGAGAAAAACTATGTGAAAAAATTATGTCTGTATGCCCGGGTTGTAAGCTATATTGCCAATGTTGTTACTTTGTGGCAATTCAATTAATATTAGATTGCTGAATAGTCAAATTAAGGTATGGAAAGAACCAGGCTTAATTTGTGTTTCCTAATGATAAAAATAAATAAATAATGCCACAATTCTGTACTTCTTATATGCTAAAAAAACTGCATGCAGGTTTTTCCTGTACTTTTCACTTACTATCATTGTGAGCTCTTTGTAATAAAATGTAAGATCTATGTAAAGAGAGGAGAAATATATGAAAATGGGCATAGTTGTAATACTATGCACATTTTTTCATGATATCAAACTCCTTCCTTAAATTAGCAGTCTAGGCATGCTGTTGGTACAGAAAATGTAATTCCAGTTACCTGTGGAAACTAAGAGGTAGCTGTTATCAACAGAAAGATTTTCAAATTCTAATTAGTGACAGCTTAAATTCTGAGACTGAGCTATTTCAGAGATGAGGCAAAGGACTAAACACAGATTTAAATAGTTGAAGTTACTTCAGGAAAACTCAATTCCATGGCTTCTATTAAAGTCCATGCCCACACAGTTCAGGTTTTTATTTTATTGCCTCTCAACCCCTTACTTGCTACATTTCAGGACAAGTTTTCAGGACAATATTTTCAAGTAGAAAAAAAAACTTGATGAAATATGTCCTCTCAGTGCTTATGTTTATGTAACTATAAATATGCATAAGCTTTTATCTGACTTTTCCAAGCATCACATTTCAGGTTCAGTTTGTATCTCAGGTTGCCTTATGGAACCTCCACCAGAGGGAAAATGAAAAGCTCCTTGGGAAACAGTAACCTTGATGGATGGAAAAGAATAACCTGCATAAATACAGTGGAAAGAGTCATCCAAGGATCTAGCTGAGTGCAAGGAAAACAAAGTTTTACCAACCAGAAATAAATATTTTTATGTACTTTACAGTGTTCTGAGCTCAACAGAGTAAGTCCTCAAATAGGGTTAGTGGTGATGGTAAGAGATATGCATCAGATTGTAATGATAGACTTGTATCTCTTCTAAGATCTGGCATCCATTGTTCCTAAGAGATCCTGCATCCTGCTTTCTCCTGAATTTACACAAGTGAGGAATGAATCTGGTAGCCATGATGAGTGAGCATGGTAATAGAAACCAAGAAAAAAAAAGAATAAATGTATTGCTTCTATCCTGTTGATATTAACATGGACTGTATGGAAGTTGTTCTTTGATCCAAATCTTTAAACCTCAACCAATGGCTTTGTCCTACTGCTTTTAACACTTGATTCTCCATCACAATTGCAGTAGCCCCTAATTAACTCTACAGCTTTCAGTTTGGATATCAGAAGTTGTATTTCTAAGCAATGTTAAATAGCCAAAATAAAATATATAAGTACTATATAATTCATATATATTTTATATACATGCATATATATAACATCCCAGGGTCCAGTTGTCCACACAAAATAATGTGTTCTATAAAAGAAAAGGATTAAAATAAACCTTCATATCTTTTTAAGTGTTTCACTGTGCCAGAATAAAGCAGACATACTTCATATATTGCTATTTAGTGACACAATATTATGCTGCATTCTAATTGAGAATAACTTCCAGAAATACCTCATGCATTTGCAAGTAAGAAGCACAGGTGTACAAGGACAGGCAGGGTGTGTAATTATACGTGTGTATATTTATATGCCCACCAGTTCTGTTGTCTTAAAACAGACCTAAGGCAAGGCTCTTTTAGGTTAATTGCTGTTGCTAAGAGAAAGGCTCAGGTTTGCCTTCGGAGTCAATCATTTCCTTCAGGTGTAACAATCAGATTGGCCTCTTGGTGCCATTTTTTGTCTAACTACAAATGGGTAATAAAGTCTCCTTGAATTTTCTAAAAATACTTTTTATTATTCATTCTTTATAATTTTTCTAATACCTTAAATTAAAAGGCAGTTTAATGTTTCTAATAGCAAGCAGATGGTTTCAGGGAAATATCACCTGGTTCTTGGTTTCTTAATAAAACAGAGGAGTCTTGGCATCATGATATCTGCTTAAAAGGAAGAATCTGGAGCAATAGGTCAATAACGGTAGATTCCACGGTAAAGCTATAAACAGCTTAAGGAAAGTCCCATATCTGAGCAGGCCAGACCCCTCTAGTTCATTCTCTCATTCCAGCACTGCTGTATTACCAGAGTACAAATATGATCAAGCCACTCTCTACAACTTTCTACCTATCTTCAATAATGTTACATAACCAGAAAAACCTATTAAATTCAACTCCCACCCATCTCTGCAGCATACATCCACATTAGAACCATACTGTGGATTAGCTGAATAAAACCGGCAATCTTGGGGCAGCCCGGGTGGCTCAGTGGTTTAGCACTGCCTTCAGTCTAAGGGCCTGATCTTGGAGACCCAGGATCGAGTCCCACATTAGGTTCCCTGCATGCAGCCTGCTTCTCCCTCTGCTTATGTCTCTGCCTCTCTGTCTCTCATGAATGAATAAATAAAAAAATCTTAAAAAAAAAAAAAAAAACGGCAACCTTGACTTACTATCTTTGTCTCTGCTTTTCCCCCCATATCTCTGTAGCTAGCTTGAAATTCGTTTTAGATTAGGACTTAGGTGCCTGGGTGGTTCAGTCGGTTAAGCATCTGCCTTCAGCTCAGGTCACGATTTCAGGATCCTGGGATTGAGCCCCACACTGGGCTCTCTGCTCAGTGCAGAGTCTGCTTTTCCCTCTCCCTCTGCCATTTCCCCTGTAGGTGCTCTCTCTCTGTCAATTAAATAAATAAAATCTTTTTTATTTTTTTAAAGAAGTTAGGACTGTACCTTGACTAGTTTTGCTGACAAGAATTTGTGAGTTGGCTTGGGATTTTAAAAGATTTCAAAAAGGTTTACATATGATGACCTATATAGTAGTTAAATTATCTGTTTGATGATTTGCTTCTCAATCATGGATTCTCCAATATGTTTAAGAGTTAATATGACAAAATCATCCCAAGTTCACATCTGTTTGGGGAAACTGAGATAGCCAAAGTGGACAGATCACTTTATTGCAAGACTTCTTATGGCCTTCAATACGATGACATTGGATTTGTCTAAGAGAAGAGGTATTTTGGGTGGTGTTTCCCAGAACTGCTTATTCCTCTTCATTGATGAATATCTCATCTCATCCTCAGAACTCACTTTGGGACAAGTCTGCCATTTATAGAAA